>NC_041387.1:366052495-366070966 GCF_002162155.2 Triticum dicoccoides | reverse complement strand
CCCGATACCCTGACCTGACACCCCGACCCCGAGACCCCGACCCCGACCCCGACACGGCACCCCGACACCGACACGACACCCCGACCCCCGACACCTCCCGAAAAGGTGTTCTTTGGCCTTCCAGAGGCCGACGGGGTCATATATTTGTGAATTATTAGTTAGGTCATATATTTTTCGATTTTGTTTTGGAAAACATCATATATAATTGTGTTGACCGGGTAGTTTTAAATGTGCAGTTGTTTCATCGCTGCGAGGTTTGGTGTTCGACAACCTCGCCGTGCGTTTGACGAGCTCTACCCCTTCGTTCGTGGGTGAGCACAAATGACATGTCCTCCTCCCCCATTAATTATTTGATCTATTCCGATGAAACTTGATAGCTGCCTATATATGTGTCTTGAATCATCAGTATGCGTAACCAATATGTGTCTTCCGTTCGAAAGCGTCATAGTTATAAATATGCATGCATTTGCATATTTATAACCTTGATTCTTTCAAGTTGTCCAATGCTATCCATGGACAGCCCGAGTATGTGTAGATTGGGTTCGTTTTCCCATATGCTTTGCTCCGGATCCAACGCATAAATTTCGTCAGTGCCTCCCCCTGTTGTTCTCTGGGTACACATCCTCTTTGTTTATTGCAGAGACGTGTATCAGGAGAACAACGAGGAGGTGCTGCCGAAATTTTGCGTCAGATCCGGAGCATAGCATGGGAAAATGAACCCAATCTACACATACACGTGTGGGATTAGGACCTATCATTACCTATTAGAGTGTAGGTTGCATGGACGTAATAAAATTGACAAAGTAGATCAACTGATGAATATATACATGGTGAATTACATATATAACTATTGTGTGTCCAGTAGCTCTGAAAGTCAAGATGAGTGATCATGCGTGAATGTATACCGGTCACACTAGTCAGAACAAATGGAGCGCTGAATGGTTCACAAAAACCAAGGGGTTTGTGCAAGCCGCATTTGCAAATGGCCAGAAGAAAACCTGGTGCCCCTATTTACGGTGCGGCAATTGGGAAAAGAGGACAAAGGCTGAAATGGGCAAACACCTGCAGAAGAGTGGTTTTACGCCAGATTATACGGTGTGGACATTTCATGGTGAGTCTGCCCAACGTGACCGAGCTGAGGTGGATCATCGTCGCACCGACGAGCATGGTACCGGGATGGAAAACATGGTGCAAGACTATGATGATGCTTGGGATTCGGACGAGGAGATGGAGGAATCTGCAAAGGCCTTCAATGAAATGTTGGAGTCTTCAAAACGTCCGCTCCACGAGCACACTGAGCTTTGTCAGTTGGATGCCATCTCACAAGTAATGGCTCTGAAGGCTCAGTTCAACTTGGGCAGAGAATGCTATGACGCAATTATGACAGTATTTGGATGCTTTCTACCCAAAGGCCATGTAATGCCTGCAAACCTGTACCAGTCGGACAAAATCCTCCGTGCACTGAAGATGCCCTATGAGAAGATACATGCCTGTGAGAAAGGATGTGCCTTATTTAGGCTTGACTATGCGGACTTGAACTATTGTCCCATTTGCAAGTCTTCCAGGTATATTGTGGTAGACAACGGTATGGGTGAGAAGACACAGACCAAAATCCCCGTTAGTGTTCTTCGGTATATGCCAATTGTACCAATACTTCAACGTCTTCATGGTCGAAGAGACGGCCAGACAGATGACATGGCACAAAACAGGCAAAAGAATCGAACTAGATACAGATGGGAATCTGATGACGGTACACACATCGGATGCTGTTGCATGGAAAAAGATTGATGAATTACATGCTGACAAAGCGGCAGATCCGAGGCATCCTCGAGTCGGCATCAGCACGGATGGGTTCAGTGTGTTTGGTATGACGGCAGCCCAATACAGTTGTTGGCCCGTATTTGTCTTTCCACTCAATCTCCCCCGGATAGATTATGCAAAGAAAGAACATTTTCCTGACGTTGATAATTCCAGGGCCCAACTATCCGGGGAAAAATATGAATGTGTACATGCAGCCGCTTAAGGACGAATTGCAAGAAGCCTGGGATAATGGGTTCAAGACATACGACGCCTATAGCAAACGGAACTTCATAATGCGTGTCTGGTACATGTACTCGACGCATGACTTGCCGACGTATGCGCTATTCATTGGCTGGTGTGTGCATGGAAGGTTCCCGTGCCCCACATGCAAGGGAGCTCTTGAGTTTCGTTGGCTTCAGGCCGGTCGCAAGTTTTCTTGCTTCGACATGCATAGACAGTTCCTGGATCCTCGCCATAAGTTTAGGAAAGACAAGAAGAACTTCATCAGAGGTAGAGTTGTCAAAAAATCTGCACCACCTACATTAACAGGCCAACAGAACCTGGATCAGTTAAACGCTCTCGAGCCAGATCCACATCGTCCAGGGTACTTCAAGCGGTATAATACTAAGCACGCATGGACTCACAAAACATGCTTATGGGATCTGCCTTACTTCAAAGACCTCCTTTGCCCACACAACATCGACGTGATGCACACTGAGAAGAGTATCTCCGAGGCACTTTTTGGTACATTGTTCGGCATAGATGGGAAGTCAAAGGATAATACTAAGGCTAGAGTCGATCTGGAGGCGCTATGTGATAGGCCGTTACAAAACATGAAAGAACCGAAAGGAAAGCAGAACTGGATGAAGCCAAAGGCATGGTTCAATCTTAGAAGGCCAGCTATGAGGGAAATTATCTTGTGGGTGCAACAGCAGTTGATGTTCCCCGATGGGTATGCAGCGAATCTAAAGAGGGGAGCGAATCTTGATAAATTGAAGATATTTGGTCTCAAGAGTCATAATTGGCACATATGGATTGAGCGGGTAATGCCGGTGATGTTGTGTGGCTTCATCCCTGAGGATGAATGGCTAGTACTGGCAGAACTCAGCTATTTCTTCCGTGTTCTTTGTGCGAAAGAATTATCGCCTGGCGTGCTAGAAGAAATGGAAGAGTTAGCGCTGGAGTTGATCTCCAAGTTAGAGAAGATCTTTCCACCGGGCTTCTTTAATCCAATGCAGCATTTGATTTTGCATCTCCCGACCGAGGCAAGATTGGGGGGCCCGTGCAAAATCATTGGTGCTACCCAACTGAGAGGATGCAGAAGACGCTTCGAGAAAAATGTAAAAATAAACGTAGAATTGAAGCATCGATGGCTGAGGCATTCATCACAGAGGAGGCGGCAAACTTCGTAACAGCACACTACGAAGCCAAAAATCATCATTTGCATAATCCGAAGCCTCGGTACAATGCTGACGACCCTAAAAAGGGTGGATCCAACCTCAGCCTATTCAAAGGGAATCTCGCACCAGCTAGTGTTTCACATCCAGTATCTTTGGATAATGAAGAATGGCGGACCATTTCGTTGTATATCTTCAACAACCTGATAGAAGTGCGGCCGTACATTGAGTAAGTTCTCGGTACATTGTTTCGCAACTTCTATTTCCTTTGAACTGCTCTTATTCCTGGATATGTCATACAGTCGATACGTCGCCATATTCTCGTATGGAGCGGAGATCTAAAAGGATTCCGTCAAAGAGTATGAGCTTCGCGCAAAGCAAGGAGGCGGCTATCCCGGTTTCATCTCTTGGTTCAAACAAACGGTAATTTCTATTAGACAATTTCATTTCATTCGCTAATTTGTGCGTAATGCAACAATCCTTTCATATTAAACTTGTAGGCTAATTCAGAGTCTATGGACGCCGAATTGAGACAAGTCGCTAATGGTTTTGACTATAAGGTCCGTTCATTTGACAAGTACGACATCAACGGGTATCGCTTTCGTACCTATGGCAAAGAGCAATCTATGGCCGACCGAAAGTCTACAAATTGTTGTGTATCTGCTATCGGCTAAGGAGGTACCGAGTATTATGGGAGAGTTGAAGCAATTTATGAACTTCTGTTCTATGGTGAAAACCCACCGAATGTCGTAGTCTTCAAATGTTATTGGTTTCAGCCGAAGGAGACTAGAAGGACTCATGAACATATAGGGCTAGTTGAAATCAACCAAAGCACCCATTTAGATGTTCCTGATGTCTATATTACGGCTCAACAGGTGACCCAAGTATTCTATCTATCGTGGGCCTGCCAAACTAATCCAAATATGAAAGGTTGGGATGTCGTTTATGAAGTGCCGCCACGTGCTAGACTTTCTCCCCCAAAGGAAGAGGATTATGAACCTCACATTAACCCAGACACATATGAAGGAGAATTCTTCCAAGAGACACGTCTTTCCAAAAAGCATTTCAAGAACCGCTATACTTCACCACAAAACATTGAAGTAGACAGCGATAGTGAATCCGACATCACCCCAGAGGAGGAACAAGAAGAGCCGAAACAAGAAGAGGTTACTGCTGCGGATGACATGTCAATGCTTGACCGATTACGTCAAGGTGGACTTGCACATGTTGATGCCAATGAACCCTATGATCCCATCATTGATTATAGTGATGATGATGATTATGCATTTGTTGATGATACTGATCGAGATTATTAGTAGTGTCAGGTATTCAATTTTTTTATGTTGTACTTGATGATGATACACTTAAGTGATATACATATTATTATTCATGTCAGTACTTTTTTTATGTTGTACTAATTTCGTTTATTCTTTGTCATGGCAGGTGTTGAAAGATGGAAGGGGAGCCGACTGAGGCCAAGGACAAACGTGCCCAAATTGAAGGTGTGCCACACCATCAAGGTAGCTCCAACTTATATCAGTTCGGGCGGAATTGGGTATGTGGTTTGCTTCATGATTAATGCAATTCATTCATCATGCTATCTTGAGCCCTTTAATTACTAATTTACTTTGTTTCTCTCTTTCAGGCATGCTACAATAAGACGGATAAGGTGCCAGAGGGGTACGACCTGTATGCCATGGCCCACACTGCCTCTTACAAGCAAGTCAAGGGGAATGCGAGGAAAGGGGAGGAGTTTAACCCGAGCGAGATTCCCATTGATCTAGAGCAGGTGATGATATCTAGTGGCGGGAGGTCCCGTGGCTCCATAGCCATTGATCCAGAGATTGCTCCTGAGACCACGGTGAGTTTAATTTGAATGGACGTCACTTGCTAGTCTTAACATTCGAGTGTCATCATGCTAACGAAACATTGGAAATGATCTTTGGTGCAGCGTAACTCCACACAAGCATCACACGATCCTTCTCTAGCTACTGGCACGAGCCAGCCCGCTCCTACACCTCCATGATCAAGGTAAGTTTCTCTAGTTTTTTGCTTAACAAATGCATAAAGACCTAGACTTAGCTTTATTTCCTCTAATATGCTTACCTTAATGACCTAGAGTTAGCTTCTTTTCCTCCAAAATGACTTAATAAGCTTACTGACCTCCAAAACCATCCATTTTACCTAAGTTAGCTCTAAAACAATCTATACTTAGCTTTGTTTCCTCCAAAATGACCTAAGTTAGCTCATAAAAGACCCATTTCACCTAGGTTAGCTCATAAACGACCTATTTCACCTAGGTTAGCTCATAAACGACCCATTTCACCTAGGTTAGCTCATAAACGATCCATTTCACCTAACTTAGCTCATAAACGATCCATTTCACCTAACTTAGCT
The DNA here is from genome assembly GCF_002162155.2 of Triticum dicoccoides. NCBI lineage: Eukaryota > Viridiplantae > Streptophyta > Magnoliopsida > Poales > Poaceae > Triticum > Triticum dicoccoides. The sequence continues at coordinate 366,065,372 of NC_041387.1, read as the reverse complement.
CGTAAACGATCCATTTCAACTAATTTAGCTCATAAATGATCCAGTTCACCTAAGTTAGCTAATAAATGGCATACACTTCTTCTTCTAGTCTTCTTCTTCTTCTTCTAGTCTTTTTCTAACTTTCTTATTTGTCATTTTGCAGGTTTCATTCACTTCATGGAAGCCAGCATCCTATGATGGATTGCTTGTTTTTTCCTTTGATGCAGTTCTTGTATTCTGCTCGCTTGCTATGATGAAACTAGATTGCTATGACAAAAGTTTGCATATTGTAATATGTATGGATTGATGGGACTATGTGCAACCTACTATGTATGTATGGATGGATATATATGTGCTGGATATTTATTATGTTGGATATATATGTGCTGGATATTTATGTGATGGATATATATGTGCTGTGATATATTTGCTGTGATAATGGTTGGATATAAGAAAAATAGAACAAAAAAGAGGCAGTACAGGCTCTTTGCCATCCGCGGCTGACGGCAAAGGGGACACGTGGCGGCCACCTGTGCTTCCTCAGAGATGAGACATTTGGCAAATTTGCCTACTGTGGCGGACGAACAAGTTAAGGTGATGGCAAAGACTTTGCCTTTGCCGTCCGCCGTGGCTGACGGCAAAACACAGTGGGCGCTGACGCATTGCTGACGTCAACTGGCGGACGACAAAGAGGCGTTCAAATTTGCCGTTGGCTGGCTGACGGCAAAGGCCGCCGTTAGCCGCCTAACGGACTAACGCTGGCGGATGTACAATATTTTGCCGTCACTCCTCTTTGCCGTCGGCCGCTGTAGGCAAATCACTGTTTGCCATCCACCGTAAAAAGCAGACGGCAAAGGGCCTGTTTGCCGACCCTATCTTTGCCGTCACTGTTTGCCGTCCGCCGCTGACGGCAAAACACTTTGCCGTCCGCCGTCCCTGGCTTTGCCGTCCGCTGTGGCAGATGGCAAAGTAGCTGATTCCTGTAGTGAATCATTAAGCCGAGCTACATTAGCCGGCTATGCATTTATAGGTACAAAACCATCTCTACAAATACTGATATAATCATAGTCTGACAAATCCCTACCGGTCAAACATCGCATCTCACCGTGTTGCCAATCAACTGGCACATCCGCCAAAGCAATGCATGAAGAATTGTCGGACTATATCACCTCCACATCATCATTAACCCACTGAATTAAGCACTGGTGTAAGGTAGAAGGGATGCAACAATTTACATGAATCCAGTCGCGTCCCTACAGAATATTATACCGGCCTTTGACATCAACAACAAAAAATGCAGTCGGTAATGTTTTGCTTCCGACTGGAGCTCCTTAGAAATAACACCCTTAGCTTCAGATAATTCTCCTGAGAACCCACTAAGTCCCATATTGGTCTTCATTAACTCACTCTCTTTTCGGTTAGCTTAGAAAATACCAAAAATGGCATAATATTAACACTTGCACCGCCATCAACAAGCATGCGACCAATAGGCTTACCATTAATGTGATCTCTGATAAATAATGGCTTTAGGTGCTGACCATGCTTCTCTGGTTTCTCAAATGTAGCATTCTTTGGGCCAAGAACAAGTTCAACAATTTCAGCCTCGGCCGCGCGAAATTCAGTAGGCAACACGAACACTATATTAACATCCATATTAGTTGGTACGTCTTTATCATTCTCTGAATTTTCTGCAATAATGGTGTCATCCATATTTTTATTCTCCTCCGCTGTGATGCGCTTGTCCTTCCAAGTTTTTGTGGGTATTACTGGTTTATCTTGATTGAGCCATTTATCACGCTTCTTCTCAACTATCTCTTCCTTTATTTCCATTGTCCGCAGTCACTGTACACGTCGTTTTTGAGTGTGAGTAAGTCCCTTTGGGCACCACTGCGGTGCTGTTTTAGTACCTGGCGCGACAGACTTAATTTGGCTGCCCCGAGGGTCGTTCGGCCTATATTGGCGTACTTCTGTTTTTCTGGCAAACGTTTTATCTCTGGCCAAAAAACTTCTCTGCTGATCATATACGGTACTGGCATTAAAATCCTGGCCGCATACATTATTTGAATCCCAACGTGTACGTGTGCCGCTGTTATACTTCAAATCCATTGGAGGCGAAGTCTTGGACGTCGCTGGGCCACATGTTCCCTTAACTAAATCAGCATACGAACCTGCCGATTTAGACTGTTGACTAGTGCGTGATGATACAACATATGCCTTATCTGATTGTGCATGCATGGTATGCCCAGAATTAATTTCTTTCCCACATTGATTAGATCGGCCAACTGGTTGCACCTTCACACCATTGTTTTCCTCTCTACCAATAATCTTCTTGGTGACCAATCCTATTGCACCATCATCACTTGATTCTATATTATTGACGACACCTTCAGCCTGGTGTTTAATAATTTCCAGACCATGAATAGCACTTAAATCATCTGAATTTTTTGCCGCTTTAGTTTCAACACGCTTCACCGGCACCCACATGCGCTTGTGACCACCCTTATAGTTTTTGTCATCTGCATTGCATACCGGTGATCGACTTCCTCGAATCTCAATGACATTATGTGATCTAGCATCCTCATTGAACCGAGCCCTTTTCTCATGCACGTTTGGTATGAACATAGGCTTCAGCAGGATCCATCTTGGCTGAAAATAACCTGCTGGCCCTATGGGATATGGCGCCCAAGGATTAAACCCCCATGGAGGAAACTGCGGATACAGAGGAGGTGCACAACCCCAACATGTTGTCTCCATCGCAAAATACGGTTGCTGGTCATACACACTTGCTTGCCATTGCTCATGACTATGAGGTCCAGAAGGAGATCTGGGACCCTTTTTACCTCTGAGCTGATTAAACACATGTTGGTCTTGCGTGAGGTATATTTTTCCAACAACATGCTAACTGTCTGCTTTGGCCTTGAAGCTGGTCTCCTTCCCCCATTGACTTTCCACACTCCTATTTCTAGATTTTTTTGGTTTGATCATCCTTGGAGGAGCACTATTATCAACACCATTTTTCTTTCTTGCGGATTCGGTCTGATCTGACCGAATAAGCATTTTTTTACTCTCAAGCTCGACCACATTGATAGGAAAAGGGTCGTTGTCGTGCTTCATATTAGAGCCTTCTGTAAACGTCAATCGCCCTTCATTGATGGCCGATTGCACCTGTCGACGAAACACGTTACAATCATTAGTAGCATGAGAAAAAGAATTGTGCCATTTACAATAAGCTCTTCTACCCAATTCTTCTAGAGGTGGAATTACATGACCCTCTCTCACTCAAATTAATTTGTTCTGTAGTAACATATCAAAAACTCTATCACACTTGCTAACATCAAAAGTGCATTTCATTTCTTCTCTTCTAGTAGGTGTAGGTTTCAAAGCAGAACATGCAAATAGTTTTGACTTTAGCGCTTGAACCCATTCGGCTACACATATGTTAACATCATCCTCACTAGCCGAATCACTATGATAATTTAAGGCATTAACCACATGGTTATCCTTCTCTTTCTTTCTATTTTCTTTAAATCGGCTATATTGTTTAATTTCCTTAGCCCGGTTTTCCTGCGCCAAAGCCTTCTGAAAACTTGATTAGCATCTAAAAATTCTTGCCCTTCTAGTTTATCCTTAATATGAGCGAGTAGACCCGAAAAGGCAAGATCGGCTAAATCCTTTTCGGCTATGGTCAATCTGAAACATCGGTTTTTGACATCCCTATACCTCCTAATATAATCATGAACATGTTCATTATATTTCTGCCTAACCATAGTTAAATTTGAAAGCCGAATTTCTGTTTCACCGCTATAAAAATACTCATGAAATTTTTGCTCCAATTGTGCCCATGTTGAACTAGAATTAGGAGCAAGCGATGTAAACCAAGTAAATGCAGTACTAGATAAAGATAAAGGAAATAGTTTTAATCTAAATGCCGACCTTGCTGCATTGTGCTAAAAACTGTCCTACATGCTCAAAAGTAAATCTATCATCCTCCCCCGTAAAATTAACAAAATCTGGAATTCTAAAACCGCGAGGATATGGTGTCGAGTCAAAGTAATCAGGGTATGGTTTTTGATATGCACGTGCTCTACCCGTAGGTTCTAAACCAAATTCTCTAAGTATACTAGCAAGCTGATCCTTAAAATTATCATTGGGCTATAGAGAACTAGTTTGCGGATCAGATGGAACACAAGCATGCAGCGGAAACTCCGGCAACGAAATTTGAGCATGTGAAGTTTGCAACAGAGACCCACTAAAATATGAATCGGGTACCGGCCCGTACGGAACCCCGGTACCAACAGGCGGCAGTGGTGGCGTACTATATGCCACTGTCTAATAACTAGGTGATACGTCCATTTTGCATCATGCTTTTATATCAATATTTATTGCATTATGGGCTGTTATTACACATTATATCTCAATACTTATGGCTATTCTCTCTTATTTTACAAGGTTTACTATGAAGAGGGGGAATGCCGGCAGCTGGAATTCTGACTGGAAAAGGAGCAAACGTTGGAAACCTATTCTGCACAGCTCCAAAAGTCCTGAAACTCCACGAAACAACTTTTTGAATTTAATAAGAATTTCTGAGCAAAAGAAATAGGCCAGGGGGCCCACACCCTGTCTAGGAGACAGGCCCCCCCCCTTATAGGGCGCGCCCCCTCTCTCCTGGGCCCCCTGGTGGGCCTTCGGCGTCCATCTTCTGCTATATCATCACTTTTACCCTGGAAAAAATCATGGGCAAGCTTATGGGACGAAACTCCGCCGCCACGAGGCGGAACCTTGGCGGAATCAATCTAGGGCTCTGGCAGAGCTGTTCTGCCAGGGACTTCCCTCCGGGAGGGGGAAATCATCACCAACGTCATCACCAATGATCCTCTCATCGGGAGGGGGTCAATCTCCATCAACATATTCACCAGCACCATCTCCTCTCAAAACCCTAGTTCATCTCTTTTATCCAATCTTGTATCAAAACCACAAATTGGTACATGTGGGTTGCTAGTAGTGTTGATTACTCCTTGTAGTTGATGCTAATTGGTTTACTTGGTGGAAGATCATATGTTCAGATCCTTTATGCATATTATTACTCCTCTGATTATGAACATGAATATGCTTTGTGAGTAGTTACGTTTGTTCCTGAGGACATGGGTGAAGTCTTGCTATTAGTAGTCATGTGAATTTGGTATTCGTTCGATATTTTGATGAGATGTATGTTGTCTTTTCCTCTAGTGGTGTTATGTGAACATCGACTACATGACAGTTCACCATTATGGGCCTAGAGGAAGGCATGGGGAAGTAATAAGTAGATGATGGGTTGCTAGAGTGACAGAAGCTTAAACCCTAGTTTATGCGTTGCTTCGTTAGGGGCTGATATGGATCCATATGTTTAATTGTGTGGTTAGGTTTACCTTAATACTTCTTTCGTAGTTGTGGATGCTTGCAATAGGGGTTAATCATAAGTGGGATGCTTGTCCAAGTTAGGCCAGTACCCAAGTACCGGTCCACCCACATATCAAATTATCAAAGTACAGAACGCGAATCATATGAACGTGATGAAAACTAGCTTGACGATAATTCCCAATGTGTCCTCGGGAGCTCCTTTATCATTATTAGAAAATGTCCAGGCTTATCCTTTGCTACATTAAGGATTGGTCCACCTTGCTGCACTTTATTTACTTTATTTACTTGTTGCTCATTACTATTTATCTTATCACAAAACTATCTATTACCTACAATTTCAGTGCTTGTAGAGAAAACCTTACTGAAAACCGCTTATCATTTCCTTCTACTCCTCGTTGGGTTCGACACTCTTACTTATCGAAAGGACTACGATAGATCCCCTACACTTGTGGGTCATCACTAGGCTGCTGTAAATTAGAATTAAAACCAAAACTTCGGTTATTGTTATTGTGACTTTGTGGAACCAAAGTGGAAACAATAGGATCAGTAGTACTAGGAACAAAATTATTATCCGAACTACCAACATAGTTCTGGCCATCCATATTATTGTTTAAACGGACGTGAGGCTGCATAGCATTAGCTGACGCACTAGACGTATGTATATTACTTGGCAAACTGTTAAATCCGCTACTGTCTGTTGGCATCGGTCTTTTTCCAGAATACTCATCATTGACTTGCAGCACTAATGAGCGTACATGACCAGGTAGACAATTTTCAAGATCTTTATTAAACTGCACCTTAAATTCTTCAAGTCTATTAGCTACTGCTTTAGTAATTGTACGCGCCATATTTTCCATATCAAAACCATATTTACTAGCTACGGACACATCAATTAGATGAGCAATTTCTTCGGTTGAGTTTTTTACCTGAGTGTTGAACGCATCGGAAGGGCTCGAAACTACCTTTTTTATGACACCGCTCCTGGTCTTTGCATATCCAGCCAACTTCAGCTTCAATCTCTCAACCTTCTCTTTCTCAAGCCCCTCTTCAAGCTCACACCGATCATCTTCCGACAGATCGTCGAGTGTGACGGCGATGACATTCTCCGGGTCGATGTCGCTCCCGTTCTTGGACTTGGTACTCATCGTGTAGCTCTTCTTCTTCTCGTCCCCAGCAGAGTCGCCAATTGTGTTGGCACGCGAAATCGCCGTGCAACACCAGGATATTTGTCATGCTTTCGTGACGATGAACGATTGCTTTACGAGCAAAGCAACAAAGATTTTCTCGCTTTCGTGGAGAAGAACCGGTCACTTTTCAGCGCAAAACGACAAAGATCACCAAACCCTAGGCTGCTAGGGCTCGGCAAGAAGTAACGACGGAAAATAGAGGTACGTGAAAAAGTAATGTTTGTATTGATAGATCGATTGTTTTTTTCTCAATCGGACGTGGCCTATTTAAAGGCACACAGGACTTGGCGTATATGGTAGACTTGGCATACAAAAATAAAACTTTAAAGCTAAACCGAACCTGACTTGCCCTTCCTAATTCGGTTACCATGGTTTACTATGTATGAATCGATGCCTATCTAATCTATTTGCTGGATGGTACTTAAAATATCCAAACAAAGCCATGTACAAATCCCTTTTGGCCCATAAGGAAAGGAATAAAATATCCGGCCACAATGTAATTATATCAGGTAATGGAGATCTCATACGCCTGATGCATCACCGTGCAGATGTAATTTTTCTTTTTGTTGTATCCTTGCATGATAGCCTTTGCAAACCTGAAACTTTAGCTTGGCATCTCAGACCGTTTGGGACTTGTCCTTGCAAGTAGTAGCTTACTAGCTCGACGTAAACCAGGATCTGGGCATTGCCCCATGTAACTGCCGGTCCATGTAAAACACCTGTTATAACACTTGGAGCAATATATTAGCTGATTAGCTTTATAAATAACCTATATAATTTGGCAGATCATAATCTCCAGCCAAATTACACCATCAACAAAGATTAGGATTTGCCACTCCGTGTATCGGAGAGGTATCTTTGGGCCCTCTCGGTAATACTCATCACTATAAGCCTTGCAAGCAATGTGATCAATGAGTTAGTTACAGGATGAAGCATTACAGAACGAGTAAAGAGACTTGCCGGTAATGAGATTGAACTAGGTATGATGATACCGACGATCGAGTCTTGGGCAAGTAACATACCGATGACAAAGGGAACACCATATATTGTTGTGCAGTTTGACCGATAAAGATCTTCGTACAATCTGTAGGAGCCAATATGAGCATGTGGCACCCTGGCTCAGAGCAACCCGTTTACCTTGCATTGCCAGCCCAGAGATCAAGTCTTCTGGCAACCCCACAACAACACAGTACAGAAACAACCAGTTTATTGATGCTAGCGGGAACATAAGTCTCATATTACATCAAGTTGAGAGGCCAAGCGGCACACACGGTGCGGCTGAACAATATGTACATTATTTAATGAACATGAAGGGGCCTCGATCACATAAACTATGCGGCATCAAAACGACGATGAAGTGGAACTCCATAGCACAGGGACACCAACGTGGACAGGATCTAGACGCGGGAAGCTCTCCGATCCGGTAAGACTTGCCTAAAATTTGGCATGACACGCTAGGTCAGTACATTGAATGTACTTGCAAGATCACAACAAACATAAGCATAATGACAAACAATATCATGACAATTATTCAGGTTAATGCAATGCAAGTAATGCTACTGATGCGGTGAAACCAACTTGTGCACCAAGTCCCTCAGACTCGCTTACCAGACGGGTTACCTTTCAACCGAACAGTGATCACACCCGGATCACAACTGAAATCAATCACATCACAATCATCTCATGATTCCACAAATCATCACAAAAATAGTGCCAACAATAAATCTTTACTGTGCAAGATTACTTATAAATGTTGATCCATGTTGTGACTTACTAACGAGTTGTGTCCGTAACCGAGGACGCGGCTATCGATAGATTGAATACACTCTGTAGAGGTAGCGCACTTTACCCACACCACAGATCCCATGGCCTTGCACTCCCATTCGGGTGGACCAACAATGTTCCGACGAAACCCTTCCCTTGCCATGACACTCTCCCGGCCACTCCGACCAACTCCCTCTCAGGGCTAAGTCATGGGTGGCCCCGTGCCTACCAAAGGCATCAACAACCACCGTCGTGGCAAAACCGGTCCCAAACAGGGACAAGGTACCATAAAAACAAATGGGCACACAAGGTTATGTCTCCTTACCGGGCCAGGGTACCGCACGACCATAACCTTCCCTCGTTGGAGGCACCGGTGAGAGGCACGACAAAGGACCGAATCAAGACCTCCCCATAAAGGTAAATGTGGTCGCACTGGGGAAAACCCAATCTAGTGGCACCATGACTTGATCAACATTATATTCAAGTTGGATTATTATCAGGTTTAACTTGAAAATAAAATCACTGCAAGTCATACGATGCCAAGATACATTATGGTTGCTGGTTATTATCTTTCACAGTGCTATTATGTAGTATTATGTGTGCACTCTCATATTATTTTGTTTTCCAATGAATGCACATCATAACAAGGATTGGAAGGTCCTGTTTTGGAATGTTAGAGGTTTAAACTCTGAAATTCGACAAAGGGCTGTTAGAGCTAAATTTGAAGAGAGTCAATGCTCTATCATCTGTTTGCAAGAAACCAAGTGTGAACATTTTGATCAGTGATCCATTAGAATTTTTTTCCCTAAACCTTTTGATAATTTTGCTTACTCCCCTTCTGTGGGAGCTTCTGGTGGGATTTTGGTCCTATGGTCTTCATCTGCACTTATGGGCTCTTTGGTTGAGGTTCAGAGCTTTGGTATTATAATTAACTTTTCCTCAGTACATAACAACCAAAAGTGGACTTTGGTTAATGCCTATGGACCTTGTCAAGGCCAACTAAGAGATAACTTCGTCCATTGGTTATATCACATCAACATACCCCAGGATGACCTATGGTTATTTCTTGGTGACTTCCATTTTATAAGGTCCATTGAAAATAGAAACCAACCTGGAGGAGATGTCAATGACATGTTCATTTTCAATGAAATAATTGGTCACTTGGGTTTGCTTGAATTACCTTTAAAAGGGAGATAGTACACTTGGTCCAACATGCAAGAGAACCCACTGCTTGAGCAGGTCGACTAGGTTTTCACCACAGTAAACTGGATCACTGAATTCCCCAATACTATGGTTTATCCTTTGGCCAAAACTAGCTCTGATCACGTGCCCTGTGTTATATCTATTTCAACATCTATCCCCAAGGCTAAAGTATTTCACTTTGAAAACTATTGGGTTGATATGCCAGGTTTTTTTTGATTTTGTTCAACAATCATGGTCTGCACCCACTACTAAGAAAAATGCAGCTGGTGTCTTGACTGAAAAATTCAAGTGTTTGAGGAATGATCTCAAAAGATGGCACACTGGACTCTCAAGGTTAGAGTTGTTAATGCAAGCTTGCAATGCTGTTATCCCGGCCTTTGATAATCGTGAGGATCACAGACCTCTAACAAGGCCTGAGTTTAACTTCAGAAAATTAGTTAAACTCCACCTTGAGGACCTTCTCCACTTATAGTACATTTATTGGAAACGAAGATGTACAATGAGGTGGATTAAAGTGGGGGAGGAGAACTCAAAATTGTTTCAAGCTATGGCAACAGAGAGGTTTAGACGCAACTCAATCTCTAGCCTAGTTACTGTTGATGGATTGACATTATCATCTCATAGTGAAATGGCTAGATTACTGTAGAGCTCTTACAGAGACAGAATGGGAGTTGCTCAAGGAATTGACATGCAGTTTGATCTGGGCAGTCTCATTCAGCTGGTTCCAGGTCTAGAAGATTTATCTGGGCCTTTTACGAATGAGGAAATTAGTGAAGTGTTGAAAGGACTCCCATTAGACAAAGCCCCTGGACATGATGTTTTTACTGGAATTTTTGTCAAGAGGTGCTGGCATATAATAAAGGAGGACTTTTATAAGTTATTCTCTGATTTCTTTCAAGGAAAAATCTCTCTGCAAAGTATTAATGGTTCTTTGGTTACTCTATTACCAAAAGTCATATCACCAGAGGGGCCAAATGATTTCAGACCCATTTCCCTCACAAACACCTGCCTTAAATTTTTAACTAAGCTCTTAGCAAACATGCTACAAAAAGATATTCTCACATGTATCCATAAAAATCAGTATGGTTTTCTCAAGTCCAGATCCATCCAAGATTGCATTGCCTGGAGCTTGGAATACATTCACCAGTGTCACCAATCAAAGAGACCAATTTTGATACTCAAACTGGATTTTGCAAAGGCTTTTGACACTGTTGAGCATGATCTTATATTGTTAATGTTAAAGCACAAGGGTTTTGATGACAAATGGATTTCTTGTATTAAGGAACTTCTATCATCTGGATCATCTTCTATTCTGCTTAATGGAGTGCCAGGAAAACAGTTCAATTGCAAGAGAGGTGTTAGGCAGGGTGACCCACTTTCACCTTTGCTCTTTCTCATTGCCGCTGATCTATTACAAACTATGGTCAATAAAATGCTCCATGATGGATTGCTAGATCTACACATTCCATCCAATGATTCTGAATTTCCAATTGTTCAATATGCTGGTGATACTTTGCTAATAGTGCAAGCTGATGAGACTCAACTCCTGGCTCTTAAGGAAATGTTGGTTGCTTTCCATAAGTCTACTGGCTTGAAAGTGAACTTCCATAAATCCTGTATTCTGCCCATAAATGTATCACCTAAAGAAACTAGTAGACTTGCAGAAGTTTTTAGATGTCAAGTGGACACTTTGCCCTTTACATATCTTGGGCTACTAGTGGGCACCATCAGGTCAAGAATTTTAGATCTAGTCCTAGTTGTTGACAGGGTTGAAAGGAGATTGTATGTTAGTTCCTCCCTCCTATCACAAGGAGCAAGGTTACAATTGCTGCAATCAGTTCTTTCATCCATGCCAATCTACTTTCTGTGTAGTCTAAGCCTGCCTGCTGCAATTATTAAACAGCTGGAGAGAATCATGAGGCAGTGCTTGTGGAGAGGAAATTCTGACACCCCAAAGCAGTCTCTAGCAGCATGGCCTATGGTGTGCAAACCTAAGGACAAGGGGGGCATGGGTATCATTAACCTAGCTATCCAAAACAAAGCTTTGCTCACCAAACATCTCCACAAGTTTTATAACAAGGCAGATATACCATGGGTCTCCATAATATGGGACACCTATTATAATGGTCTGGTTCCACATGCAACAGTTCAATGTGGACCCTTTTGGTGGAGGGACATCATGAAAACCAATGAGGTTTATAGAGCAAACTCGACTGTCATAATTAATTCTGGTGATTCTGCACTCTTCTGGCATGATTCATGGGTCCTAAACGCTTCTTCCAATCCTGTTAAAGAGAGATTTCCACGCCTATTCTCCTTTTCTTTGGATGATAAGATCTCAGTCAGAGATTTCATTGAGGACTTGGACTTACAAGCTCAATTCCAACTTCCACCTATCTCCTGAGGCAATGGAAGAACTTCACACATTACAGCTGGATATTCAGGGATTGGAGAGAGACCCAAATGTATCTGACTCCTGGTCCTGGACCCCTGGGAAAGGTGCCTTTTCTGCCAAAAGTTATTATGTGCTCATGCATTCTTCCTTGCCTGATGATGATGTTTTCAAATGGATTTGGAAAAGCAAATGCACCATGAAAATCAAGGTTTTTGCATGGCTGATGCTAAATGACCATTTAAACACAAGAGGCATGCTTCTTAGAAGACACTAGAGGTCTGAGGATGATGACAATCTCTGCCCCATGTGTGTTACACAATTGCATGAAGATAGAGGCCATCTTTTCTTTAAGTGCAACTTCATCACCAGAGTTTGAAATTACTTGCAAATATATTGGCAAGCTGGGTTGTCAAACAAGGAATGCATTCTGATAGCTCAAAGAGGATTTCGCCAACCTTTCTTTTTTGAGGTAGTGTTCCTGGCTGCATGGTGCATATGGACAACAAGAAATGATAGAATCTTCAGGCACATCAGGCCTACCTTTGGAGCATGGAAAGATAAGTTCATTCATGACATAACTCTGCACTCCCACAGAATGAAGGCTGCGGTGAAGCCTTTACTGCTGCAATGGATCAATGCACTACCTTAGTTTGATGTCTCATCATTTTTGTTGTGCAGATATACATGTGCTAGTTGTAACTTTCCTGGTTGTATATATTTCATGGTGTATGTACATAGGTAAGTTCTAGTACATAGTTAGCCTAGTCTTTTCATTTTTGTACATATTTAGTTAGTAGAGACTGTTCTGGACCTTTTTGGTTGAGGTTTTAATAAAGGTCTATGGGGCTTTTGCCTCACAATATTCAGTCAAAAAAAAGAATCAACTCATTTGGACTTATAGGCTAAAAGTTATCACTGGTCAAAGTTCAGGACAAAATTTTGAATTTATTTG
>NC_041387.1:366031294-366051765 GCF_002162155.2 Triticum dicoccoides | reverse complement strand
GTTGAGAGGTGCGGTATGAGGCTTTGGGGCGGAGGGAGGGGCTCTATATATTGCCGGAAGAGGAGGGGGGTACATGGCGCCACCGGAGTTCTCTAGAAGCCGACGAGCGACGACGAAGGGCGCCAGTGAGGGGGGAAAGAGCTCAGCGATCACGCGGGAGCTGTCCACGCTCGCGGACGAGCGCAAGAAGTAGGGGGAGAAGAAGACAGGGGCACGGGCGTACTGTGGCTTTTGGCCGTGATGTGCCCATGCTCGCTGCAGCGTCTCTGGCGTCAGCGAGCGCCAGGAAGAGGTCAAGGGTGATGAGTCGAGGCTGGTGGCGTGGCGCGACAGTCGTCGGCGAGCTCTGGCTCGAGCACGCGTCGAACAGAGGCACTGGCGCGACACAGAGCGTGTCGAACGCATGCTAGAGCCCGTGTCCAGACGCGGTCACCATGCTAGCATGGTCAAAACGACGCCCATGCTCAGCCAAACCTTGTCTGGGCTATTGTTCATGCAGTGTTAGATCTAGGAAAGTTGAGAACTCACTGCCAGGCCGACCAGATCTGACTTAAGCTTTTTGGCAAGTTTCTGGTCAGAAACTTGGTTGCCAAGTTTGGAGGGCTTCTAGAAGGCCATTAGGACTGATCTCCTGGGGTTAAGGTTTATTTAGGAGGGTAATGAGGCTCAAGAAAAACCAGCTCCATTGGATCAAAGAAAAATACACTTGCTGTAGAAAGTGCATTTTTGGGCCAGAAGAGAAATGATTTTCTGTAGGAAAAATATTACAAAAAGTCATGCAATATCTTTGCTTAGGAAGGTGGGCCAAGGTTGAAAGAATATTCAGGAATTATCTCAAGATTTTTGGAGCAATAAAAATGAGGGTTGCTTTGGAGCACTAGTTTCTGAAATGAGTTTCAGAAGAGAAATTGAATATTTTTCTTTTATGAAAAATATTCATTTGGCCATTTTGGGGTTTTTCTAGAGAAATGAGGTTGAATGAGAGGTAGATGGGTCACTTGGGTGAAAGTCAAGGGCATACCCAAGTGATAAGTCCATTTGAATTGATTCCAAAAACTCAAATCCAAAGCAAGGACAAATAAAGTCTGGAAAAAGAGAAAAGGCAAAATCTAGGCTGTCACAAACCTCCCCCACTTAGGATGAATCTTGTCCTTGAGATTCGGTTGCTCGGGAAAACAGTTCTTGGTAGGTAGTCCTTCAAAATTCCTCTCTTTCCCAGGTTGCCTCTTCCTCGGTGTGATGCTCCCATTGAACCTTGTAAAACCTTATCACTTCGCTGCGAGTGACTCTCTCAGTCTCATCCAATATTCTGACCGGTTTCTCCTCATATGTTAAATATTTAGCCATTTCTATCTCTGCCATATCAGTCCTTTTCTTCGGTGGCGAGATACATCTCCTTAGCCGTGAGACATGGAACACATTGTGTACCTCTGACAGTTCCTGTGGCAACTCCAACTGATAGGTAACTGTTCCGACTCTGGTCATGATTGGAAACAGACCATTATATCTGGGTGCCAATTTTCCCCAGGTCTGAAATCTCTTAACTCCTTTCATAGGGGTGACTTGGAGACCGGGTTCGAAGCTGATCTGCCGGTGCTTTGCATCATAGTAACTCTTCTGTCTTAACTTGGCCAACTGTAGTCTGTCTCGGATCTCCTTGACTTGCTTCTCAGCCTCCATCATCAAATCAGTCCCGAAAATATGGCTGTCTCTAGTCCGAGACCAGTTTAGTGGAGTGCGGCACTTACGCCCATACAAGGCTTCATAGGGTGACATCTATAAGCTGGTCTGGAAACTGTTGTTCTAGGAAAACTCGGCGTACGGCAGACAATCCTCCCACTTTGATCCTTGGGAAAACGCACATGCTCGGAGCATATCTTCGAGTATTTGATTTACTCGCTCAGTCCGTCCATGTGTCTGGGGATTATAAGCTGTGCTGTATTTCAGGGCGCTCCCCAAGGCTTGATGTAGATGGGACCAAAAGGCTAAAGTAAAGAGATATCCCCTATCCGAAGTGATTGTCTTTGGCACTCCATGCAAACTGACGGTCTTGGACACATACAACTGTGCAAGTTGATCGGCACGGTAGGTGGTTCGGATGGGAAGGAAGTGGGCTACCTTCGTTAATGTGTCCACTATGACCCATATTGCGTCATTTCCTTGGTGGGTCCTTGGTAGACCGGTGATGAAATCCATGCAGGCATCATCCCATTTCCATTGTGATACGGGTAAGGGTTGAAGGAGTCCGACGGGATTTTGGTGTTCCGCCTTTACTTTGTTGCATATATCACAACAAGACACAAAATATGTGATATCTTTCTTCATTCCATCCCACCAGAATACCCGACGAAGGTCTTCGCACATTTTGGTGCCACCTGGGTGAATTGAATACGAAGATTCGTGTGCTTCTGCCAATATCTTCTTTCTTAGATTTTCTTGGTTGGGTACGCAAATCCTTCCTCGAAACCTTAGCGTACCTTGCTGATCCTTCGAGAAATCTTGTGTCTTCCCTTCTTGCATACACTTGGCATGCGATTGAGTGATTTGTCCTCTGCCTGAGTGCTGCGAATTTCTTCCTCGAGGGTAGGAGAAACTTCCAATATGCTGGCAAGACTGGCATCCACTATTACCAAATTGAGCTGAGCGATTTCTTCACAAAGTTCAGGAGGCAAAGAATCCATTAGAGCATTCAGACTGGCAGGCTTGTGCTGAGGGCTTCGGCCACCACATTAGCTTTACCCGGGTGATAATTTATCCCGAGGTCATAATCCTTGACCAACTCGAGCCATCTTCGCTGACAGAGGTTTAAATCTGGTTGAGTGAATATATACTTGAGACTCTTGTGGTCGGTAAATATCTGACACCTCTTTCTAATAAGATAGTGTCTCGTAATCTTCAAAGCATGCACCACCGTGGCCAATTCCAAATCATGAGTTGGATAATTTCCTTCGTGAGGCCGTAGTTGTCGGGATGCATATGACACAACCTTGCCATCTTACATGAGTAAACATCCAAGGCCTTTTCTGGAGGCGTCACCGTAGACGTCAAAACTGCAGTAGATGTCGGGAAGAGTCAATACTGGTGCTGACGTCAGTCTGGTTTTTAGCTCATTGAAGCTCCTTTCACAGTCCTCAGTCCATTCAAACTTCTTATCCTTCTTTAGGATCTCTGTCATTGGCTTGGCAATCTTAGAGAATCCTTTGATAAAACGGTGATAATATCCGGCTAATCCAAGGAAACTCCAGATTTCTGAGACTGTCGTGGGTGCGGCCCAATCAAGCACATCTTTCACCTTGATTGGGTCCACGGCTATTCCTTCTACTGAGAGAACATGCCCTAAAAATCCAACTTGCTTGAGCCAAAATTCGCATTTGCTGAACTTTGCATAAAGCTGATGGTCGCGGAGCCTTTGTAAAACTTCTCGGAGGTGGTCCTTGTGCTCTTCTTAGCTTTTTGAGTAGATGCGGATGTCATCGATGAATACCACCACAAACTTGTCCAAGAAATCCATAAATACCTTATTCATCATATACATGAAAAAGGCAGTGGCATTGGTGAGACCGAAGGACATAACGGTATATTTATAAAGACCGTACCGAGTGGTGAAGGGAATATCTTCCTTCTTGATTTTTAGTTGATGGTATCCGATCCTCAAATCAATCTTGGAGAATACTTTGGCCCCACTGAGTTGATCAAACAAATCATCAATCCTCGGTAGTGGATACTTGTTTTTGATGGTGACGTCATTCAGCTGTCGGTAGTCCACACACATCCGAAGACTGCGTCCTTTTTATCCGCGAATATAGCGGGTGATCCCCAAGGTGAAGAGCTTGCATGAATGCATCCTTTCTACAGCATCTCATCGAGCTGTTTCTTTAATTCCACCAATTCTGATGAAGACATCCGATAATATTTCTTGTATATCGATGCGGTTCCAGGCACCAAGTCAATTGCAAACTCTAGTTCTCTGTCTGGCGGCATTCCTGGTAATTCCTCAGGGAATACATCTGGATACTCACTGACCACCGGAATCAATTCCACTTCTTCACCCATAGTTGTGAAAACCATATCCTTCTTGGGTATGCTTCCGCAGGCATAAAAACTTGTGGTGCGACCTTCGTGACTTGCCATGGTGACTTCTCCGGTCGCACAGTTGATGCATACTTGATATTGGGTTAACCAATTCATCCCCAAAATAATATCCAATTAGTCAGACTCGATGACTATCAAGGACGTTGGAAACTTGACTCCCTTGATATCAATTTCCAAATTTCGGCAGACTAGATTGCTTCGGAGCACCGATCCCGGGGATTGTACCATCATACTCTTTCCCATAATAGAGCAAGGAAACTTGTTTTGAGCAACAAAACTCTGTGAAATAAAAGAGTGGGAAGCCCCAAAGTCAAATAAAATTATTGTAGGTATGTTATTAATAGGAAACATACCAATGATGACTTCCAGGTCCTCTTGGGCTTCGTCGGCGGAGATGTGATGGATTTGTCTTTGGATGGCCCTCGGGACGGAATATGGCTCCAGGTGGTTGACTTGTGGATGGAGTGGATTTGTTGGCTTGCCGTTCTTGCGGCACTGTCCGACGTAATGCCCGATTTGTTCACAGTTAAAGCATGAATTGTTGCACTGACATTCTTCACATACCGGACTGGTCACGACATTCTTGACTTAAGTAGTGGTGTTGTTGACATTCTGCTGCCAATTGGGTTCGTACTCAACCTGAGTCTGTTGCCAATTACGAGCCTTCTACACTGGTTGCATATCCTTCTTAGGCTCGAATTTGCGCTTGTGGTCATTATTAGTGGGCATGTTATCATGCATGAGCTTGTGCTCCCTTTCTGCGATGAGGGCCTTGTTCACCAGAGTTTGGAAATCTGGGAAATCAAACATACTAAGAGTGCATCTGAGCTGTTGGTTCAGTCCTCCAAGAAATCTGTCGACCTTCCATTCTTCTGTGGCCACATCATAGAGAGAATAGTGGGCCAAATGGTTGAACTTATTCAGGTACTCACTTACTGACAGGCTTCCTTGAGTGAGAGTGAGTAATTCGCGCTGCTTGATTTTCATGATTCCGGCGGGAATATGATACGTGCGGAAATGATCCTTGAATTTGGTCCAAGTAATCTCCACGCCCGCGGGCCACATAGCCTTAGCATTATCCCACCATATAGCGGCAACTCCTTCAAGATAATGTGTTGCGAATGGAACCTTGTCTCCTTCTTCAGTACGAGCAATTTGCAATTTCTTCTCAATAGTCCTCAACCAATCATCGGCTTCCAAAGGATCAGTAACTTGACTGAATTTGGGAGGCTTGGTCCACTAAAAATCTGACATCTTGGAGTAATGACCATTCTGATTTCCATTTTGTCCAACCATAACTTGCACACTTCTCAATAGCTCCATCAAATTGTTGTTCCTTCTTTCTTCAAACATACGCATGATTTTCTCAGTGGAGCGCGGATGTGGCGATGGAGGAGGTGGTGGCTGATACGGCTCGGGGGAATGTCCTGCCTATCTTGCAGAGCGACGAACATGGACATCCTCACAAGCTTGGCTGCTGCTGCCTCCCTGTGTCATCGTATTATTTATTTTCCCAATACAAAGCAACCGCGATGAGAAATATCCAAGAATGGGAGGAAAACACAGTGAAAATCCCAGAAGAAAATAGCGAAAAGAAACCAAGGCGAATAAAAAGGTTCCAACATAATTATACATAGACTCTACATGAAAGATAAACATTATGACGGGTTCGCTACCCTCATACCTGAAACTAAGCATCATGATACGTACGACTACATCCATACATCATCCTCATGATGAAGGTGATACTCTAGCGATCTAATGCTTGGCTGGCACTGCTGCGGGCTCCTCTCCTGAGCCGGACTCAGATCCTGAGCTGATAGTAGAGACCTCAAGGTTAAAAGAGACACGATGGCGCTGCCTAGAGGACTCTCCCTCGGGGGCAGGTGTAGGATGAGACCTAAGCATAGGGGCTGCAGGAGTAGTGACAAGGGAAGCCCATGCAGTAGGAGCACTGCGAGGGGTCACTGCCAAAGGGTTAGTTTGGAACCACCCTCAAACACACTTGCAGTTTAAATTATATGCCTTTCATAATTTCCTTTCCAACCTTCTCCAAACCCTATGCCCAATTCTTTCCCTAACCTTTGCTTTTCTCTCTTTTTCTACTTCCTTTTTTTCTGTAAGAGAAGAGAAGTAAGGAGAGAGGGAGCCCAGCAACCAACCCATTTTGGCCCAAGGCCCAGCCGCCCCCACTAGCTCCATAACCCTAGCTACCCCGATCCCCTCCTCTCGATCCCCATCTCTCCCTCTCGTTCATGTCCGCCGCCAAACACGCACGCACAGAGGAGCGACGCCTTTGCCCCATTCCTGACCGCCTATCCCCTGCGTCCATCCTCGTCCCGAGCCACCACCAACCACCACGAGCTCCACCACGGTCCCTGCGGCAACCGGCACCGTCCCATCGGCGCCTCCTCCTCCCTCAGCTTGGCCATGATGCCACGACGTCCTCGGCCACCCCGACGTGCCCCTTCCTCCTCTACCTAGTCCCCAACGCCCGGAGGCCTCCTCCCGTGCCTCACGCCCCCTCACGCCGACAAGCGACCGCCGCTGCCTCCGCACGCTAGCCTCCTCGCACTCCAGATCAGGAGAGGAGCTCCCAATCCAGAGTCATTCACTGCACCAGGCCTCGTCTTCGCGCCTCCGCCGCTCGCCTTCGTTCGTCGGTGCCTCGTCGGCAGGGACCGCACCTCCCACCCCATCCTGCTGCTTCACCTCACCCGGCCCTGTGAAACCTCGTCCACGTCGCTCTTCATCTCGTAGCCGCCGACGACCACCTCGTCTCGTCGCCACCTTGCACCAGCGCCGTGACTTGCTCCTCTGTTCGCGAGTCCCTGCTTTGCCCTTGCGCCTCCCCTGGCCTCGCCGCCTCGCTGTAGTGTTCTTCCTCGAGCCACCCCTTCATGGTTCCTCTTTGCTGTGGACCGCCAAGTACCACCGCACCGAATCTTTTGCCTTGCTTCGTTTTGGATTGAAGACCGAGACGAAACCGCCAAGATGCACCCTGGTGTCGCCTAAGACACGTGCACGACTACATGACAACCCGCCAAGACCGACTACGATGCCTGAACGAGCATTGTTTTTGCGTATTGCGCCAAGTTCCACTACCGTCTGACCCTCAAGACCACAAGTACCCCTTCGGATATGCCAAGGTCGACTACGCTCGGCGATGCGACAAGTACCTCTACCAACGACCGCGGACATCTACGAAAACGTGTACAACTACCGTCGCTGTGTACCACAACTTTCGCTACGACCGTCCCGAAAACGCACGCTTCAAAGGAATAACCGCCGAGATGACCTTCCGAGAACGAATGCATGTTGTATGAGATGCTCATGTTCGAACCGTGTCCGAGTTGTCATTGCACGTTCCTCCTCGGTTGACATGCCATCGACCCGTGAGAAACCCGGTATCCGGGATCACCCCACCATCCTTGCATGATCCGTTCATCCACACTTTCTCTTGCACCGACATCTCGATGAGTTGTCGGATCACCGAAATGTTGCCGTGGCGCCATTTCCGTTGTAGTTGCCGTCGCACCCCTTTTGTTCCGCCATGGCGACCAAATGCTTCATAACATGCTCATGTCAACATTTTCATAAATGGCATAAAACTTGCATATGTCATCCGCATCATGATAACAACATTTAAAATGCTTAAAATTGTTGTTTGCTTCAAATTGCTAAATAACATATGGGGATTTTTCGGAATTGTTGTTTGTTATTTCCGGCCTCATTTAATTTTCCTAGCTAGGTAGTTTTATTATGCTTCACCTCTTGCCATATTTAACAACATTTAATATTGTTGACTAGCTTAAAAAAGAAGAACTAAATAATTGTTGTGAAGTTTCATCAATATGCAACCTCATTGCATATTGAGCTCCACTTAACTTGTATTGTGGTTTGTTGCACTTTGCCATGCCATGCCTCATTAAAATGGACATGCATCATACTTGTTTGTGCATCATGCCATGTTTATGTGATGGTTGTTTACCATGTTGTTTGCTTCTTTCCGATGTTGCTTCTTCTTGATAGTTCCCGGTTACGTTGCGATTGTGAGGATGCGTTCGACTATGTTGGTTCGTCTACTTCATGGATTTGGTCTTCTTCCTAGCGGGATTTCAGGAAAGATGACCGTTACCCTGGATCTCACTACTATCATTGCTATGCTAGTTGCTTCGTTCTATCGCTATGCTGCGCCACCTATCACTTGTTTCTCAAGCCTCCCAAATTGCCATGTCAGCCTCTAACCTTTTTCACCCTTCCCAGCAAACCGTTGTTTGGCTATGTTACCTCTCTTGCTCAGCCCCTCTTATAGCGTTGTTAGTTGCAGGTGAAGTTGAAGATTGCTCCGTGTTGGAACATGTTTATGTTGGGATATCACAATATCTCTTATTTAATTAATGCATCTATATACTTGGTAAAGGGTGGAAGGCTCGGCCTTATGCCTGGTGTTTTGTTCCACTCTTGCCGCCCTAGTTTCCATCATACCAGTGTTATGTTCCTTGATTTTGCGTCCCTAACACGGTGTGGGTTTATGGGCCCCTCTTGACAGTTCGCTTTGAATAAAACTCTTCCAGCAAGCCCAACATTGGTTTTAACATTTGCCATAATAATACTAAAACTAAATAATAAATTTGCATAGGGCGTCATGAACCCGAGGATTTTTCTACACAGCAGGGGGGGCCAGCGCTAATGGTGTTGGTCCCAAACGGGCAGACTGCGGGGCCACCACGGGGCAACCCGAGGATCTGGCTTTACTCATAGGCTTTCCCATCCGGACGTGTCCTGAGACTAGATACGCACGGCTACTACCAGGGTGTCGACACGCTGGGAGGCTTTGCTAGATTAGTTTTACCGTTGTCGAAATGTCTTGTGCATCGGGACCCCGAGTCTGATCAGATGTCCCGCGATGGAGGATTGTCTCCGCGGATCATGAGCTTATCATGGGCTAAGTTGGGACACCCCTGCAGGGTTTAAACTTTTGAGAGCCGTGCCCGCGGTTATGTGGCAGATGGGAATTTGTTAATATCCGGTTGTAGAGAACTTGACACCAGATTCGAACTAAAATACACCAACCGTGTGCGTAACCGTGACGGTCTCTTTTCGGGTGAGTTCGAGAAGAGAACACGATGGGGTTATGTTTGAACATAAGTAGTTTCAGGATTTCTTCTTGATCACTTCTAGCTTCTCGGCCGCTGTGTTGCTTCTCTTCTCGCTCTTATTTGCGTATGTTAGCTACCATATATGCTTAGTCGCTGTAGCAACCTCACCACTTATCCTTTCCTTACCCATTAAGCTTTGATAGTCCTGATACCCATGGTTATGGGATTGTTGAGTCCTCGTGGCTCGCAGATTACTACAACAATAGTTGCGGGTACAGGTACTACGATGATCATGACGTGAGAGCGATGTTTGCTTGTTTTGGAGTTCTTATTTTGCTTCTTCTTTGATCAGGGGATAGGTTCCAGGTCGGCAGCCTGGGCTAGCAGGGTGGATGTCGTTTGAGTTTTTGTTTGTGTTTCATCCGTAGTCGGATGTTGCTCTTTTGTATGATGTTGTTGTATCTGTGTGACATTGTATGCCTCTTGTATGTATCCCCAACTATTATGTAATGGTACGTTGTAAAGATATCCACCTTGCAAAAGCGTCTCCAATATGCGCTTCTATCCTTGGTGGGACCTTCGAGTTCCTTTAGGATAGGGTCGCACATTGGGCGTGACAAGTTGGTACCAGAGCCTCGACCGACCATAGGAGCCCCCTTGATTGTTCGTAGTTTGGCCATTGTTAAGTTTAGAAGAAAACTGTTTTTCGGAGTCTAGTTATATCGGAGAGTAGGAATTTTTTTTACTCCTCAGCCCCTTCGTCGCTTTGGTGAGGAATCTTGACGTAGGTGTTTTGAATTACTCCTCTTCCCCTTCAAATCTTCTTTAGGATCACACGGTTAGTTTTTTTCGTTTGTTGGTTCTCAACTGTTTTCATCCGGTGCATTTCTCGTCAAGTTGACTCAAGCCTCTTCATCTTTGCCAAGTTCAATCCTCAGTTGTTTTCTTTTTCCCACCCGCCCTCGCTTTTTATTCTCGGAGCCGGAGTCCGTTATCGAGTATCCATCCTACTCGTGCGAAGCCTTTGCATTATTTCAACCACTGCTTTTCTATTCAAGCTATTTGTCGGTTATCCTTTCCAAGTTGCCTTTGTTTTTTCGCCCTCCCACCCTCTTCTTCTCGGAGCCTGAGTCTCTTTCGAGCATCAGTTTCATTCCTGTGGAGCCTCTTCAGTCTTCCCTCATTTATTTCAACCAGTGAATTCTCGTCTAGTCTGACATTCTTCATCTCCTTTTTCTTATTCAGTGGACTCAATTGAAGTTTTTCGGGTTGATCATATTCTTTTCCTTGTCTCAAGTGTTCCCCTTGCTCGTTCGCCTCTCGCCATTTTATCCTTCCGGAGTGCTCAATACATCTCAGGAGATTCGTCTGTGCTTGAATTAATTCGAGGTTGTCACCTCATTCAAATATTTCAATTGTTCCGGTGCATCATCTATCCCTTCAACAATCCTTTTTCAACGGTGTTTCTTTTTAGTGGACCCTAACCCACATGTCTTTTCCCAGGATCTTACCTGACTCTTCTAATTATTCCAGAGCTATTCTCTAATTCTTTTTCAAAGTTTGACGTAAGAATGAATTATCATCAGTCATATGCCTTGTACAAGATCGCTTTCAAATTCTTTTCATCTTTGGCTCAACCTCTCTGTTCTTCATTTCTCTGGAGTGTCTCAAATAGTTTTGGTGGTGTTCCTCCTCGTCATTCTCAACTTTGAAGACCGAAGACGAGTTTCTCTTAAATCTTGTCCATTCTCTCGAAGATTCATGGTTCTAGCTTAATGCCATCCTCTCATAATTGTTTTCGATTGTGAGAATTGTTTTCACCCATCCGGATCAATTCAGGAGTCTTTTCAGTTTGTTTCTTCGGAGCCCATCATCTCAGAATTATTCATTCTCAGCTTTTATCTCTCATTCTCCAAATCTTACCGGTGCATCGCTCAAGTATGCTCTAGTCAGCTCGTGATCTCTTCATTCTCTTATATATAAATTTCCCCAAGTATCTTTGTTTGGTTTCTAATTCTTCTCTATGATTCGTCCCTTTGCTACAGTAATTTTCAATTCCTACCGGTTGTTCGCTAAAGACCTTATTCAACTTTGCGTTATATCTCTCTTAATCCTTTCAACGAGAATAAGAAGCATGCCTATCTGTTGCTTATCATCAATTTAAGATGGTGAAGGGTAAGCATGACATAAATCTTATTCTTGTTTCCCTCAAGGTGATTTAATACCTTATTCCGGAGTTTGTTCATGATATCATGTTCTCGGTTCCAAGTCGTTCATCTTTCCTTTCCCAAGTTCCAAGTTTCCGCATTATATCATCACGAAGCTCCATCTAAATTATTCCAAGGCTTCACCTTGTGTTTTCAACTTCTCTTTCCTTTTGTTTATCATTCTTTTGTTTCCGGTGTTCTCATCAAGGCTCGACATGGTGGTTCATCAAGGATTTAATTCATTCTCGAAGTGTTCTTCAAGATTCTTGTTGGAGGAGTTCAAGCATCCTTCATCGTGCATTCCGAAGTGCAAATCCTTCTATCTTATCTTTTGAGACGGTGTTATGTCATCCTTGACAATTTCTCTTCATGTTTCATGATTCACAAGTTGTCAAGAATGAGATATTTTAAAACCATCATTTTCTCTTTAGTCATGAGTTGTTTCAACCCATCATAATTTCTTCGTTGGAGTATCTTGATATAGATTTCACCTAAAAGCCTTCCATTGGGAATGTTGCTATTTGTGGTGCTTATCAATGATCCAAGTTATCTCTTTATCATCTTGGTGGAAGAAGTGTTCATCTGTTCGTCGATCTAAAGCAAGCAATTGTTTCCTTTAGTAGTCAGTTGTCACCTCATAATGTTGAGATGTTTCCATAAGCTCACTACAAACTTATTATTTTCGTTGTTGGTCTTCCAACAACTCTGTTCGAACCTTCTTGCAAGGATGCCTTCCAAATTCTTTTGTGGTAGAAGTTTTCATTTCCTTCTCCGTTCCCTTTATCCCAACGATCTAGCTTCTATTCTTTCGTTTCAGAGTCATTGTGATGCTGCGCTCTTCACCCATCACCTCGTTTTGTCAAGACCATGGTATTTTCTTGCTTATCCATTTAACCGGAGTGTTGTGTTCTCATTCAAGTTCTTTCATCTTATCAAGTTTTGCCTCTCTTTTCAACCGGACTGCTGTCTGAAATCCTTCTTACCCCTTGTGCCATTCTTTCAATAGTTCTGGAGGTAGTGTGTTGTTGATTTCATCAAGTATCATCCCATCTTCTCAAGTTCATGTTCTATTCCTTCCATGTTCAAGCGGAGTGCTGCCCGGATTCTTCCTCTCTCATCTTATTTTAACCGGAGTGGTTTCGAATTCTATCTTGTCCATTAAACTCTTGATTCATGTCTTTGCAACCTTCAAGTTCTCGTAATGTTCCTTGTTCCTCTTTTCTAACGGAGTGTTTGCAATCTCGTTCATCTCTGTTGTATTATTTCTTTCAATCCGTTCAACCTCTCAAGGTTCGTGGTTCACTCGTTTGTCAAAGAAGCAACTTCGTTTTACCTCTTCCTTTTCCGTTCCTCTCCGGTGCCATCCCTAGGATCTCTAGTCGAGATCCTCTGTTAGTGTGGGAGAGTTGTGACGCCCCGAGACCGATGCTCCAGAAGACTTCCAGCTATTCCAAGTTTCGTCGTGTGATTTGTTTTGTTTGCTGCATTCTCCTTGTCATCTCTTGCATTGCATCATTTCATCATGCCATCATATCATTAATCTTATAACTCTTTTAAATAAATTGTATGGATCTTCGGTCCATTTAAATTGAGGGAATTCACATGTTGATTTCTCTTTATAACAAATCCTCTCGATATTTAAGGGAGCTATATTTAAATATTCCATTAGTTTGGGACCACACTCAAACACACTTGCAGTTTAAATTATATGCCTTTAATAATTTCCTTTCCAACCTTCTCCAAACCCTATGCCCAATTCTTTCCCTAACCTTTGCTCTTCTCTCTTTTTCTCCTTCCTTTTTTTCGGTAAGAGAAGAGATGTAAGGAGAGAGGGAGCCCAGCAACCAACCCATTTTGGCCCAAGGCCCAGCCGCCCCCACCATCTCCATAACCCTAGCTACCCCGATCCCCTCCTCTTGATCCCCATCTCTCCCTCTCGTTCCTGTCCGCCGCCACACATGGACGCATAGAGGAGCGACGCCCTTTCCCCATTCCTGACCGCCTCTCCCCTGCGTCCATCCTCGTCCCGAGCCACCACCAACCACCACGAGCTACACCACGGGCCTTGACATCGGCGACCGGCGCCGTCCCATCCGCGCCTCCTCCTCCCATCCGCTTGGCCACGACGCCCCGCGCCTCTCTGCTGCCTGCATCCCCATGGCGCCCGTCCTCGGCCACCCCGACGTGCCCCTTCCTGCTCTGCCTAGTCCCCAATGCCCGGATGCCTCCTCCCATGCATAATGACCCCCTCGTGCCGACAAGCGACCGCCGCTGCCTCCGCACCCTCGCCTCCTGGCACTCCAGATCGGGAGAGGAGCTCCCGATCTAGAGTCATTTGCTGCACCAGGTCTCGTCTTCGCGCCTCCGCCGCCCGCCTTCGTTCGTCGGTGCCTCGTCGGCAGGGACCGCAACTCCCACCCCATCCTGCTGCTTCACCTTGCCCGGCCCTGTGACACCTCGTCCACGTTGCTCTTCAGCTCGTAGCCGCTAGTGACCACCTCGTCTCGTTGCCACCTTGCACCAGGGCCACGACTTGCTCCTCTGCTTGCGAGTCCCTGCTTCGACATTGCGCCTCCCCTGGCCTCGCCGCCTCGCTGTAGTGTTCTTCCTCGAGCCACCCCTTCATGGTTCCTCTTTGCTGTGGACCGCCAAGTACCACCGCACCGAGTCTTTTGCCTTGCTTCGTTTTGGATTGAAGACCGAGACGAAACCGCCAAGATGCACCCTGGTGTCGCCAAAGACACGTGCACGACTACATGACGACCCGCCAAGACCGACTACGATGCCTGAACGAGCATTGTTTTCGCGTATTGCGCCAAGTTCCACTACCGTCTGACCCTCAAGACCACAAGTACCCCTTCGGATATGCCAAGGTCGACTACGCTCGGCGATGCGACAAGTACCTCTACCGACGACCCCGGACATCTACGAAAACGTGTACAACTACCGTCGCCGTGTACCACTACTTTTGCTACGACCGCCCCGAGAACGTCTACTTCCCCTACACCACATCGGACCCGAGCCGCTCCAAAAACGCACGCTTCAAAGGTATAACCACCGAGACGACCTTCCAAGAATGAATGCATGTTGTATGAGATGCTCATGTTCGAACCGTGTCCGAGTTGTCATTGCACATTCCTCCTCGGTTGCCATGCCGTCGCCCCATGGGAAACCCGGTATCCGGGATCACCCCACCATCCTTGCATGATCCGTTCATCCACACTTTCTCTTGCACCGACATCTTGATGAGTTGTCGAATCACCGGAATGTTGCCGTGACACCATTTTCGTTGTAGTTGCTGTGGCACCCCTTTTGTTCCGCCATGGCGACCAAATGCTTCATAACATGCTCATGTCAACATTTTCATAAATGGCATAAAACTTGCATATGTCATCCGCATCATGATAACAACATTTAAAATGCTTAAAATTGTTGTTTGCTTCAAATTGCTAAATAACATATGGGGATTTTTCGGAATTGTTGTTTGTTATTTCCGGCCTCATTTAAATTGCCTAGCTAGGTAGTTTTATTATGCTTCACCTCTTGCCATGTTTAACAACATTTAATATTGTTGAGTAGCTTAAACGAGATGAACTAAATAATTGTTGTGAAGTTTCGTCAATATGCAACCTCGTTGCATATTGAGCTCCACTTAACTTGTACTGTGGTTTGTTGCACTTTGCCATGCCACGCCTCATTAAAATGGACACGCATGATACTTGTTTGTGCATCATGCCATGTTTATGTGATGGTTGTTTACCATGTTGTTTCTTTCCGGTGTTGCTTCTTCTTGATAGTTCCCGGTTACGTTGCGATTGTGAGGATGCGTTCGACTATGTTGGTTCCTCTACTTCATGGATTTGGTCTTCTTCCTAGCGGGATTTCAGGCAAGATGACCGTTACCCTGGATCTCACTACTATCATTGCTATGCTAGTTGCTTCGTTCTATCGCTATGCTGCGCTACCTATCACTTGTTTCTCAAGCCTCCCAAATTGCCTGTCAGCCTCTAACCTTTTTCACCCTTCCCAGCAAACCGTTGTTTGGCTATGTTACCGCTCTTGCTCAGCCCCTCTTATAGCGTTGTTAGTTGCAGGTGAAGTTGAAGATTGCTCCATGTTGGAACATGTTTATGTTGGGATATCACAATATTTCTTATTTAATTAATGCATCTATATACTTGGTAAAGGGTGGAAGGATCGGCCTTATGCCTGGTGTTTTGTTCCACTCTTGCCGCCCTAGTTTCAGTCATACCGGTGTTATGTTCCTTGATTTTGCGTCCCTAACACAGTGTGGGTTTATGGGCCCCACTTGACAGTTTTCTTTGAATAAAACTCTTCCAGCAAGGCCCAACATTGGTTTTAACATTTTCCATAATAATACTAAAACTAAATAATAAATTTGCATAGGGCGTCATGAACCCGAGGATTTTTCTACATAGCAGGGGGGCTAGCGCTGATGGTGTTGGTCCCAAACGGGCAGACTGCGGGGCCACCACGGGGCAACCCGAGGATCTAGTCTTACTCGTCGGCTTTCCCATCCGGACGTGTCCTGAGACTAGATACACGCGGCTACTACCAGGGTGTCGACACGCCGGGAGGCTTTGCTGGATTAGTTTTACCATTATCGAAATGTCTTGTGCACTGAGACCCTGAGTCTTATCGGATGTCCCGCGACGGAGGATTGTCTCTGCGGATCGTGAGCTTATCATGGGCTAAGTTGGGACACCCCTGGAGGGTTTAAACTTTCGAGAGCCGTGCCCGCAGTTATGTGGCAGATGGGAATTTGTTAATATCCGGTTGTAGAGAACTTGACACCAGATTCGAACTAAAATACACCAACCGTGTGCGTAACCGTGACGGTCACTTTTCGGGTGAGTTCGAGAAGAGAGCATGGTGGGGTTATGTTTGAAAGTAAGTAGTTTCAGGATCACTTCTTGATCACTTCTAGCATCTCGGCCGTTGCGTTGCCTCTCTTCTCGCTCTTATTTGCGTATGTTAGCCACTATATATGCTTAGTCACTACAGAAACCTCACCACTTATCCTTTCCTTACCCATTAAGCTTTGATAGTCTTGATACCCATGGTTATGGGATTGCTGAGTCCTCGTGGCTCACAGATTACTACAACAACAGTTGCAGGTACAGGTAATATGATGATCATGACGTGAGAGCGATGTTTGCTTGTTTTGGAGTTCTTCTTCTGCTTCTTCTTCGATCAGGGGACATGTTCCAGGTCGGCAGCCTGGGCTAGCAGGGTGGATGTCATTTGAGTTTTTGTTTGTGTTTCATCCATAGTCGAATGTTGCTCTTTTGTATGATGTTGTTGTATCTGTGTGACATTGTATGCCTCTTGTATGTATCCCCAACTATTATGTAATGGTACATTGTAATGATATCCACCTTGCAAAAGTGTCTCAAGTATGCGCTTCTATCCTTGGTGGGACCTTCGAGTTCCTTTAGGATAGGGTCGCATACTGGGCGTGACACAAGGCCCAACTATCCGGGGAAGAATATGAATGTGTACATGCAACTGCTTAAGGACGAATTGCAAGAAGCTTGGGATAATGGGTTCAAGACATACGATGCCTTTAGCAAAGAGAACTTCATAATGCATGCCTGTTACATGTACTCAACGCATGATTTGCCGGTGTTTGCGCTATTCGTTGACTGGTGTGTGCATGGAAGGTTCCCGTGCCCCATATGCAAGGGAGCTCTTGAGTTTCATTGGCTGACGGCGGGGCACAAGTATAGTTGCTTCGACTTGCATAGACAGTTTCTAGATCCTCGCCATAAGTTCAAGAAAGACAAGAAGAACTTCATGAAAGGTAGAGTTGTCAAACACTCTACACCACCTGCGTTGACAGGCCAACAGACCCTAGATCAGTTATACTCTCTCGAGCCAGATCCAGAGCGTCCAGGGTATTTCAAGGGGTATAATAAGGAACACGCCCGGACTCACAAGACATGCTTCTAGGATCTGCCTTACTTCAAAGACCTCCTTTGCCACACAACATCGATGTGATGCACACTGAAAAAATATCGTCGAAGCCATTTTTGGTACATTGTTCGGCATAGAGGGGCAATCAAAGGATAATACTAAGGCTAGAGACGATCAAGAGGAGCTCTGTGATAGATCGTTACAAAACATGCAAGAACCGAAAGGAAAGCGAAACTGGAACAAGCCAAAGGCATGGTTCAATCTTGGAAGGCCAGCTATGAAGGAAATTATTTTGTGGGTGAAAATGCAGTTGATGTTCCCTGATGGGTATGCAATAAATCTAAAGAGGGGAGCGAGTCTTGATAAATTGAAAATATTTGGTCTAAAAAGTCATGATTGGCACATATGGATAGAGCGGATAATGTCGGTGATGTTGCGTGGCTTCATCCCTGAGGATGAATGGCTAGTACTGCTAGAGCTGAGCTATTTCTTCTGTGTTCTTTGTGCGAAAGAACTATCCCCTGGCCTCCTAGAAGAAATCGAACAGTTGGCGCCGGAGTTGATCTGCAAGTTAGAGATGATCTTTCCGCCAAGCTTCTTTAATCCAATGCAACACTTGATTTTGCATCTCCCGACCGAGGCACGATTGTGGGGGGGGGGGCATGCAAAATCGTTGGTGCTACTCAATTGAGAGGATGTAGAAGATGCTTCGAGCAAAATGTAAAAATAAACATAGAATAGAAGCATCGATGGCCGAGGCATTCATCACTGAGGAGGCGTCAAACTTCGTGACAGCACACTACGAAGCCAAAAATCGTCATTTGCATAGTCCAAAGCCTCAGTACAATGCTGACGAGCCTAAAAAGGGTCAATCCAGTCTCAGCCTATCCAAAGGGAATTTTGCACCATCCAGTGCTTGGAAACCAGTATGGTTGGATGTTGAATAATGGCGGACCATTTCGCTGTATCTCTTTAACAACCTAACAGAAGTGCGGCCGTACATCGAGTAAGATCTCGTTACATTGTTTTGCAACTTCTAATTTCTTTGAACTGCTCTTATTCGTGGATATCTGATGCAGTCGATACATCACCATATTCTCGTATGGAGTGGTGATCCAAAAGGATTCCGTTGAAGAGTATGAGCTTCTGGCAAAGCAAGGAGGCGAATATCCCGGTTTCATCTCTTGGTTCAAAAAATGGTAATTTCCATTAGACCCTTACATTTCCTTGGCTAATTTGTGACTAATGCAACAATCCTTTTGTATTAAACTTGTAGGCTAATTCAGAGATTATGGATACCGAATTGAGAATAGTAGCTAATGGTTTTGACTATAAGGTTCATTCATTTAACAATTACGACATCAACGGGTATCGCTTTCGTACCTATGGCAAAGAGCTATCTATGGCTGACCGAAAGTCTACAAATTCTTGTGTCTCTGCTATCGGCGAAGGAGGTGTCGAGTATTAGGGAACAGTTGAAGCAATTTATGAACTTCAATTCTATGGTGAAAACCCACCAAACGTCATAGTCTTCAGATGTTATTGGTTCCAGCCCAGGGAGACTAGAAGGACTCATGAACATATAGGGCTAGTCAAAATCAAACTAAGCACCCATTTGGATGTTCCCGATGTCTATATTACGGCTCAACAGGCAACCCAAGTTTTCTATCTACCGTGGGCCTGTCAAAGTGATCCAAATCTCAGTGGCTGGGATGTCATTTATGAAGTGCTGCCACATGTTAGACCACCTCCCCAAAATGAAGAGGATTATGAACGTCTCATTAACCAAGACACATATGACGAAGGAGAATTCTTCCAAGAAACACGTCTTGCCAAAAAACATTTCAAGAAACACTCTACTCCACCCCAGAACATTGAAGTAGACAACGATAGTGAATACGACCCTGAGCCGAAACAAGAAGAGCCGGAAGAAGAAGTTACTGCTACAGATGACCTGTCAATGCTTGAACGATTACGTAAAGGTGGCCTTCCACATGATGATGCATTTTTTAATGATGATGATGAGAACGTCATGATCGATAGTGATGATGATGATGCATTTATTAATGATGATGATGAGCACGTCATTACCGATAGTGATTATTAGGTATTCAAATTTTTATGTTGTACTTTGTATGATTTATATAGTCGGTATGTATAATTTCTTACTTTGTATGATTGTTTCTTATACATAGTGCCATGGTCTTGATGTCCGTCCCCGTCGGCCCTCGCCCGCTTTATGATTCGTATGTGGTAAATTCTCTTTCATAACTATTTGTTGCATTTTGCGTTTATGACAATTATGGCCATCTAGTTGACATAGAGATATTTTAATCTAGGAGGTATGTGAACCGGAATTTGAAACCGACCCTCTTTTCGAGAAGTTAAATTTAGTTGAAAAAGAAAATGAGTATTTGAAAGAAAAAAATTAAAAGAATGGAAGAAGAGAAGATGACATTGGACTTGTATGTTGCCGATGTCATTGATGATCACAAGATGAAGATGAATGCAATGCGCTTCAAGATGGATGCAATGCGCCTGAAGCTTAACAAGATTAGAAAATATGCCATTGATAATGAGGCTTGGTATCATCATGCCGTTGGATCAATTGTTACCTTAGTTGTGATCTTCATCATATTTGTTGTGATGAGGGTAAGTTTTCTCTAATGTTTTGCTTTACAAATGGATACTTAGCTTATTTTCCTCCTAAATGGCATAATTACCTAAGTTATATAAAAAATGAGCTATACTTAGCTTATTCAGTTCATTTACGACATACTTAGCATACTTAGGTCAAAGATGGCATGATAATATTTGTTACGTCCAAAATGATATAGACTTAGCTTAGTTTCCTCGAAAATGACAAAATAACCTTACTAAGCTCAAAAATGACCTATTTACCTAGCTTAGTTAGAAGAAGAAGAAGATAATTAAAGAAGAGCAGAGGAGAAAAAGAAAGATAAGAAAAAACCCTTCTTCTTCTTCTTCTTCTTCTTCTTCTTCTTCTTCTTCTTCTTCTTCTTCTTCTTCTTCTTCTTCTTCTTCTGCTGCTGCTTCTTCTTCTTCTTCTTCTTCTTCTTCTTCTTCTTCTTCTTCTTCTTCTTCTTCTTCTTCTTCTTCTTCTTCTTCTTCT
>NC_041387.1:365995430-366030598 GCF_002162155.2 Triticum dicoccoides | reverse complement strand
CATCTTTCCCAATTTGCAGATTTGCTTTACACGAGGAAGGCTTGGATTCATGGAGTGTACTATTCTTCTGGTGCTTCCTTGTTGTTTATGAAAACTTGTTTGGATATGTATGTCTATATGGATATGTTGTTGGAAACTTGTTTGTGGTTATGTATATATGGATATGTTGGACTTTGTTGAACTATGTTGTTGGATTTGATCAAATATGTTGTTGGACATGCTATTGGATATGTTGGATATGTATGCATGTATATCTGTGTTTGAAACCATGTCTAATTAATTGATTAAAATAAAAACAGGGGATGTGTAGCCTCTTTGCCGTCTGCTAGCCGACGGCAAAGAGTTTTGCCGTCCGCTAGCAGACGGCAAAGAGGACACGTGGCAGTCACCTGTGCAAACTGGCTGCCTATTTGGTCAGTTTGCCGTCTGCAAGCGGAGGGCAAAGTGACCAAATAGGCTTGGCAAAGATGGCCATCTATGCCGTCTGCTGGCAGATGGCATAGCTGGCAACATGGCAGCTTCCCAGTGCTGTCCTAGCTAAGCTCTTTTCCGTCTGTCAGCGGACGGCAAAGAGCACCATTAACCCCCTAATGGCTCTCACCCCACACCGCTGCCGTTCGTCGTCGTTGCCGTCTGCTAGCCTCGGATGGCGGACGACACAATCCTTTGCCATCCGTTTCTTCGAAGAGGACGACAAAGAAGGCCTTTACTGGCACGTGTTCAGCCGGACGGTTTGCCATCCGCTGGCTGATGGCAAAGGACTTTGCCGCCCGGGATCTGTGCCTTTGCCGTCCACCATGGCGGATGGCAAAGAAGCTGATTCCAGTAGTGATACTGCCATCACCCACTCCAATTCAAATGGCTAATAAACATGAAACATAGTTGAATGTACAGACATTGTATGAGAGACATATGCAATAGATAGTGTGGAAAAAAGAGGGCATGAAATAGTTGACATGTATATTGTTTAACTAAAATGGGTAGCATGACATAATTTCACATAGATGATGTCTATCTAAACTGGATAGCACAGCATGACATAATTCAAAGATATGATGACTAAATAAATAGGATGGCATGAGATAATTATATGATGTCTTTCGTAAACACGTTCGCATGACATAGTTCACATACATGTTATCTAAGTAATCAGAATCGCATGATTTAATTCACATATGTTATTTATATGCTAAGCAAAGGGCATTCGCATATATGATGTCTGAACTAACAACATGGTGTTGAATATTGTGTATCTGATATCTAAACTATGCAATGCAAGACACCGTATGCATGATATGAGCAGTAACCGTGCCAAGTTAGAGCATACACCTCGGTGAGAGAATAGGACTGGTCATGTGTCTTTGAATCCATCTCTGAGGAGCTATCGGGACCCAACAAGAGATCTGCTTCGACATGTAGCACTGTCTGCTCTGAAGACCTTGTTTTCACTCTAGATTTTTCCATCGCCCACTCAAATGGCTAATTCACAGGAAGGGTAGTTTAATGTACAAACATTGTCGACAAATGTAAATGTAATGAACAAAAGGATGGGCAAGATATCATTCAAATATATGATGCCTGGTTAAACAGGATGGCATTGCATATTTCACATATATTATGACTAGCTAAAAGAGATGAGACTGCATAATTCCCATATATGATATGGAAACTAAACATGTGGCATTACAGAACATGTCTAAACTAAGCAGATGACATATATGATGTCGAAAGTAGGCACTACAAGGCAACATATGCATGATATGCCTAAAATCATCATGAGAAGTTAGAGCAAACACCTTGGGGGTAAATAGGAGTGGTCTGCTGCATCTGAATCCGCCTTGGAACAGATATCTTCCTCTGGATTACAATCTAGAGAGGGGGGGTTGCCATTGAACCCACCATGGAGCTATGTCTGCATGACATTGTATTGCCGCGCAAAACTATTCTCTTTTCTCTACATGTTCAGCATGACCGTGTACAATATCTGACATGCTTACAAAAAAATATAGTGAGATTATGTAAAGAGAGCATACAAAAATCTAGAGTGATGGTAACAACCAGTAGATGGATCCAAAAATAATGATAGCAGGCTGATGATAGCTTTAATTTAATAAAAAGACAGATGATGATTGCTTTACTATTTGTTTCCCCCCAAGATGAACAACATAAGCATACCCTAGGTGAACCAGATAATAGATAGAGATATTATTCATTGCTGCCTCGATATGTGCCCCACAACTAATTTTAAAACTTAAGTTTGAACATTAATTTGGATCTTACTTGGAGTCTGAGAGGTGAATAGGACGATAACGTAGCAGGTAATATAAGCAGAAACAAAAGAGTGCGACCTCTCTTGTGGACCCGTGTACTCCTCAGGTTCATCTGCTGAGTCGATGATGGTGATGCCATTGCAGTGGGTGCTGGTGGCTGAGAAGGAGATCTGAGGCGGCGAAAGATGATCAGGAGTCATGATGTCTGGTTCGGTGGATGCTTCTGTCAATGGAGCAGCTCAGTTAGGCGGACGACGCCGCATCAGGAGCAGGACAAACCACACAAAGTTTTCTTTGACACCTACCTATAACTGAAGTAGTTCTGTAAGGGCTCCTTTGGCTTGCAGGACTCTAAAAACGCAGGGATAGGAAAAACACCAGAATATGATAGGAATGCACGTGGGAAACAGAGCATTTGTAAACATATGATTTCTGTCAACTTGGGTGTTTGGTTCAGAGGAATTGGAAGAGCAGAGGAATGCAAAGAGACATGGCCAAATTAAAGTGAAACCATATGAAAGCATGTAAAGTTAGAATGTTATTCTGCGAGTAATGCACTTGGTCTTGTTTTCATGCATAGGATTTTGAAAAGTAGGTCCAGGTGGATGTTTTGCTCCATTCCTTTCAACAAAATGCATGAATAATTGAATAGTAGAGTGCCATAGGAAAATTTCCAATTGCTATGTTTTTCCTTCAGTTTTTCCTTTGAACCAAAATAGCCCTAATGGATCGACATGAATGTAGAGTAATAAGTGATGCGGCAAGTGCACAACCTCTTTGCCGTAGCCGTGTCAACCTCAACATCATTGGGTTGGTCGCTGAAGAAGTTGAGGCAGAGTTGGATGTCGGAGGTGTGGAGGAAGATCTGAGGAATCTGTAGACGGCGTCCAGGGCACTGCTCTGTTATGATGGATGGTT
Organism: Triticum dicoccoides; assembly: GCF_002162155.2. Lineage (NCBI taxonomy): Eukaryota > Viridiplantae > Streptophyta > Magnoliopsida > Poales > Poaceae > Triticum > Triticum dicoccoides. Next base: position 366,027,410 of record NC_041387.1, on the reverse strand, counting down.
TCGTCATCGGAGCAGCTCCAGCGAGCCGTAAGACGTCAAGGCTGAAGTAGTACAAGACAGACATCGTTAATCTCTAGTGGGATTCTAATAGCATCTCCAATAGATGATGTAAAATACATTACCAAAAAGTGATAGATGTAAAATTTACATCACCAAAAAACACCTGACTACAACTGTTGACTCTAGACTTAATTGTCGAAACTGAAATTTACTGTGGAATCTGAATGTTACTGTGGAATCTGAATGTTACCGTCGAAACTGAACACATTGCTAGCACAGAGGCACTTCACATGTAGTTTAGGCCGCTCGAGCACTAATAGTAGAGAAACAGTGATCTAAATCAGCAAGCGATCAACGAGGAACACAGTAGCAGATAGCAGCTGGAGCAGCAGTGCCTGGAGGAGCAGCGCGAACTAGAGCCAGTGCAGCAACTCGTGTAGCTACTGCAGCCCGTGTACCAGCATCAGCAGCGCGAGTAAGAGAAAGAGTAGAGCAGCAGCACGAGTGCGTGGGAGAGCACAACAATAGCGCGATCGAGAGCCATAGCAGCAGCAGCAGCGTGAGCGAGCGAGCAAGAGTAGGAGCAGCAGCAGCAGCGCAAGCAAGTGAGAGCCAGAGCAGGAGCAGTAGCACGAGCGAGTGAGTGAGAGTCGGAGCAGTAGCAAAAACGCGAGCGAGCGAGAGCCGGAGCAACAGCAGCAACGCGAGCGAGCGAGAGCCAAAGGAACAACAACAGATCCGGCTGGTATGGCCGCCGCCGAAGGGGCCTCACACTGGGGGAGAGCCGCCATGGACATGTCGCCCGCGGCGCCGTCTTCGAGGTAGCCACGCCATGGGGAGTGCGAGATGGAGCACCGTCAGTGCCAGGAGGTCAAGTTAAGGAGAAGGTGCGATGCGATGAGTGTACAACCTCTTTGGTGGCGCCGAGTAGGCCTTTGCTTCGTCCGAGGAGGCGGTGAGGATGTTGCGGTTTTGGTGGAGCAGGTTAAGGTGTCAATGTGGGGATGGAGTAGCCGCGATAGATGAGGTGATCGTCGGAGCAGCTCCTTGGAGGTGGAGGACGGGGCGGCAGATCCAGCGGGACGACGAGATGGACGACGGATCCTCATCCGGGGAGGTGGATGAGGGACGTCGAGCTGTTGCGGTGGACGATGTCGTCGGGGAAGAGGCTTCGGCTGGGTAGCGGTGAGGTGGCGGATGGAGAAGGGTTGGGGTTTCGCAGCTGGGGCAGAGTGGTTATGGCGGCCTGGGATTTTGAAAGGCGAAAAGGAGGCGATGGGAGCGGGGAACCATGACTTAGGGACGCGCATGTCCAAAATGTAGGGTGTGTTACAAAAGTACCCCCACCGATTTGAACTAGCATCCCTTCCGACTCAGGGTTAGAAGGGGGATTTCGCGTGTCGGGATTTGGCAGCTGGAGGGAGTTTTCGCGTGTGTTGTAATTTCAGGATAGCAAGGCGCGGGTTTTGGGAGCACGATATCTGAATTTTCGGGATATAACAAGGCGCAGGTTGACTTTTATGGATGAGCCTAACGTGTTATATTGTACGTGCCAAATCAATTCGCACTTCCCTCAACTAAAAACAAAAAAAAACTATTCACACCACACAAAGAGAGAGTCTTGTCCTGTTTTACTATACAAATGCTATTCAAAGCTATGAATCCATGTTATGTCCAATTAAATTTTTTCGCTAGCTGTAGAATGCATGTAACCTACTCATACCAACATTTTAGTGCATTCCAAATGTCTATACTACCGCTGCAATTTGAGCTAAATTTTAATTCATTTCGCTATTTGAATAAGAATCTACAATCATGATTGCTGCCAACTTAAACCATCATTCGTGTATTACCTTAACAACACACCATATGATTACTATAGAGATAGATATGAACTATGTGTACTATATGAAATCGAATTCCAAATTCTGAATACACTTGATGTTGATTCCAAATAATAGTACATTTGATGTACCAACTAGATATTCATAATCTAAACCATGTTCCATACGTACACTGTGTTTATCACACAAAGTATAGTGCCCCGCCCCTACATTATGACAAGTTTTTATCCCTCGGCTGCAAAAGCCACACATTATCCCAAATTGTAATCAATGTTCGACATTATTATATCTTCTTCAAATATCCGAATCCACTTTTTTATAATGAATTATGATCTCTGTTTGTCTTTTACACCTTCACGATCCTCTTCTCTTTGTAGCTAGCTAGCGCTAACTTTCTATCGTGCATGCACACGCCCGCCCCCTCCCACCCTCCCTCAGCGTCCCCTCCATCGCACACATTCATTATTTCTCTTCAGGTCATTCACCCATGGTGTGTAGGCCCCCCGACTCCTTCTTTCCGGCACATATCTGTCGATATACCTCTCTAGCCAAGTGTGCCTACCACAAACACACACTTCCCCTCTTCTCTTCTCACTCTCCATGCCCCCTATATCCAATATGGTTCCACGTAGGTGCACAGTCCCGCCCTTCTTTTTATCGATCTCATACTCGCACACTCCTCCCCCCCTCTACAGAGTAGGCCTCTCGCACCACCTCCTAGCCACACCCCTCTCCCCCTGTCCATCTATCCGAACCTTATTTGCTTCTAACACATGCATGCATGTATATGTACCGATCTACCTACATATAGCTAGGTCGGCTATAATTCTTTTTCCCCACGCACCGGTCGACTTACCTCACATGTTATGTCTCTCCCTTTCTCGGACACACGACGATTGATCTTCCTATGTAGTTACGTCTACTTACCACAACCATATCATCCTCCATCATCCTTGCATACCTCCCGACCCATCTCTCACACGCACGTGAATAGACAGGCAGACTTCACCGGCCCTCTCTTATTGATATTGCACTCGTACCCTCCATTTGTCTAGCAGGCCTCTCCCACCATTTGTGAGAAGCAACTCCACCACCAATCCTCCGACACTCTACCTTTGTCTTTCTCCCAACCTTATTCCTCTGCTACACATATGCATGGATGCCGATCGATCTCCCTCAATGCATTGCTAGGTCTCTCTCCTTGTCCACACATATACTAGTCGGCCTACCTCTCTATAGTTAGGTCTCTACCACTCCCCCCCACACCGATAGTCGGATGTTGTAGGTAGGTATCCCTGCCACAGAGAAAAACTGCACCTCTGCCCTCTCACATTCCAGTAGGCTAGCCGCCCTGTATCTTCAACGTGGGGAAACACAAATTCGATGGCACTCTTTATCGATCGCGCACCCACACACTTCATCCCTATTTTCAAAACTATCGATATCTCACGTCGATGATCCCTCCACTCTCTTCTCGTGGATCATTCCCTCTATATATGATATATCCATGACTCTGTTTCACACACATTGCATATGTTATGTTTTTTGTTTGAGATATCATCGACACATTGCCTCTATTTCGCACAAACCATCTCTCACCCACCCACGTACATACCTACACCTAAAGAAGAGGTGCACCCACGGCGCATGTACTGACGTCTCGTTCCCGGCCACACCCGCGTGGGTACATGGTGGAGTTCATTTATGTACGAAAAGGCAACCCACGTGATAATTTGACGCGTGTAGTGGTTGTTTACTCGAAGGAGGGTCGTGTCCCACGCGTAGACAGAACAAATTTCGATTGACACGTTAGTATTAGATAAATTTATATTCCTCAATGGCACGTACAGAATATAAAACGATTGTCGTCAGGAAAAAAATAAAAATTCGCTCCACTATATACAATGGAGCCTGTCTGTCGGGGTTCATCTCTCGTCACACCATCTCACACAAGGCGGCAGTGGCCTCTCTCTCTCTCACCGTTGGTCACTAATCCGGCCGCATCCCTCCGCCGATGGAAAGGGAGGATGTGCATCGTTTCTCCATTCGACGGCATTGAGGCAACATGTCCTGATCTACGATACCCACCGTTCTCTCTGACCAAGCTCCAGTGCGGTAGGGCCTTCGCCACTTGCTTGCTGCCGCAGTATGGGCAGATCCCGGCCGCCGGCGCCCTCCTAGTTACATCCCGATGAGCCTCAGGTACAGCTTCCTCCGACCTTGCTCCACTTCCCATCTTCCCACGTTGCTGCATGTGGATATTCTTTAGTTTTTTGCTTAAAACATATCTCGGCAGGCGTACTTTCCATCTTGCAATCTCGTCTTCAAACCGTTTTTGATAAACCACCATGTTGCTATTTTTCCCTTATTACATGGAATATGCTTCTTTTTTGTTAGCGTATGTGTATTCAACTCGTGTTATTGGGCAGTAAATGTTTCCTTTCTATCTCCTTTTGCAAACAGGGCTATCCATTTCACCTTGTTGCTATTGCGACCTTTTGGTGAACTGCACAAATCACTTTTTTCTTAAGAGTGTTTTGTGCAGTTCCGCCAAAATGTCACATGGGCAACGTTTTTACATTTCTGTGGGGCTGCAGAAAGGGAGATTGGTTTTGCTATCCTCCTCATCCAACTTCGTGCCTAATCTTCTCCAACAAGTAGTTAGTCCTAAAGAGAGATCGTAGAGGTGATCGGCTTCTATTTGTGTGTGTTATGTTTCATCATCTAGTTCCACTATTATTGTAATCACACTGATTGAATATCTTTGCAAACAGGGATGATCATCTCAATTTTAGTAGAGCTGCACAAAATGATCGGGTCATGATGTCCTCCATACACCTCTTTTTTGGCTACAGAGCTGGGTGAAACTAGTTGCCAACTAATGAACACTGTGCCCAGGAAATGGAGCCATGCCTACGAACAACATCGAACAATTATATATTTTTCTTTAGTGGTACACCTTCTCACAACTTTGTCTTCAGTTGTGATCTGAATATTGACGCTAATCTGTGAACCATTGAGATGCATTAGCAGCCATGGTAGTTTCATTTGTATTTGATGGAATGTTGTAACGAGACAATCTTGAGGCAAAATGACACATGAATCCTAAGTTGAAACCTTTTTTTTTCATGCGGGAACCAAATTCGAAACCTCCATAGCATCACAGTACAATTTCATTATGCTGAAAAATTATGCGTACATATAAACAAATCCTGAAGGATTGATAGCAATGCCAGAAACAATTCAACTTCATTTCACCGACATGTGGGACATCCTTCATTCGGCTCCACCTACCATGCAACAATATTGAATGAACAACTGTAGGGAAAGATTCACCCCGGTCATTGCGCCGCAGTAATAATGACTAGTGAGCAGTCAAATCACAGAGCCCCACCTTCCCCACAGTAAGTTGCTCGGACGAAGCAACCATCATTTCTCTCTTCGTTTAATCCTCTAGTACTCCAATATTCCCAGAGTAATAAGTTGCTCAGGCGAAGCAACCATCACTTCACCTTTCCCACAGTAAGTACTACTACCTCCTTTTTATTCTAGAAACATCACATGCGGATATTGGACAGTAGCAGCACATCAACTAAATCAAAAATCAAAACCAACCAATGAACTACTACTAATGGTGAGCATTTGCTAGTATCATGTACTCCGGCTTTCCATGTATATAGGGCTTAATGCGTTTTTTGAGACTAACTTTGGCCCTGTTTGGATCCATGGGTTAGAGTTATTTTGAGCTAGTTGGGTCTCAAATAGCCCTAAAGTACCCAAACATGAGGGTTAAATTCGAGAAAGTTGCACCAAACCCACCAAAAAAACTATTCCACCCAAGAGGTGCTAATTGAAGATAGTTCTCATTGGGCCCACTGAAAAATCACTTTTCTCTCTCTATCCCGCCAGCCAAGTGGTGCTAATTGGAGCTAGTTTTTGGACAGAAAGACTGTAAGGGAACCCCCTACAATATAATTGGTGCAACTTCCCCAAATTGCAAGTACCATGCCTTGAACCTGGGTGGGTGGGAAGGCATCAACCCCTTCCCACCACTAGGCTAAGCCTTAGTCTGCACTAATTGGAGCTAGTTATCATGGGGCCCACTGAAAAATCACTTTTCTCTCTCCATCAAGTGCATTTATTGTCAATCTAACACTGTCATCCAACCACTTCTTTGGCTAGAGTTAGTTTAGGGTTAGTCATGAGTTAGTCTAACCTCTAGCTAAGTTAGAGTATCCAAACATGAGTAGTATAGGACATGCAACTTTCTCAAAGCATACTGTCAAATTCGTACATGAAATGATCTTTTTTTGAAACGGACGTGGAAGGATCTTTGAATGATATATTTTTCAAATTATATAAAATCTTATCAATAGTCAAAGGGAACCTCGAAGAATACATTAGGACCTATATAAAATCTTATCAATAGTTAAAACCAACTGTACTACTACACCAAACAAGTTCAACAAGAGAAACTGGACCCACTGACGGCACGACACGCCTGTCTCGTTTGGTCCTTTGGTCAAAGCGCTTCCTCTTCTTGGCATAACAATAGAGTACAGTGAAGATTTTAGAATGCTCTTGGCATGTTGCTAACATGTGATGAGTTAACCGACCTCAATAGATGGCAAAAATGCCAGCCCTCCGCACTTTGAGAGAGATAAGGAGCGAGAAGTGATACGGGCTGGTGGATTACTAGAGCTAGGTGTCGCAGGGAGGCCAAGAAATACTGGTGATAGCGTGGGTTGGCCATGTATGATGTAACTACACTGGGCTGCCGTGTTTCAGACTCTTCCGGTCTACTTTGGAGAAAATTGGGTAGATTTTGTATCACCGAGTAAAAATATTAAAGAGTCCAGACGCTCCACCGCGAGGTTTCTTGCTCCTTCTCGATTGTCGAAAAGTGTTCTTCTAAGTTTTGCCGACACGTGGGACATCTAGCATCCAGGTCCATGTGTCATGCAAGAAAATGGAGTTAAGTATAGTCGGAGAGACTCACCAAAAGTCACGAACATAGGTGGAGTACGTGCAAGAATCACCCAAAAAAAGGAATACGAGCACGAAGAGGTGCAGCCACCGACGCAGGTACTCTTTGCCTCTTTTCCTAATACCACGCGCGGGTACACGGTGAGCTCATTTCTGTATGAAGAGGCAGCTCACCAGATAATTTGGCAAGTGTAGTAGTTGTTCATGGGAACCACGCATGGAAGAATCAAAGTTTGATCATGACGCGGTGGCGCGTTTTTTATAAATTAAGTTATTCTATTCGATGGCACGTATGCAATGTTATTTGCTTAATGGAACGTGCATGAATCGTGCACGCAATGAATGACGGAGCACGGGATGGTAGCCATGTATGCCAACGTGGTAGTCAATTATTTTGCCGGAGCCAGCTATCACACCCTTTCGTTGCCACGTCAATGTACCCACTAAAAACAAGTTAGACTTGTTCAGTTCAACTGCCTCCCTAGGTGTTTGGAGAGGAGTTGGATGTCGCGAGGTGGTTCTATAGGTGGGCAGGCGGCAAAACACAAGGGAAAACGTGCAAACCAGCTAGACGAGAGATTTGGTTGATTTTAAATCACTGAATAATATAAAATATTATGAGTGCAGACGCTCCATCGCGAGGTTCCTTGATCCTTCTCGGTGGTCAGGAATCTATATTCTTCCACTCTTTTTTTATGTGAGCTTTGTTCATCCTTTTGCCAACATGCGGGACATCTAGCATCAAGGTGCACGTGTCATGCAAGAAAATGGAGATACGCAGTGCGTAAGTGAGTCGCGCACTTCGATGGTACCTAGTACTACGCAATATTTTTCTCCTCGATGGCACATGAATAGTGCACATACTCAATGACGGAGCATGGGATGGTAGCCATGGACATGGTCGGCCCTTTTTGGAGAGAGTAATAAATAACATTGATGTGTCCCGTCAACTCGCAGAACCACGAGAAGCTTGCTTACTATGCCTTCTCCCTCTGCCATCGCCAACGCGTGCGTGCTGGCTCGCAGCACGAGGAGAAACTTTTGCTTACAAGCGGTGGACGTGCATCAGTTCATTTGATGTCAGATTGCCAGAAGTAGTACTACTATAGTACCATCATTATTGTTCGACTTCCGAAAGAGGCGAAGAGCCAAGCGCAAGGTCACCTACTAACCTAGTACAGTATACTATAGCCAAAGCTAGTCCACCTTTTTAGAGCATGTTTAATTAATATAGGCGGCTCTTCCAGTGGTACATCATTTAGAGCAAGTACTCTCTTTGTAGGAACTTAAAATGCAGGAATAGGAAAATTATGAGGGGTGTGTCTCCAACAGTGTTCCTCGGCTCGCACCTAGCATCACGAGGGTCGAACTTGGAGTCATTCATCTGGGACACATGGCATCTCAGAACTGGACAGAAGGTGACGTACACCGTCAAGGTGCACGATCAAGGGGGTCAGGGCGGACGTGACCTCTCACCGCGCCGGCCCAGGGCACCACCCGCTGCACTCCCAGCTGTACCTGCCTCCTCGCTGCATTAAAAAACCTACATTTAAACCCGCGTGGAATGCGAGAAACCCACTCCGGCCACACACGACCGTTCGGGAGCGGGACCCCGGCCAAGCTCCTCCTTCCACGATTTTGTCCACTCTTTTGGCGACATCCGACGAGCAGGAAGAGCAGTTCTCTGGCATAAAAGCCGTCTGGGTGGCCCGCCGAGCCCGACAGTTACGAGCGAGGCTGCTCGCTGCTCCACCTACCTCGCCTAGCCTGCCGGAGTCAGTTACCGCACTAAGCCAACACGTGGTTCCGCAGCTGGCCGCTCCAATACAGCTCGAGGAAGAGTGCTGAATTGCTCCACGTCGGCTTGTCGGGGAGCACGGCGGCATGGGCATTGTCGCTGCCCTCGATGTCGCCGCGTCGTAAAACGCCTCCTGTGTCTGTGACTGCGCCATCCACCGCCGACGCGCGCAGAGCCGCGCCATGCAGGCAGAGAAAGAAGCCGCCGTAGATATTGACAAGGTGACGCGGCTACACGGATGTCGGCGAGGTAACAGCCATCATGTCCCTGCCCGCCACCATCTTTGAAGAGAAGTAGAACACGGGAGGCCGCCGCCGATTATATCCCATGAAGGCGACCGCCGAGGTGATGCCGGCGAATACAGTCAGTGTCTTGCATGATTCTTATTCAACCGGATGTTGGAGGAGGACAAAGAGATTGGGAGACGACCATTTAGATTAGGTATATTAATTCTACCAGGCTGGTTGTAATGGGAGTATCATAAGTAGTATCATGCATGCCAACTAGTAGGCAAATTTGATGAGGTGGCGTAGAATTAAATGAAGAAAGAGAGGGTTGAGTATCATATTATGATACCGTATGGAATTAAGTTACTCCCACTGTAGTCTTAGGACTTGTTCGGTTCAACCTCCTCCCAAGGGGTTTGGAGAGGAATGGAGGGGAATTTGGCTTGTACATGACTTAATCCCCCACAATCCCTGTTAATCCCCGTTAAAACCCCTTGAAAGACACATGCCCTTAAGGTTAAAAATGACCAGGATTATAGAGGACATCGTACAAACTTCAAGGATTTAAAGGTGAGGGTTTGTTTCCAACTAGCTCTACAACCTCAAGGTTTATAAATCGAACTTCACTCTCACCTCACGCACACGCCCGGGTACACTCAGGCTGGAGCACCTTTGCACATGAAAAGGCAGGTAACGTGACAATTTGAGACATCTAGTCGTCCACTTAATGAGGGGTCTGGGACCAAATGTCAGCCATACCAAGTGTGACCTGAACGCGGTTGCACGGTTATTGATCAAGTATCTTATTACCGGTATGTTAAATGAAAAATATATGGCTGCGCGCGTATTCAATTTAAAATGATCGCTACGGAGGGAAAAACAATTATTACTCCACTAGTCCACTTCGGGACTTGCTTGCTAGGGTTGTTCTCTTGTTCTCACTCTCTCACCCTCTCCAGATCTAAACAATGCCATGGTGTCCACTCTCTTTCTCTCTTTCTCTCTTCTCTCCGGCCGAATACCTTCTACTGGTGGTCGCCGGTGGCGAGGGAGGAAGCCGACGCACTGTCTTCTCTGACTTGGCGTTAGTGTGGGAGGTCCTCCTCACCCTTGCTCCACGCCGTCAAGTTGGCAGATCCCGCCGCCTGCCTCGCCACATCCCGCCGACCGGAGGTATAACCTTTTTTAGAACCAGCCTTGTTCTAGTGGCCCAGCTCCCCTCGTTGGTGCATCCCTTTTTTTCATCAAGTTAGGATTGCTCCCCATGTCGCTACATCCTGCATGTGGATATTCTTCTAGTATTACAAAGCTCTCCATGTACCTAGCTCCATCGGCTTGTCGAACACTCGAGCACCACCTAAATTTTTACTATTAGAGGAAAAAAGGTACTGCAGATACTGGCTAACGAACCGATCTCTTGGTTGGAAAGGGAAATAAAGATGCTGGCCTGACTGGTCTCTTGGTCGAAAAAGGACAGAAAGTGGAGGGTGTTGGGCTTATAATGCAACTGAGAATGAGCACGTCTAGATTTCTTGTGGTCACATAGGAAAGGTCACTGACGAGAATAAAAAATGCATAAATCTAGACATGCTTTGCATGTTTGCCGCACTTGGCAACACATCTGCCTCAACACTTTATGCCTCAGTGGATGTAAAATGTGCTTGTGCCTCCCCTGTCCCTATGCCCTTACTGCTGCTATTAATCTAACATCACAGGTAAAATGAAACAATGCCACTCTTAATGTGATGTCGCTGTTAAGTAATGCTGCTGTCAATCTATTGCCATTGATAAAATGAATAAATGCCACCACGGTTCTATGAAATGCTTCTGTCTTGCTTTATTTATCATAAAGACTATTTTGGGCCGTTACACTAAACTCTGACACCAGTAACATAGCTGCATCTCCGTTGAACTGCACAAAATTTAATTGCACAGTGGTAGACACGATGATGTTTTTCTCCTTTCCGCGTCACCCTTTGTTAGAACGATCGTTCCTGTTAATTCACATATGTACTGATCAACTGCTACTCCCAATCTGTCATCACATAGTCATAATGCAATTGTTGTGCATGTTAATGTAAGCCCCCGTTAATATAGTGCCAGCATTGATTTGATGTGATGCTACTTCTTAGTTAATGGCACTTTTTCATATTGTCACTGTAATGCCATTGATAACATATGAGATGCTGCTGTTAATCATATGCCGCTGCAAAAAATGACACTGCTTAAATAACACTATTATATATTTGTGCAAACAGGGTTGTCTATCTCCATATGGTGTCTATTTGTGCAAACGGAAGCACAAACCTCAGTTTTAGTGGAACCTGCTATCAGCTGACCTCACGGTGCTCCAGGTATTCCTACATGCATAACTAGGTAGAATGACTAACGCAAGATGAAATAAGCTTATTCATACGTTGACTTGATATTTGCAATGTGGAATGAGCCTGTCATGTGTGGAGGAACAAACAAGCACTGCAGTCGTGCCATCAACGCAAGATAAAAGGGACCGAGTCATTGATGGCCTGGCCGGTGAGTAGGGGTCGTGCAAACAGTGGTGCATTATTTTAGTGGAACTGCACAAAAAAGATATTGGGCTTAGTCGGACAAATTTTCTACAGCCACACGGAAGGAATTGTGCTCATCAATTGGATAGAATTTCCTCCGTGCCATCATAGGAGATCCCAAGGTGGAAATAAACTAACCACCAATAAGGTTATGCATAATATTCCTCACGCAGGTCAGTATCCCCTTCATCCAAATGGTCGTGTTTTGTCATGCCGAGCTATTCATATGTGCTACTGTTTTGCGACACCATTTAAGTACAGCGCTTCCCGATCTTTTCACATTCAGGACAATGAAGATGATTTCAGTGGAACTGCACAAAATGGCTTGATGTTGAATGATCTCTATTGCCTCCTCTATTTGCTGCAATGTGTTAGTGTAAATTGCAAGATGAGCCGTCAAGCTAGTTGTGGTGTTGTCAACATGCTCAAAGCGCAAGCAACATTGAGTAGAAAGAAGCCTGCCCAGGAAATTAATGCGTGCATAGGGAGGACCAAATTTCTGAAAGAAGGGGCGATCCAAAAAAACCCTCCTTCCTCCTTGCTTCCACTTATACTGCAGCTCGCTGGACTCTCCCGCTTCCGTCGCCTCCTAATTCCCCCCGTTCCCCATCTTCCTCACTCGTACAGAAAACCCCACTCACCTTCTTCCTCACTCGTACAGAAAACGCTTGCTCCTCTTCTTCCACTCCTACAGAAAACCCCAGCCCTCCTTCTTCCCCACTCGCACTGCCATTAGGCTCGTCTCTAGCTACTCTGCTCAAACCTGTGAGCTCAGTGCGACGCCCGCAAGGAAAATGGAGTCGGCTGGCCCCAGTGCCAAGAAGATGAGGCCCCCACCAGCAGCGACGCCGGTTGTAGATCCCGCAGACAGCAGCGTGGGGAGAAGCGGTGAGCCCCCCCACCTAGATCCAAGGAACCCGTAGAATCTCCGGTGGACCGCATCAACGATCTCCCGGATGACATCCTCGGGGAGATCATCTCGCTTCTCCCCACCAAGGATTGCTGCCGCACACAAGTCCTCTCAACTCGATGGCGCCCTCTATGGTGCACCGCACCCCTCAATCTCGACTGCCATCAGATATTTGTCCTTCCTAGATTTGATCTCCTCAGAACCATCCTCTCCTCTCACCAGCAGGGCCCCATTCAACGCCTCTGCATCTCGACACCCTACCTGTTGTCCATACCCTGCACCGTGGATGCTTGAATGACATCCCCTAAATTCGAAAAACTCCAGCCATGAAACTTCCATACCATGAAGCGAACACCAAGAATTTGTGCCCACACCACTGTTGTCCATCTCGTGGTTTTCCTCTTCTCTCCACACCGCCACCTTTGCCCGATGCCATCTACCAGACGATCTGGTACAAATGCTTCGACTCCCACTGCTAAAAAAACTTTCGATTGTGGTGGTTTATCTGTCGGAGGGCTCACTACACAACATCATCCACTCTAGTTGCCTTGCCCTGGAGCGCTTGCTGATTGTTTTGGGAATAGAAATCCCTATCAGTTGTCTCCAAATAAAGTCGCCTCATCTTAAAAGCATTGGAATTTGTTTTGGAGGACAACAGCTCATCATCAAAGATGCCCCTTCACTTCAAAGGTTGCTCCCTGATGATTGTTATAAACCTTCACAAATAATCGTCATCCCTGCGCCCAAACTGGAGACCTTGGGTCTAATTAGTGATCCGTTTAATGATCACATGAAGTTGGTGTTTGGCTCCTCTCTTTTTCAGGTACCGTATATTATCATCTACACATTTGTAATCATAAGCTGCATTTTTCATTTGTGTGCATAAGTTTTATATCATCTTGGAGTACACTTTGGGTACTAATATTATGTTATATGGTCAATGAAGAATTCGTCCATGGATAGCCTATCAATGCTGCTTGATTCTGTCAAGATCTTATATATCAGAATGTTTAGTTTTGATATAAACATAATTATTGGCTTGATGCGATGCTTTCGATCTCTGGAGAATTTATATATAAAGGTGATGATTTCATGCACATGGAAAGCCCATATTAACCGTTCAGCTGTCGCTCTTTTGACATACTCTTTTTTCATACCTTAATTGTTTTCAATCTTCATGTCTACTTAGGCACTGCTAACACATGGAGAAAAATGTATAACCAATCGGTGGCGTAATAAGCACCAGGATTTTCTCAGTTCTCATGACATTCGTTTGAGGACAATAACAATGGAAGGATATGCATCCAACCAGGCAAACAGAAGCTTTGTCACATTCTTCCTATTGAATGAGAGGTTACTATTGTCCATGAGGCTTAAGTTTTACAACAAGAGATTTCTCACGGGCGGACATGTTAAACAACAAAAAAGAAGTTTCAGGTGGACAAATGGGCTTCTAAACGTGCTCAGCTACTATTTACAACAAATTGTAGTCATCCTCCTATAATTTTTTGTGTGCAGGATGTCGATTTTATGGATCAGCCCGGTCCATTTGTTGGTGACTGCGAAAAAGAGTGGTTGGGTTAGATGTTATTGCCATGTTCAATCTGGGTTTTGTCTAAATTTGATGAACAATTAATCCTTGGGCTTTTTTACCGTTTGTAAGCTTGAGTTACATGTTGTTGCCCTCGTACTCCCCTCCGCCTACCACTACACTGCTGCATCTTCCACGGCTCCTGTTCATTCCTGTCCGAGGCCTCGCCGTCGTTCTCCGCCTTGGTTCGTTTGCTGTGCCCACCGCCATATGGCGTTGTCAACATGGTTGGTAACCGAGAGGAATCACGAGATGACTGTATGTGGAGGGGCTAACAGTAGGGACCCACCAAGGTCATTGCATTACGCAAGCAGGTGCCTCGTTATTACAAGCCAAAAAAATACTTCCTCCTAATTGTTTGAAAACTAGGTCCCACACCATTTTCAATGTAGTCAATAAACGAGAAAATTACACAACGAGCAGATAACACCAGGGACCCAGCAGCTCGCCCAGTTGTTTTTTTAGTTTTAGAGACGGAGCTCAACTACACATTGTGCGGGGGATGTGGCCCGTCTAGCCCACGCTTATGCTTTTATTTAAGCACATGACGAGCCTAGTTGATATCTTTTTTCTTTCTGAAAATGGCTAGCCTAGTTCTTATTTTTTTGGAGAATACCCAACCGAGGCCTACTTGCTTTTCTCAGCCCTGCTGGGCTGCAAATTTTTCAAGACGAGGAGGGATGTAAGTAGTAAGAAATGCGCTTCCCCAGAAAATGGGCTATGAATTCTAAGGAGTGGGCTAATTTTTTTTAAACCAAAGCCAACCGGCAATTACATTCAAATATCGTTTTTATGGATTTCTCTACTCTTATAAAAAGCAGAGTTGGTGATGATGGTGTGCCTGCCATCCTACAATATAGGCCGTCCGATCTATATCTAACGAATACGAAGGAAACTATGACAGTTTACCCGCACTCCTCTCCACATTTGCAGATAAGGTTTTCCCTCATTCATCCTTTTCTCCCACAAGGTAAACTACTCATAAGAATGCATCTTGATGTTCTGTGCAACAAACGGGCATCTTGCTAGTCAAGATTTTAAATTTCATTCATTTTTTTGTGGAGAATTGTTTTTGAATTTTATTTTGATATAATTTTTTAAAATTTATTTTTAATGTGACTCAAAATTTCGTGATTAAAAGAGTTCGGACCCCACCGAAATATGCAAAATTTCGTTGAATTTTTTAGCAGTGCCCAGAATATGGTCTATAATGCTAATAAAATGAATATGGGCTTCAAAATATCTTTAAGAATTAGCAAATGGGTTGTAAATTATTGAAAATAATGGCTAATGGGTTGTATGCTTTTTTCCGTAGATTTGGAGGCTGACTTCTGGGCCTACTAGGTTGACGATGACGCTATCCTAAAAAATATTTTGACGCATACGCAAGGCTTTGTGAACTTAGTCAACACAGAGCAGTGACTGTTGGATGTCCATCCAACGGCTATCATGCTTCTTCAATCTTGGATCTTCCTACTCCAGCCACCCAAACCAACGCAGGTGGGCCTACCTGCTCCCTCCTCACGTGGACGGTTGTGCTGTCACCATGCCATCCCTCTACCCACCCGCACATCCTGTTATTTTCCGGTGACGCCAGCCTCACCCCGCAGCCGACCAGTCAGCGCTCGTACTCCCCTTAGCATGCGCATCCACTGTTGTGGCTTCACCGGCTCTGGGTCATTCCCTTCCTGGGCCTCGCCCTCGTCCACCGCGTTTGTGCTCTCGGCGCGGCGTGGTCAACAAACAACAGCCATCGGAAGAGCAATGTAAGTGGAGAGGCTGACAGTACGGACCCACATAAGCAAGTGCATCCTTATTACGTGCAAAATAATGATTCCCCCACCTGACAGCTCGGACCCACCAGAAGGGCGTCTGTATTTCATGAAAAAAATTTCCTCCCGCTGATAGCTCAGACCCACCAGCTATATCTTTGCACGCAAGGAAGTGCCTCCTTATTACGCACAAAAAATGAATACTCCCCCTTCTAGCTGGGACCAACCATAGTGGGAGGCTGACTTGTGTGCCTACTAAGTTGACCCGGATGGAGGTCTTTGTCAACTTAATCAATACAAACGATTCTAGCTCCAGTGACCGTATGATGTCTATCCAACGGCCGTAGTGCTTCTTCATCCTCTGGTCTTCTTGCTCCAGCAGCCCAAACCAACGCTAGTCGTGTCGCCTGCTCCAGCCTCGCGTGGTCGACTATGCTGCCGCGGAGGCCTCACCGCCCCCTACTACTCCCACCACTGGCCATGCCATCCCTCTACTCACCCACACCCCCTGTTATTCTACGGCGATGACAGTCTCGCACCGCAGCCGAACCAGTGAACCCTCATACTCCTCTCCGCGTGGGCATCCACTGCCGCGTCTTCCCTGGCTCCATGTCGTCCCCTTCCCAGGACTCACCGTCATCCACCACCTTGGTGCTCTCGGCGTGGCATGGTCAATGTGGTTAAGGAACAACTTCCATCAGAAGAGTACTATACATGGAGAGGCTGACAGTTGGGTCCACGGCCGCAGCAAGAAAGTGCCTCCTTATTACGTGCAAAATAATGATTCCTCCACCAGACAGAAGGGACCCACCGGATGGGCCACCGTATTTCGTGAAAAAACGTCCCCCCTGACTGCTGGGACCCACCAGCTACATCTTGACACGCAAGGAAGTGCCTCCTTTTCCTCCGTGATAGTCGAGACCCACCTAGTCGAAGCATACGTAGCGTTGTCATTTTGGTCGCGAACGTGTATGTACATACTGGTCGATTGGTCTGTTTGCAGGCTGCAGCAATAAACCGTGGCCGAGTAAGGAAGGGCACGTGTCATAGTAGAGGCGCGGATGTAGCATGTCACGCAGTCCAGTCAATATTGTGTACACGTACGTACAACCAGGGTGCAAGAAAGTAAATACGGCCATGTACGTACATATGGGCGGGGTCTCGAACGCCTACTCGCGCATATGTACGGCTAGGGCTCGTGTACATGGAGAGGCCAGTGGAGAGCAGCGACGGCGTCCTGTTCATCGGCAGCCAACCGGCTGGTACGAAACGGAGAAACTGCGTCGTCGTGTTTATCGGGAGGCAACGGAATGCGTCATGTTAATCGGGAGCCAACCGGCTTGGACGGAACAGCCGAAACGAGGCCTGGCGTACCGCAGAATGGAGGAAACGGCCTTATGTTCAACCACCTTCGGTCGAAATGGGATCCTGTTCATCGGGAGGGGTCTGCCGTACCGCATAACGGAGGAAACGGACTTGTGTTCGAGTGCCTATGGTCGAAACGGGGTCCTGTTGATCGGAAGGGGTGTGGCATACCGTAAAACGGCGGAAACGGACTTCTGTTTGACCTCCTACGGTCGAAACAGGGGTCCTGTTCATCGGGAGGGGTGTGGCGTACCGCAAAACGGGACTCCCTGGGGTACTGTTCATCCACCGTCGACCTCCTCCAGCCTCCACCTGCGACTGTTCATCCATGGCGTCTTCCTCCTGTCTCCACCAGCTACTATTCATCCATGGGCTCCTGTTCATCCAGCCTCCACCGCTCCTCCACCGGCTACTATTCAACCAGCCCTCTTCACGGGGTCCTGTTCAACCACCCCTCCATGGGCTACTATTCATCCAGCCCTCCACTAGCTACTTTTAAACCAGCCCTCCACTGGCTGGTGTTCATCCAGCCCTACACGGGGTCCTGTTCATCCACCCCAACCGGCTCGATAGAGGTCCTGTTCATCTAGCAACAACGACCTCTACTACCACGGGGTCTCGTTCATCCGACCCCCACCGGGATCTGTTCATTCAACCCCCAACAATGCTCAATGTTCATCAAGAAGTAGCAGGTTCGATCGGGTTCAGTTAATAGCCAGATCGATCGATCTCTCGGGTTCAGTAATGCGTAGTGTGCAGTGCAATCTCTCGGGTTCAGTAGGCGAACGCCTCACTCGGGTTCAGTTAGAACCCAATGCCTCCCACCCATTTATTTTCCTCGATATTTTCCTCGCCCTCGCTTCTGCCATGGTTTTTTCGTCATGGACGGCCCAAAAAATTTCATACAGTTGCGTCTCCGGCCCGCCTAGGATGAAAAGCCCATTTTCTGTCACGATTTTTTGTCATAGAAGTAGGATCCCACCACATCTATGATGATACCGGGTTTTGTCACAATTATCGTCATACAAGTGTCATAAGCATGACAGAAAAAAATTCATTCGACCCAAAATGTCACGGATGTGTCTTTTTTTTATAGTGGAGGCATAGAGCGGCGACAAGGCGTTGGATTTTATAAAGTGCGCTAGACGCCGCGCGCCAAAACTCGTGTGCGCCCGACCGCTTTTTTCCGCACGCGTGCGATCCTTTCCCGACGTCCCTGCTCTCTCTACTCTCTTCTCTAGTCTTATATATATATTATATAGGGTGGGTCTATTATGATAACACCCTTCAGACTCTTATTCTAATAACACCAGCCTTAATCTGCACACCACCAACAAATCGCTGCCGCCCCTCCCCTCCCGACCTTCTACCGCGACAACGGCCTGGGAGCGCCGCCGCCCCTCCCCTCCCGGCCTTCTACCACAACAGCGGCCTGGGAGCACCACCGCCCATCCCCTCCTAGCCTTTTTCCGCGGTGGCGGCCGGCAGCGACACCACCCCTCGCCTCCCGGCCTTCTTCCGCGGCAGGCACCGATTAACACCTCCCTCACTAGCATATCGGCCTTCTTCCATGGCAGCAGCTCGGTAGCGCCGCCACCGAACTCCTCCGGGCCTGCAATTAGCTGTACTTCATCAGATGTGGATTGGTGCTGCCTCGACATCAAACCAATTCGAGCAAGGAGGACTATGCGCAAGGTTGCTTCATCCACGACATCTTCTTGGAATAAGTCTGCATCGACCTTCAGAGCAAATCCTCCTTCCCCGTTCACCTTGAGCAACGTCCAGACCGCTCATGAACTTCTGAAGGGCAAGTGGACTGCACAGGCGAAAGTGAAAGTTATGCAGACGGACGAGAAGGGTACTTCCTGCTGTAAACGTAAGAAATCACTGCAACACGAGGTAAGCAGTACACTTCCTCAACCATCTCAGTGTAGTTATCCTAGAAAAAGCAGTACAAGCAGTACAACACGCCTACAAAAACTATGCAGTGCGGTTGCTTCAGTTCGTTGTGGGGGGAAATGGAGTGTAGTTACTCAGTTATGCAGTACACTTGTATAGGTTCATTACGGATAATGATGCTGTGCGGTTGCTTCAGTTCACCTTGCGGGGTGATGCAGTCAGCCTGCAATACTTCGGCAGTACCATTTTGAACACATTGCAGTTCGCATGATTCAGTTCATTTAACCTGACAATGCAGCTCGGTCATTTTGTGTGCAGGAAATGACGTTGAGAATATACAAAATGCTGCGCATAATTGACAGCACTGAGAACAACAACTTTCAGAAGAGTGGAGCTTCTTCTGAAAGAGATACTGTCTGGGTTACCCCTGAGATTCCTCGAGGATTCTTCACGACAACAAACAGGGTGCAGTACTCTCTGGAAGAAGATTTTTTTCCAGGAAGAAGATGTAGTCGAAGATGACGATGATGTCACATTCATCTGGGAAGGCACTCACCAACAGGATGATGAAGATGATGACGATGAAGATGAGCCAATAACAGTTCTCAACCCAGAGTATAAGCACGAGTTCACTACATTTGGACAGCATGTCCAAACAGACAATGATGATGCAGTTGAACACGATGTTGCAGCAGATGATGATTATGACTATGATGATGTGCCACTGCTCCAAAATTTTCAAACCAATCCACCAAGACATTGTCACAACACTGGATTACCACCACGTCCACCTGCTGCACCCCAAAACAGAGCTCAGCGTTCACCTGCTGCACCAAAAAATAGAGCTCCAAGCAGACCTGCTGCATCAACTTCGACGCTACGACCACCAGCGGTGCCTCGGTCAAAAGTAAACAGCAGGTACAAATCCTCCTCATTATTGCCGCCGCGAGATCCTCAACTACACAGATCTGCTATAACCCTGCCATGTTCAATACAACCCGGCGAGCTGCAAACACCATCGGGTGAACGACTCTACGCACATGTAAGTTTATGTTCTAAAAAAATAGTTGCAATCCATTCAGATAACATTGCAGTGCACACTGATATTTCTTGTGAGGTTTGACCTAGCATCTAATACATTGGATTCTTCTGAAAACTTAGGAATTTTGCAATGCTTTATTAAACTCGTATGTGCTCCTCGTATTTAAAAAGCAAAATAGAACAAATTATCTCATAGAGCATTGATATTAATGCAGGATAAAAACATGCCACTGAAACTCGTACCTGCTGTTGGAATGAAGTTCACCACGTACGACAAGGCATGGGACTTTTACAACAATTATGCAAGTTGTGCAGGGTTTGGCATACGCAAGAGGGCAAAACACAGGACAAATGCCTACATTGTCTGCTCAAGAGAAGGGACGCACAAGCAGACTATGTCAGATTATCACCGGGTATGCCAGAAGACATAAAAAAGGATTGGCTACAAGGCAAAGATTAGAGTCAAAAAGAGGAAGGATGGCAAATTTGTGATATAAATGGTTCAACTCAACCACAATCACAAGATGCTGGAAAGCCCCGGGATGCTTTTGCACATGTGATCGCACAAAAAAGACGATCCTTTGATAGACCAGCTAGTGAAAGACATGCAACTGGACAACCACACACATGCTCAGATGATGTGGACGCTGTCGCGTATATCCGCTGGTCCGTAGTACATGGGACATACTAGCCGCGACTAGGTAAACAAGTAAGCACGTAACAAAGCATATCTCTTGAGCATTCTGTCGGTAATTATTCCCTGTTTGATGAGATGAGTTTGCATTTGTCTAAAAATGCAGGAAACAGAAGTTTGCCAGAGAAGATTCTGAAGATGATGTCAAGAAACTTCTGGATTTCTTCGAGAAAATGCAGAAGATAAACCCAGAGTTCTTCTATGATTATGAAGTTGATGTAGATAACTGTGTAAGAAACGTCTTTTGGGCGAACGCAAGTTGCAAAGGATCGTATGAAGATTTTGGAGACTGCGTTACATTTGACACGACGTATAAAACTAACAAATTCCACATGCCGCTGGGAGTCTTTGTGGGGGTGAACCATCATCTATAGAGCACCATATTTGCTGTTGCCCTCGTGCGAGATGAAACAATACCATCATTCGAATGGGTTTTCAAAACCTTTCTAAGGTGTATGAACAACAAGCCTCCAATCTACATGCTCACAGGTACAAAAAAAACACCTGCATACTTACGTTTGTTTGGTGCACTTATATTTCTTCCATCTATCTTGCACACACGCAAACAACTTAATAAAAAAACACTGTTTGTGACTTCTTAGACCAGTGTTCTTTGATGAAGGCAGCATTAAAAATTATCCTCCCACATACTCTGCATCAGCTGTGTCGGTGGCATATCATGAAGAAGTAAAAAGGCCACCTCGCTTTGCTGTATAAGGCGCACGAAAAACTCAAGGATGAACTCAATGCGGTGCTGAACCACCCACTAATGCCGTCAGAATTTGAACAAGCATGGAAGAACCTCATTCAGAGGTACAACTTGCAAGACGATGAAGTGATGAATTTTCTTTGGGATGACAGGCATGAGTGGATGTGGGCTTACTACAAGGAAATTTTCTGTGCTCGGACGACTTCCACACAGAGAAGCGAGAGCATGAACCGCATACTGAAGAGTTTTTTTGTCAAGGAGAAGCATGATCTCCATCTGTTTGCTCAGCAGGTGGATAAGTGCATTCAGACCAGGAAGGCCGTCGAGCACGCAGAGACAGTAGCAAATGAGGTAAACAAAATGTCAATCAAAAACTGCTAAAATATGACTACAAAAACAAACAATTTTTTCATTTCTCTGGTTCGTAACAGTGCATTTGTGATCATGCAATCAGAGGTAAAAACAACAACCAAGTTTGGGTTCGAAGTTCAGCTATCAAAAGTGTATACAAGGGCAGTGTTTGCAGATTTCAAAGAAACACTCTACCGTAGCACTGCATTCAGAGCACAACGGTGCCCTGAGAACCCGACAAAGTATCTCGTACACCACTACAGCAGATCAGATGCATTTGATTGGGCAAGGCATAATTTCCAAGTGGTCGCTGATGAAGAGAAAGGTGTCTACGAATGTGAGTGCAAACTCTGGACACACACAGGTGAGACTCCTAGCAAAAAAAAATCTAGATTCTGATAGTCATGCATGAAATCTCACTTACTGAACTTTAAAAGTCCACATGCATGAGTAATTCACAAAACCAAATGAAGTTCACTTCTTTAAAAATGAACAAATAACAAAAAAATATGTGTTTATTAATTTCATGCAGTTCACTTACAAAACAAAAAAAATCTTCTGTTTGTCTGCAGGGCTCTTTTGCGTCCATGTGTTATGCATGCTTTCTCATTTGAGAGTACTCAAGATTCCTGAGGTGTACATCATGAAAAGATACACCCGTAATGCAAGATTAGATGCAACCTTTGACAGAAGAGACTATGAACAAACAACACCAGATGGAACCTCGCTTTTTTGCCGTAGAAAATTGCTGACAGAAACAACAATGGACCTTGCAAACAGAGCGACAAGGTCCGACGCTGGCTGCCATAGAGCGTTGTCTGGTATGAGGGCACTGATCGAGGAAGTTGACATGCTCAACGAAGAAGAAGAAGAAGCAGCAAAACTAAAGCAAGCAGAGAAATCCCAGCATGACAATAATTCCGAGCAAGTAGAAAATACTGAACACAACGGAACTGGTGCTATAAAAAAAAGAAACAATCCTTCCACCTCCTGTTTGAAACACAAGAGGAAGGAAGAAAGGGGGTGACGCAACCCAGAAAAAGGTTGCATGCAAGGAGAAAAATGATGACAAGAATAGTAAGCCACAACCTGAGATGGACAGTGATGGTCACCCACTGGGAATAAGAAGGTGCAAAACATGTAATGAAATCAGCGGCCACAATTCTAGGACGCGTACAAAAAGAAATGAACAAGAAACACAAGGACATGGCGATGCACAACCAAACAGAAATTCCACTCACAACACTAAGAAATGGATGAAACTGAGACGCTGTAGCATCTGCAAAAAGAGGAAGAGACACAATTCAATAACCTGCCCCAAAAGAAAAATATCAGAAAATGAGGAAGACGAAGAAGGTGAGATCAAAGAAGAAGATGGCGACACAACTGAAGAAGAAATGGCTTATGAAGAAGTAGATGGAGAAGAGGAGGAAGAAGAAGAGACTGAAGAGGACGAAGAACGTGAAGAAACTGAAGAAACAGTGGCTTATGAAGAAACGGTTGATGAAGATGATGAAGAGGAAGAAGAGAGTGAAGAGGACGAAGAACATGAAGAAACAATGCCAACAAGACCACCCCTAGGGAATGCTGCTGTACAGAAAAAAACAAGAACAACACCACTTTCAAAAAACAAGGTAGGAGCAAAGAAGGATGCATTTCGCAGCACTGGAAAATGAAAACCACCATCAACCAGCACGCGGGGATCAAAGAAGGACGCAGTTCTCAACACTGGAAAACGAAAGCAGCCAACAACCAGCACGCAGGGAGCAAAGAAGGATGCAGTTCGCAGTGCTGAAAAACGAAAGCAGCAATCAACCAGCACGAGGGAGCAACAAAGGATGCAGTTCGCAGCGCTAAAAAACCAAAGCAGCCATAAACCAACACGCGGGGAGCAAAGAAGGATGCGGTTCGTAGTGTTGAAAAACGAAAGCAGCCATCAACCAGCATGCGGGGAGCAAAGAAGGATGCAGTTCGCAGCGCTGAAAAACCAAAGCAGCCATCAACCAGCATGTGGGGAGCAAAGAAGGATGCCGTTCGCAGCGCTGAAAAATGAAAGCAGCCATCAAACAACACGCGAGGGGCTACAAATACAAAGGTGCAGAGACAAGAATGAGCAACACCGCCATGGAAAACAAAAGAAAGTGTGACATTAGACACGCTCCAGTCACCGTGCAGAAGCAGCAGGTTAATGACCAAATAGATGAACTTCAATAAATTAATCATATGCATAACAGTTTGCTTATCTCTATGACTTACGTATCAGTTTAAATTTTGTGTAAACACAAATTTCCCGTTGACTATGAGTTATTCAACTAAACCATGTAAAGAGAAAATGATATATAGAGTATACCATATATATAGCAGTCTAGAGTAAAACATTGACACATTTTGATTCAAAAACCATGTAAAAATGTTGTTAGCTCACTGGCAGCACGAAGTTCAGAATAATAATTGAAGCGGTTCAGATCACAAAAGTGCTTATTACAAAACACATGAAAAAGATGAAGCGTTTGACACGCAAAAGTACTCATTACAAATCAACCTCATAACCTTAGCCAATCACGTCAAATGTGATTCTAACCGTACGATCCTCGAGTTCAAAGAAGTTGAGGACAACAACTTGCTCAGACTTCAGACACAGCCGCCCGTCAATGCCTACACTGTACTTGGCTGGTTTAAGGTATCCCTTACCAAGAACAACTTGAAGAATTCCATTCTTCTTGAGCCGGAGATACCTAACAGCTCGTTGAGGAATTTTCTGCAAAAAATAATAAAACTGTTTGAGAACGATACTAGCAGTACAATTCTCATACTGTGCACAAAGCGGTAAAAACCTACACAAACTACAGACACGAGCTAGATGAAGTGCACAACAGTCCAACAAGCAGTACAGATAAAACGCATTTCAATATGCAGTACGGAACTTGCAAATATGCAGTACGCTTCAAACTATCATGCAGTACTCGAGAGTAGCTACATGTAGTACACACCATACAAATTGGGAAAAAAATGTGGAAACATGTAGTGCTCAGCTAATATATAAGCAATTCACAGATTGTAACCATGTAAACTAAAACACAAGCTGCATGCACACAAGCAAAAAAAAACAAGAAATAAGAACACATTGCAGTACACTTCAATAAACAAAAAAAAGTGCGTTCCTAAAATACTAAAAGTTCAGCATAGAATGGAACTATACAAAAAAACACAAAGAAAAAAATCATATCTAATGAAACATACCATCTTGTAGTGAGTCTCCACATCTGTTGGCGTAAAGCTGATGGACAAAAGGACTTGTGCGGCCAAGGCCACGGTGAAGCAGGGCAGAATAGAATGCAGAAATGTTGATCTGGCCCATATCCAATCCTTCCGTGAATACTGTACCATATGCAAGCTGGTCCGCTCGCCCAGTTCGGCACAATACCTTCCCACCACGACGAGCACGACGGGCTTGCGAGCAAGCTGAACAATCGCAGTGCATCGGCACACCACAACCATGGCCACAGTAGAAGAGATACGCGCAGGGGCCTGGAGCCATCGCAACAAAAACCTAGAAAAGCTAAAAAATAAATATAGGCTGGAGAAAGGAGAGAACTTGCGGCTAGAGGAGAAATGAAATGCAATGGAAGGGTATACGTTAGCCTTCATTTCTACAAGAGGAATGCAAAAAGGTGAAAACTGAAAATTAAAGGGGAGTTAATGAAAATTATGTTCCCAAGAATAAAGGATAATCAATAAAGGCTTATGTTACCAAAGAAAAAGGAACCAAAAAAGAAGGTGTACTTTGACTGAAACAATTCCCACGAACAAAACCGCAGATCATTAAATAATAATTCTTTAAAAAGTTATAATCCACAAACTATTTTATGTGTGCAGTTCTCCAAATTCCTACCAGGAAGTTCACTATATGTGTGCAGTACATGCTCAAAATGAAGCAAAAGATTAGCACTTTCGCGTAGTGCACAAAGCAGAAATTACAGCACCTGATGTAATCCTTAAATGTAAGTCATGCAGTCCGCAGCATTGGCATAGCCAGTCACAACTTTTTGGCACAAAGAAGGATGCACGCAGTGCAAAATGTGTACACCTGCAACACAGGACTATGACGAATGCAGTGCGCATAGGGGCACAAAATCAGTGCACACCCGTACACTAAGAAAAAAGGATACGTAAGAGGAAAAACAATAAAGAAAAATGATACCCATGCGGTGCACAAAAATGTAGCGCAAAACACCTGTAGTACAGAATGCCTCAACATGCAGTACTGAAACTAAATCAATGCAGTGCACGGATGATTTACTAAAAAGCAGTGCATGCCCCAGCATTGAAAACAATACAAAGGAAAAAAATTGACCACCCAGGTGAGCCGGCCCCAACCAGTCTCGTAGTAGGTCTGCGCCCACAGAAGGCGAGTCGTTCTGAGTCACGATGCATGGGGCCGGCCACATATGGGCCCACATGTTAGAGAGCATAGAGCTGCGAGCGCCGTGTATAAGCGCCCAAATAAGTAACCAGAGGAGTTCGTCCGGTATGCCTCGCCGGCTCTTATAAACAGGTTGAGTGCGCCTTCCGCAGGCGAGCTGGGACTAAACATTAGGACGCACACACAGCGAACCGGGAACCAGCCATGCTCACAGGACGACTTGGGCCCAAATGCGTCTTCACTACCCGAACACAGGCCCAACGAGGCCAACTAAGAAAAAGCCATAAGTTCAAAAAAAAGTGGGGGGGGGGGGCAACCCCCCTTCCCCTACCCCTCCCGTACCAAGGACTCCAGTAATTACAGGAAAAAATAAGATGCAATACGTAGCGGTAGAAAAATGCATTGCATTCCGTTACGCGATGCAGTGCGGTATGGCAATCCAGTTCTGGATTACCTACATGAATAATACACGACATAGAACACAGAGAAAAACTCGTAAAATAGCGGAATACATTGTACTTTTTTCAGGGTCTGCAACAAGGACACACAAAAAACGGTGAAGTACGCACATGTAGACACAAATGCAGTTCTGTATTGTAGAAGATGAAGTGCAGAACTATAACGAATGCAGTTCATTATCACGCAAGATGCATGTATAAACGTACAAAATGCACGTTTGCACAGAAAGTGGTGGTTAAAAAAAATTACTGATCAAAAATAAAATAAAACCAAGTGAATAAAAAAACACGTTCGCATACAACCACCCAATCGGAGCGGTTCCATCGCCACAAGCCCACGATCACAGATGCAACACCAAACCACAATCTGCATAACTGCATCGTCAGCGAGATCGTGCAGTTCATCCGACGCGGCCATCCCACCCCGCGCCCTCCCCTTAAATTCAGACCCCTGCCAAAGGCCTTCTCATCCACAACAACAAAAGTATCCATTGCGCTACCACCAAATCGCTCCATATCCACGCAAAAGCACCAAGCCCTGCTACCGACGATGACGTTCACCGATGAGTACAAGGGCGACAAGGCCGTGGAGGCACACGGCAACACCAAGTTGCACCTCATCCACACCAACGACAAGAAGCAGATGGCGATCTCCCTCGCGCAGTACGAGCGCCACCTTAGCCTCCAGTGCCACAAGATCGTCGGCATTGATCTCGAGTACGAGAATGAGCTTGATGCGACGCAGAAACCCGCCCTCTGCCAGCTCTCCATCGACAAGAATCACCCGGTGCTGCTCTTCCAAATGAGCGCCGCTGAAAGGTGCACCGTCTTCGACAACTTCCTCGCTGACCCCAGGTACACCTTTACATGATTCTCCATCGTTGGCGACAAAACCAGGCTAGAGCGCGTCAAACTGGAGGTCACCAACTTCGTCGACATCTAGAAGGAGTGGAGGGTGCCCGATGCAACCAAGGCGTTGGACTCCCTTGGAGACGTCTCCGGCATGCTCATCCACGACTACTACAACAACATGAAGAAGAAGATCACCAACGACGAGCACATGCGCTGGGCTACCCTGCCTCTGTCCATGAGGCACATCGAGTACGCGACAAAGGATGCCTACGCAGCGTACGAGATATGGAACCGCATCACCCTCACCCAGGATGGCCTTCGCCGTGCAAAGCTGGAGAAGGAGGAGCCCCCCAAGAAGCGTGCCAGGAGCAGCTGGGGATGGGAAGAGCCTAACTGTTTAAGAAGAAGATGGTGCCGGCCAAGAGCCAACAATGCCAGCGTTGTTTTAGAATTATCATCAAATTTGCTTTATGTTGTTTCCTTATGTATCGTTAGTTTGCTTGTGTGCTGAACTTAGTTTGTTTGCCATGCAGAATCGCTTGTAATGATGAACTTTGATTATGTTAGATTGCTTTCTGTTCAACTTAGTATGTTGATGATGAAATTGTCGTACAAAATGCAAGCTGGACGCATGTAGTGCAAATTTTGTGTACGAATGCAGTACATACTCTGTCGAATGAAGTTTTAACATACCCAACAAAGCAGTGCACGAACCTAAATTTGAAAAAAAGAATTCATAGGAGCAAAAACACAAAAAGAAAAATGCAAACACGTAAATAATCAATGCAGTGCATAAATATATGAATGTGCAGTACAGAACCATAATCAATGAAGTACATGTATGATTTACTAAGCAGTGCACTTCCATACATTGGAAAAAAGACTATATAATAGCAAAAACACGGAAACAAAAAATGAGAATTGTACATGCAGTACGGAATGCATGCACATGCAGTACAGAACCCCGATCAATGCAGTGCACGCCACGACATTGAAAACAATTACTTAAGACAGAAAAATACAAAGAAAAAAAATTGACCACCCAGGTGCTACTGGCCCCAGCCAGTCTCGTAATAGGTCTCCGCCCACAGAAGGCGAGTCGTTCCGAGTCACAATGCATGGGGCCAACCACACTTGGGCCCACAGGTCAGCGAGCAAAGAGCAGCGAGCGCCGTGTATAAGCACCCAAATACGTAACAAGAGGAGTTTGATACAACGGCCTCGCCACCGCTTATAAACATGTCGGGCGCACCTTCCGCGGTAAGGTGGGACTAAACATTAGACCGCACACAACACATCTGGAACCAGCCGTGCTCACATGCCAACTTGGGCCGAAATGCGTCTTCACTATCCGAACACAGGGCCAACAAGGCCCACTAAGAAAAAGCAATAAGTTCAAAACGAAAACATCAAAAGGAAAAATGATATTTTTTTAAATGAATAACAACAAACAAAAAAAATGTGCATCGGCACTGCCAGAAACTATTAATAAATAAAACGCAGGAAGCCCGAAGTCAACATAAAAATGCAGTCCGCGATGTACAGCAATGCAGTTCTCCACGTGGAAGCACGAAGTATTCTGTTTTTCTGAATTGCAGTTCTCTTCACTCTGCAATGCAGTATGGCTAAAATGAAGAATGCAGCCCTGTTACTTAAGCAAAGCAGTCCAACACCCCTACCCACACTACCCTCCATCCACACAAAAGCTTTATTACCACAAAAATCAAGAGAAGAAAAGAAAGAACTCCATCAAGAGAAGAAAAGAAAGTACATCTGTGTGAATCCTAATCCGATATAATGCAGTACACTATGTGGACCTGCAAAGTTCTGTTCTGATAGCAAAGAAGTGCAATGACTTGGACAATTCACCAAAAACACAATCATCACATTTTTTGAAAGTTGTGTCAATACATTGAACTAATCACGAAAAAAGAGGCGACGATGTTCCAGATTTCCAATGCACTAACAGAGCCTCCTCATAGCAGAACCTCTCTGCAGTTGCCACGTAACTTAAAACAGAGCCCCACCACGCTATCGCCCCGCTCCACCTCTCCCACGTCCTGTCAAGGAGAGCAGAGGAGAGCAGAGGAGAAAACACAACTACTTCGTCCCCCCAAAACCCCCATTGCATCTTCTTCTCCACACTTCGTTTCACTAACCTCTCTCTCTAGAACAAACATGAGAGAGCAGAGGAGAGTCATGGCGGATGCACCTCTGTACAAGCAGCACCGCACGAACACCAGGGAGCTCCACGACGTCCACCTCCACGGCAATCACAAGCTCCACGTCATTTGCACAAGCAAGGGTAAAGATGTGGACAAGATGTTGTCCACATTTAGTAGGAAGCTCGGTGGAATGCCCATCAAACTAGTCGGCGTTGATGTCGAGTACACGCACTACGTGAAGCCACAGCGGGCAGTAGTGCTCCAGCTATGCATAGAAAAAAATGCCTTGTCTACCACATCTCTGCAGCTAAACACAGGTAAGAGTAACTATCAATCTGTACTATTTCTTGTCAATATTGATTTTAAATTTTCTGCACTGCAATTGCCAAATATTTAAACTTTGGTTCTCATTTTTGAAAAGCATGGCATACGAATTCATTGACAATTTTCATCTGGCTCCATGTATGTCACTCATGTGTTCAATTCTTGAATTATATGATCTAGCAATACACGCAATTTAGTTCTGTTTTACCAAATACAAATTATTTGGCTGAACAATAGAAAACTGCAACTACAAAACATGTATGAAATTAGGTTCAAGAATACAAGCACACACAAAACATGCATTGTTTATGCAATCTATTATCAAATTTACTAGTTATGTTGAACAAAGTATTAGCAACTACTCAATGCAACAGATTCAAATATTCATATTGCAGTTCAGTTTCAGAAAAAAACAAAAAAAATGTTGGTACTTCTAAGAAATAAACTATATTCACTCTATACAAACATATTGCAGGCCAATGGACCTAGACAAATTCCTCATGAATGATGAGTACACCTTCGTCGGATTCGCTATTGAAGGAGACAAAAGCAAGCTAAAGGTATCCGGTTTGGAGATCAACTCCGACAACTACATTGATATTCAGGTGGAATGGAGAGACCCATACAATAAAAAGAAGTTTGACTCTTTGGCTAATGTTGCCGGCAGGATGATAGACATTCACTACCATGACATGAAGAAAAAAATTAACCACAAGGAGGACCATACTCTGTGGGGATTTTGCCCACTGCTAGAAAAGTTTATCAAGTATGCATTAATAGATGCATTTGAAACATATGAGTCATGGAGAATCATCTACGATGTCATAATGGGACTGGACAGGGCAAAAAGAGACAAAGAAGCAAAGAAGAAGAAGAACAAGGCTGTAATCCAATACAGCAACTAGAAAAAATTAGGGCTATGTTTAGTTTCACTTTACTTTAGTCGTTGTGTTGTTCTTTGTTTCATGTATGCAAGCTTTTGATGATGTCCGTTGCTTCATATCGAACATTTCTTTTGTAAAAACAATGTCAGTTTGCTTGTGATCAATTGCTTTCGCAGAACTTAGTTTGTATTAGAACAAGTATCTAGACAACTTTGAAAATTTTAATGTGTGATACCAAAACATACTGTTCACATACAAAACATATTCAAAAAAACATTAAACAAATAAAATTTAGGTAATCTAACTACAAACTCATACATAAAAAAGAAAAGATTAATGCAGTTCACAATGGTAAAGAAAGGAGTACACATGTGTCCACATGCGGTCCACAAGTAGTAATTATAGAAAAAGAACATTAATATTAATATTTCTAAAAAAATATAATCCGCAGACCATTCTAAACAAACGTGAATACTGTTCACTGAACAAATATAAGGCAGTTCACGAAGTGTATACATGAAGTGCAGTACATGCATAAATGTAGAACGACAAGGGCCGCAGCAACTTTCGTGCGGTGCCCAACACACAGACTTGCTACACGCAGTGCAGTACTCAACTTTGGTGCAAGTAGTACAAATTACATCATTTGTACTACCACGAAAATATATATCATCCAAAAAAATGCTTCATATAAGGAAAAAAAATTGATCACCCAGCTGCAACCAGGCCCCAGACATTCTGTTTTTCCATCAAATGGGACGCACGCAACCCCAGAGCCACAACCCTAAGATAGACAGGGGGCGACGGGGTGTGACGGACTTGCCTACGCATGTGGCGCTGCGGCACGCCGCGTCGCCGCCTGCTCCGGCTCGTTCCAGGCTCGGCCTCGCAGGGGGATGAGGAGGGGGGTCACGACCCCCCCTCCCACCCCCTGCTAGGCATCGTGCTAACGCACGTAGTGCGCTTGGTTGACAGGCAAAGTGCGGAAATTCTATTTTTCCAACAAATGGGATGCATGCAACCCCAAAGCCACACCCCTAAGATAGACAGCGGGGCGACGGGGTGTGACGGACTCGCCTACGCATGCGGCGCCGTAGCACGCCGCATCGCCGCCTGCTCC
>NC_041387.1:365746292-365994917 GCF_002162155.2 Triticum dicoccoides | reverse complement strand
CGCGCTAACGCATGCAGTGCGCTTGGTTGACAGGCGTAGTGCGGACGTTCTGTTTTTCCAACAAATGGGACGCACGCAACCCCAGAGCCACACCCCTAAGATAGACAGGGGGCGACGGGGTGTGACAGACTCGCCTACACATGCGGCACCGCAGCACGCCGCGTTGCCGCCTGCTCTGGCTCGTTCCAGGCTCGACCTCGCAGGGGGATGGGGAGGGAGGGTCACGACCCCACCTCCGACCCCCTGCTCGGCCTCGCGCTAACACACGCAGTGCGCTTGGTTGACAGGCGCAGTGCATACATTCTGTTTTTCCAACAAATGGGACGCACGCAACCCAGAGCCACACCCCTAAGATAGATGGGGAGGCGACGGGGTGTGATGGACTCGCGTACCCATGCGGCGCCGAGGCACACCGCGTCACCGCCTGCTCCAGCTCGTTCTAGGCTCGGCCTTGCAGGGGGATGGGGAGGGGGGTCACGACCCCCCTCCCCACCCCCAGCTCGGCCTCGCGCTAATGCACGCAATGCGTACAGGAGCAATACAAAACCATAGACAACTAAAAAACCAACTGCAGAACGCAACTTTAGGCAAAGGAAGTGCATTTTGTTGGGCAAAAAAGCAGCGCAGTATCATAAAGCATTGCAGTTTCGGCATGCACATAGGTGTAGCGCTGAACTTGTAGACAAAGAATGCAGTGCTTTTTGTTGGACAAAGAAGTTCGGCATCAAATGCGATGCAATTTATGGAACACATACGATACATATAAGCGTGACAAATGCCAGTTCACACAGAACGTGGTCATCGACAAAATAAAAATATACACTTATATATACTGTATGAGTTATTTATATAAAATACACATACACATACAAATTTGTCCACATACACTGCTGCAAAAAGAACAAGAAAAAACACAACGACAGAAAAAAAGTCTTTTTTATACATTATCTACCTTAGTCAGCACACACATACACAACATCAACCCTAGTTCTTGTCCATGCACATGCTATTGCCCTAGTAGAAAACAGTGCCCAAATGACTGTTACTGCGTCTGCGAATGCGTCTGCGATTGCGACAGGGAAGTGAGCCCGAGGTCCGCAATCAGATCACGTAGCTCAAGCGGCATGTCTTCATAACAAAACATGTTCGAAGGATTGAACAGCAGTTCGAACATGTACTCTGCCTTCCAATCTTCAACAGCAGGCTGAAAAAAGAAAATTAAAAAAAATGCAGACCAATGATTAAAAAAAAGGTTGTCATAAAGAACAAAAAAGTGAAAAAATTAAAATAATAAAAAAGTAACATGAAAAAGAAGAAAACAGAGAAGGTTTACGTCAGATTTCAAATTTTTCTCAACTAGACATTGGTCGTCATACAACTGCGTCATCCTAAGAACATAGATTCCGCACTCATTTGCTCCCTGCGCTGGCACGATCGGGTAGAGGGCTTCTCTGCCAATTTAACCCAGTCAGGGTGGTTCTTCGAATTATACATTTTTTCACCATAAAACGCCTTCAGCACCTGAGTCATGCTCCTCATGTGGCAAAAAAAGGAAGCACAAGGTAAAAATAACACACATCACGGGTCAAAGTTGCTATTCAGACGAACCAAAAAAATACAAAAGTTGTTCTCAAACGTCTAGACAGTCCCTCTTTTAAGTGCACGCGAGGTCATTTCCTATTACCCTTTTTTTACACAAATTATGGGGGTTGTGAGAAAATGCAGTTCTGTCGCGCATATGTTGCAGTGCACTACATAAACAAATGTGGTTCTATGTGTGCTAAAATTTGCATGTGCAGTTTATGAAAAAAATGCAGTAGGAGAAACACAAAAAAGCTTTACACTTGGCAAGAAAAATGACATACCACTTCAGTGCAATCTGCGTGGTAGTCAGTCCTGCGCCACCTTGTCGTGACATCAGGATCGCCAGTGTACTTCCTACTGTCATGGATATCAAGCGTCTGGCGATGCTGGTTCATCGTGTGTAAGGAATAATGACCATCCTTGGATCGCGGCATCATAATCTGTTCACATCAAAAAACAAAAATGAAATGAAAAGTTCTTTCGACACGTAGCACCAGGACCACTGTTCCAAAAATAACTATAAAAAGAAATGCAACAAACCAGGAAAATAAATGACGGAAAACAATGAACTTACCAGTTTTGCATCCAACAGGTTTGCGTCATCACTCACAAAAACCTTGAACTGCTTAACTGCATCTTCTAAAACGAACAAGCTATGCACAACTGGCAACACATGGTTTCTGTCATTATCTCTCACCACAAAGGTTTCCATTTGAAGAACGTACTGCACAGAAAAAAGAACAAAAAAGGACATGAAAAATAGAATAAACAATGCAAGCAGGCATGGACATGAAAAAGCCAGTACAATAGGAAAGAATGACAGCAAACGTTTACCGTGATAAATAAAGGTGAAAGTAGCACACATTCACCGGATTGATAAGCTAAACCCAATTCAGGGTCTTGCTTCCAGTACTTGATGGCAAAATCCATGAGATACGAATCCATTAAAGCTCCTTTGCCAAATGTATCATAGATATAGTCGACAGTGTAAGTATCGACATCACCAAAAGGACTACTCACCATAAAGAACGCGTTCCTGCAGTAAACATACACATATAGGATCAATAAAATTAAAATCAAAATCAAAACACACAAAAAGGATGAAGGGCACACACATCACATAAAACTTACTCATGGTATTTGGTTACAAAATCTTTGCTGAGAACAAGATCCTTTATTTTAATCGCCTCATCAATATATTTGAACCTCGGAGGCTTCAATTTCTCTATAGAGCATCTCAACTTAAAAACCCTCTCACATGCCCTCTTGTTCGAAAATACTTCAACCTCATCCACAGGAGGACGATTAATTGCTGCACTCCTAGTCCTAGTGACACGTGCACACGGCGTAACAAAATCATCATCATCAACATCATATACATCATGTGGAGAGCTAGGTCGAGAGACACTTCCACCATCAGGTCTAGACGCCACATTTGTGTTCAAACCATCTCCAGCCAAAGAACCAGAATTATCTGGAGAGATTTCAATGACACAATCCTCCATAACCACCTCGGAACCCTGGGACTCAAACAGTGACGTACAGCCTTCATGAAGCCCCCCATCAAGACCTAAAAACGTGTAGAAAAAACATGGAAGCACTCAGCACAAAATACAAAAACCAAAAAACATGTATACAGAAAAATAGAATGCAGTCCACTTGTATACAGCTATGCAGCCCACTTTTCTACAACATTGCAGGCCATTTCTCTACATCAATGCAGTCTACTTGTATACAGCAATGCAACCCACTTGTCTACAGCATTGCAGCACACTAGTCTACATTAAATGCAGCACACTTGTCTACATCAATGTAGCCCACATATAAAGAACAATGCAGCCCACATATAAAGAAAAATGCAGCTCACTTGACCATAAGAAGCGGAACCAAGCAGTAGACAAAAAATAAATAAAGGAAGGATAAAGAAGTTCATTAAAACAACCTTTATATGCAAAAATTAGAAGTTATGTTAAATCAAGGCAACACTTCCTCGATGTGAGCCAGCTATAGAGCATGGCCTTTCTAATGTAGCCAATGTGCTCCACCCCAAAC
The DNA here is from genome assembly GCF_002162155.2 of Triticum dicoccoides. Lineage (NCBI taxonomy): Eukaryota > Viridiplantae > Streptophyta > Magnoliopsida > Poales > Poaceae > Triticum > Triticum dicoccoides. Next base: position 365,991,281 of record NC_041387.1, on the reverse strand, counting down.
TTAGCAACTCGAACACCATCCCAGGTCTGCAAGAATTGAAACATATAGAATCCACAATCATGCCTGCAATAAAAGAATAAAAAACATCAGTTTCATAGAATGAAGAAAAAAAAACTTGAGCAGTATGCTGGAGAAGGGTTGTACAGTACACACCCATTTGGCTGCATTGGGACAATGACATGTTTCAACACAAATCCATCAAGTGTAGGAGGATTTAGCGGCTCATCAGAACTTGAGCTTCCTTCTTTCCATGCACGCTTGATATTTTTAACTATCCTCCTAAAAACCCTGACCGCATTAGGGCTGCCAGGTTTGTTGAGCGAGTCAAGAAATTCAAACCGCCTTTCTTTCACATTTAACGCAACTACAAAATAATGACCAACACCATCCCTCGTATCTGGCGGATCAAAAGTTGCAAAAAGGACCTATTGGAAGCACGAATAAATAAATAAAATTATTATAAGAAGAAAAAAACAAAACACTATAAAAACAAACACACAAAATATAGTTTTCAACACATAAAAAAGTTTCTCACCATATCCTTTTTATCAACACGCTCCTCGGCTTTTGAGGAGAACATCATTTTAACACTCCTGCCTACAGTACCACCATTCCAAATATTTGTCTGCCGAAACAAAACCAAAAATCAAATAGTGCTCAAGCAAATAGGTCATCGCACGAAATCAGAAAAGAAAATCAAAAAATAAAACAAAAATTTCTGCATTCTTAGACAAATATGGTACGGGGCAACCATTCTTGGAGATCGCTTAAACTTATCTACCAGCAAAGAAACCCCAAGATCTACAAGCCTTGTAGTGAGCATCCCTTTATCCCAAAAGGATTGACCAACTTCGCCAATGCTAATATCACCCATCTCAGTTCTAAAAGCAATCATGTCCCTGATTTTTTCATGAAAAACTGAAACATAAGATACTAAAAAAATAACAACAAAGAAAAAGGGGTAAATACCAAAATTAGAAAATACATATGAACAAAACAATTTCTAAAAAACCATACTTCTTCTTCTTGTCCTTCCGAGCCCTCGTAACAACAGCGTACAACTCATTGTATCTTTTCAGAAGAGCTGGATCAATGCTCGACGGTGTCACAACAGGAAGTTCGTCATCTGTAATAAAAAAGATGAAGTTCACTTATCCAAAGAATGAAGTTTAAATATTAAGATAAGGAAATTCTGCTATCTATTCTGAAAATCATAGACAAAAGATCAAGTTTCACTTATCATTAAACATCTAATACAGATACCATAGTAGTTAAACAAAATGAATGAGAAAAACTTCAACTGCATTGTTAAAAAAAACTCTTGCCTTCAGTGTCAGAGTCTTCAGGCTGTTGTTCTTCACAGCTGAGCAAAATATTTTCTTGGATACGTTGCGACAAATTCACCACAACCTCACTGGACTGCCCTTCTGCAGCAACATCAGCATTCTCTGGATTTACAACTGTCTGGTCAACGGCAACGTCCTTAGATACTTCAGCTACATGAGGCTCCAGAACATCGTTGGACACCAGACAAACAGGGGAAGCAACAATACTAACAGCAGGACCGACATTCTCCAGTGGCTTTTCAATGTCAACATCAGAATCTTCATGCCGACTAGTGGGAACAACATCATGGGATCCTTGAGCTACAGAAGGATCTGCACAGTCAACGGCAACCGATGCAGAAGCATCAACACTTCCACCGCCATCAACAGCACAACTGCCCTGATTCAGATCGTGAACTTCCACGTTTTCTTCTCCAACCTGTGGAAAGTTTAAAAAACACACAGTAACAAAAAAATGAGCGTGGGGATAATTAACACAACAACACACAGCACACTTATGTCAAAGACTGCTGACAACATACATAGAACAACTATAGTGCACATATGCAAAACAACTGCAACACACGTGTGTCAAAACAACTACAACTGCAACCCACATATACGTAAAAAGGAACTGCAGTTCACTTTGTCAAGCGCTGCAGTTCAGTTATGTTAAATACTGAAGCTCACGTATGTAAAACAATATGGACCACGCATGCGAAAAGAACTCCAGTTCACTTCTGTCAAACAATGAAGCTCACACATGTAAAACTATTGCAGCTAATATATGTAAATGAAAATGCATATGAGTGAACATAACAACGTACATCAAGTTTATATCAAACAACAAAAAATTAGATTACAACCCACTAACAGAACAAGTAATACACCTATACCTTATCAGCTACAACATCCAGAGGGGACGATGATCAGCCAAGACCTCATCCTTTCCAGAGCCATCGTAGGTCTCTTTGTGCACATCACAAGTAGCAACACCAGTCTACGGGCATAGAACAAACCAAAAACGAGAAATAAGATGGTACCGACCAAAAAAGAAAAAACTTCAACTATGCACAAGCAGTACACACTTTACAACAGTGAAGTACACAAAAAACAATAAAAATGGGAAGCAAACAAATGCAAGTTTAAGAAAAGGGACGCATGGCAGAACAGACATGGCAGAAGTACTTGTACCTAACCAACTCCATCGTCTCTAGTTCCATCAACACCAGAAGATTCCACTCTAGCCTATAACAAAAATACAAAAATAGTGAGGAGCAGTCAACATAATACACCAAAAAGAGGTTCAAAGCCACAAAAAGCATAGAACATACATTGTCAGCACCAACGCCAGCGTCCTGACGAGTCATTGCGTCCAAAATATGCCCATCATCCTTCTCATACCGACCACAATTTTCTTCCTGTGAATGTCTCAATTGAGCATACGAAGACCGAACATTCGTCACTGCAATCTGCAGGCTTTCAATCACGCCACAATCAAAATTGTGAGCAGCAACAATATCTTCATCTCGTGGGCCATGGCCAATAGGGAAAAAACCAGCAACTGTCCTCAACCTGTCACCAAAGGTTGGCAAATCTTTAGTCAACTTCAAAACCTTCAGAAGAAGCTCATCAATCTCCTCGTGGTTTTTGCAGCCAACAAATGTCTGTTTATAAGAGCTTATATTATCAAACATCTGTCGAGCCATGAAACCACGAGTATGCGGCACCTCATCATCACAGGCAGGAAGCTGGCTACAGATAGGCTCATAAAACCTAGCATGAGTGCTAGGCCCCGCATCAGAGCTGCCATGTACAACTGCAATAGGACGGTTGTACACAATATCACCTGACGCCTTCCACTACAAAAAAGACAACAAGCAAAGAGAAGTACACATGTGAGTACTAGAAAAGTTCACATTTATAATGGCTGCACATTTTAAAAAAAAATCTGATATTAAAAAATCAGATGCACTAACCGGCAGCTTCCCAAATTTGTAACTTTCCAAGTAAATCTTTCCCTTCACAAGCACATCCTCATTGTACAACTTCATCAGGTCCTTGGTCGTCAGGTATGACGCACGTGGCGTCAACGTGTGCATGACTGAAAATTTGCGAAGCTTCAAGCAGTCAAGATACATAATCAAGGGGATAATTGCATAACCCTATGCACAATTCTGCTTGCTGCCTTCTGTTTGCCACCTCACCTCAACTGCCTGCAACTCATCAATGACAAGCTGGCAAAAGTCCATCTGAGCCATAGCCGCATAATCCATGTTCTCTACCATTGCAGCAACTCTACCCAAACGAACTGCAGGCCTAGGGCATAGCAAATTATGGTAAAGTATCAAGAAGAACACCTTCACAGCAAGGTCAACAGTCACATAATCATCTTCCTCCACCAACACCTTCAACTTCTCAAGAAAGTCCTTGACACCTATACTTTTTGAACGGTTAAAGCCAAGCTCATCCTTGAGGGCAGTCAACGATTCATCATGATCGCTGGAAGCAGGCATGGGTGCAGTGTGACGTCCCATAGGTAAATAAAAAATGTGATGAACTGCATCACGATTGATTCGAAGAACCCTGCCATTCCCAAAGTCCATTACCATGGTGGCAGGGTCAATCACTCCCATCAGATAGCACATAAGAATACGCGACACATTTTTCTTTACTATCAGATCAAAGACAACACCAAATCCAGCATCCCTAACACGACTACAATGCGCCTCTTTCAACAAAGAAGCAGCCTTGCAAACAGTGGGAAGCAACAACCGTACGGTCTTGTTAAATCGAGAATCATCTCCCTCAGCACCATCTTCAGTTGCATTGCTCTTACTAGACTTCTTCCTCTGTGTAAAGGGAAATGCAGTCCACATTAGAAGACTAGCCATAAAAAAAGAGACATAGAAAACACAGAAAGAATAAAAATGAAGAAAAACAAATGCAGTGCACTTCAACAAACCTTTGGAGCAGCATCCACCTCCTCGCCAGAGTAACCACCAACATCTTTATGGACATCATCACGGGCACGGTTGGGTAGACTCTTAGATGAACCACAGTCTTTGCGTCTACAAGGATGAACACCCTTCACATAATCAGCAAGCAGAAAGTCATCATCATCAGAGTTGGGACCTTCAGTGACATGTAGTCGCTTGCGCTAAGGATCATCATTTCCACCAGCTTCAGCAGTTCTCTTGCCAAGATTCTTCTTCATTCCAGCAACACGTGGACTCCGCCGAGGTGTACCACCTTCCTCAGCAATAGTACTCAGCCTCTTCCTCTGCAAAGAAGGCCGCTTCACCATGTCAAATTTGCCACCCTTGGCACCATCTGCAACTCTCCTCTGCTTCTCCTTCTCCGCAAACTCTTTTGACTCAATTTCAAACCTCAACTTCTTCTTGCTTTGCTTCAACTCATATTGACGAAGCTGTTCTGAGACCATCCAATCCTGTGTAACTTCCTCTGTACCATCAACATACTGCGATTGTGTTTCAGACAAGACGGGACGTCTCTGATCAAAGCTCACACCAACATTACCATCTGCAAAATAATGGTCAATCAATTGAGTAACCTCCTCAAACCCAGGCGCCCCAGCATGGAAAACAGATACTGCGTCAAAATGAAGTTTGACTATGCTCGTTAAAAAGCGCACAAAAAAACAAATGCAATACAGTTAGACATATAAATGCAGTGCTCCAACCATAAGCTCAAAACAAAAAATAATGCATTGTACAAAAAACTTGAATAAAACAACAATGCAGTTCACACATACATATAGTGGAGTTCACATATACAAATAAATGCAATGCTGCATACACTAACTTCACGATTGTTCCCAACAAAATGTCGGACTAGATAAAAGAAGGCAACACCAATTTGTACAACATCAAGCAACCAGCATACACAAAAATAAACAAATCAATCACATACCATAAGGAGGGGCCACACTTATGGGAGAAGATTCAATCGGCGAATTCACTTGATGTCCTCCCTCGACACCATGATCCTTACCACCAGGACAAGGAGAGTCAATTGGTGTATCATTATGAGCACTACAATCACCTACTGGATTCAAAAACAAGCAGAAAACAGAAATTACAAAACATCACATGACAAAATAATGAAAACGAACGCTGGCAACTAACAGAGCATAAACCAATATGCAGGATGAATTAGGAAACTAGATAAACATCAAACAAAATAAACAAAGCCTAAAATAAGCACTCCACATACCGTGAACTCCTCCTCCCACTCTGCTCGGCGAAGACATGGCGTTTGCCTACAGCACAAGGACGAAGTGACAGACATAAGCAACAAAATTGGCGAAAATCTCACGAAACCCTAGATCGACATTGCTACACACGACTATCGACTTCAAAACAAGATAAAATCGACTACTTACGGAAAAATTACACAAGAAAAAAGAGCAGCAGCAACTACGAGAATCACAAAACAAGACGAGGGGACGATCAAGACCGAGGCCAAGCGGAACTTACCAGAAAAAAGGGTGCGGCGATGGAGGCGGGAAGGGGGGGGCGGCGACAGGAACAGACAGGAAAGGGCTGCGAGAGCGCAGCGGCAAGGGCTCGCGGAGCGGATGGCGACGCATAATGCAGCAATAAGGACCTCTTGAGGGTGGCGGGTCCTCGGGCGACGGTATTTGCTGTGGGCGACAACGGTTTTGCTCGAGGGAGAGATGCCTCGGGAGAAGCTGCAAGAGAGGAGAGGGGATTGTTCTCGGTCTCTCTCCCTATCAGCGGAGCGGTGGAATTGCCTAGAAGGGATACGTAGGAGGCCCGCCTGTCACAAAATGGTCACACAAAATGGGGCGGCCCAAAAACGTCCCGGATAAAATAAGCTAGACTACATCAAAACGCACATATTACTCAAGAAAAAAAAAATCAAAACGCACATGATGCAGTTCTCTGTGAAGAATCATGAAGTTCAGACGGTAAAACAAAATAAAATACATACAGTTCGTAAAAAAAGTTAAAATAAAAAACAACACGCACGTTAAGAAAACGTATCCGAAAAAAAGTCTACCTTCAAATAAGTGCCACATAAAAAAAAGTGGCCCCCCCAACCCCCCAACCCCCCCTCTTCCCCTACACCTCCCGTATAGTGCAGTATGCACATGCAAAAAACAAATGCAGTATGCATCACTAGAAAAATGCAGTGCATTTCGTTACGCGATGCAGTACGCTATAGCAATCCAGTTCAATTACGTAGATGAATAAATACACATCATAGAACACAACGATGAAGAAAAACGCGAACACGGAAATAATAAATGCAGCGCAGAAGTATATGAACGTGCAATACAGAACCATAACCAATGCAGTACAATTGTAATTTGCTAAGCAGTGCTGTCCTATACATTGATTTTTTTTTACATCAAAGCAAAAACACGGAAACAAAAATGAGAACTGTACATGCAGTACGGAATGCGTGCACATGCAGTACATAACCCTGATCAATGCATTACACGGATGATTTACTAAAAGCAGTGCACGCCCCGACATTGAAAAAAATACAAAGAAAAGAAATTGACCACTCAGGTGCTACCGGCCCTATCCAGACTCATAATAGGTCTGCGTCCATAGAAGGCGAGTCGTTGTGAGTCACAATGCATGGGGCCGGCCACACATGGGTCCACATGTCAGAGAGCATAGAGCTGCGAGCGCCGTGTATAAGCGCCCAAATAAGTAACCAGAGGAATTCAACCGGTATGCCTCACTGGCGCTTATAAACAGGTCGAGCACGCCTTCCAACGGCGAGGTGGGACTAAACATTAGAGCACACACACAGCACAGCGGGAACCAGCCGTGTTCATAGGCCGACTTGGGCCCAAATGCGTCTCTTCACTACCCGAACACAGGCCCAACAAGGCCGACTAAGAAAAAACCATAAGTTCGAAAAAAAGTGGGGGCCCCCAACCCCCCTTCCCCTACCCCTCCCGTACCATGGACTGCAGTAAGTACAGGCAAAAACAAGATGCAGTACGAGGCAGTAGAAAATGCAGTGCACTTTCTTACACGATGCAGTTCGGTGTAGCAATCCAGTTCTGGATTACCTACATGAATAAATACACGACATAGAACACAGCAAAAAACACCAAGGCCTATATCAAGGACACGCAAAAAACGGTGAAGTACACACATGTAGACACAAGTGCAGTTTTGCGTTGTATGTGATGCAGTGCGGAAATATAAGCAATGCAGTTCTGTTATCACGCATTATACATATATAAAACGTGACAAAATGCCCGTTCGCACAGAAAAGAGGTGGTTAAAAAAATTTACTGATCAAAAATAAAATAAAACCACCTTAAAAAAACCCACGTTCGCATACAACCACCCAATCGGAGCAGTTCCATCGCCACAAGCCCACGATCACAGATGCAAGACCAACCCACGATCTGCACAACCGCATCGTCAGCGAGATCGTGCAGTTCATCTTATGATGCCATCCCACCCCGTGCCCTCCCCTTAAACTCAGACCCCTGCCAAAGGCCTTCTCATCCACAACAACACAAGTATCCATTACGCTGCCACCAAATCACTCCATATCAATGCAAAAGCACCAAGCCCTGCTACCGGCGATGGCGTTCACCGACGAGTACAAGGGGGACAAAGCCGTGGAGGCCCACGGCAACACCAAGTTGCACGTCATCCACACCAACGACAAGAAGCAGATGGCGATCTTCCTCACGCAGTACGAGCGCCACCTCAGCCTCCAGCACCACAAGATCATCGACATTGATCTCGAGTATGACAACGAGCCCGAAGCGATGTAGAAACCCGCCCTCTGCTAGCTCTCCATCGACAGGAATCACCCGATGCTGCTCTTCCAAATGAGCGCCTCTGAAAGGTGCACCGTCTTCGACAACTTCCTCGCCGACCCCAGGTACACCTTTGCAGGCTTCTCCATCGACGGCGACAAAACCAGGCTAGAGCGCGTCAAACAGGAGGTCGCCAACTTTGTCGAAATCTAGAAGGAGTGGAGGGTGCCCGAGGCAATCAAGGTGTTGGACTCCCTTGGAGACGTCTCCGGCATGCTCATCGACAACTACTACAACAACATAGAGAATAAGATCACTGACGACAGGCACATGCGTTGGGCCACCCTGCCTTTGTCCATGAGGCACATCGAGTACGCGACAAAGGATGCCTATGCATCTTGCGAGATATAGAACCGCATCACCCTCACCTAGGACGGCCTTCGCCGTGCAAAGCTCAAGAAGGAGGAGCCCCCCAAGAAGCGCGCCAGGAGCAGCTGGGGATGGGAAGAGCCTAACTAGTGAAGAAGAAGATGGTGCCGGCCAAGAGCCAACAATGCCAGCGTCGTTTTAGAATTATCATCAAATTTGCTTTATGTTGTTTGCTTATGTATCGTTAGTTTGCTTGTGTGCTGAACTTAGTTTGCTTGCCATGCAGAATCACTTGTAATGATGAACTTTGATTATGTTAGATTGCTTTCTGTTCAACTTAGATTGCTGGTGATGAAATTGTCGTACAGAATACCTGTGATAATTTGTTTTCTATTGTTTGCTCATGTATCATTAGATTCGAGTAGTGCACAAAACGAAAATAAGTTGCATTGTGCAAACAGGACACATGGAGTGCAAATTGTATACGAATGCAGGGCAGACTCTCTCAAATGAAGTTTTAACATAACCAACAAAGCAGTGCATGAACCTAAATTTGAAAAAAGAATACATAAGAGCAAAAACACAAAAAAGAAAAACGCAAACACGTAAAAAATCAATGCAGTGCAGGAATATACGAACGTGCAGTACACAACCATAATCAATGCATTACACGTCTGATTTACTAAGCAGTGCACTCCCATACATTGGAAAAAAAGATTACATAATAGCAAAAAACACGGAAACAAAAAATGAGAACTATACATGCAGTACAGAATGCGTGCACATGCAGTACATAACACTGATCAATGCAATGCACGCCCCGACATTGAAAAAAATACCTAAGACAGAAAAATACAAAGAAAAATTAACCACCCAGGTGCTACCGGCCCCAACCAATCTTGTAATAGGTCTGCGCCCACAGAAGGCGAGTCATTTTGAGTCACAATGCATGGGGCCGACCACACATGGGCCCACAGGTCAGAGAGCATAGAGCCGCGAGCTCCGTGTATAAGCACCCAAATAAGTAACAAGAGGAGTTCGGCCGATGTGCCTCGCCAACGCTTATAAACAGGTCGGGCGCGCCTTTCGTGGGCGAGGTGGTACTAAACATTAGGCCGCACACACAGCGCACCGGGAACCAGCCGTGCTCATAGGCTGAATTGGGCCCAAATGCGTCTTCACTACCCGAACACATGGCCAACAAACCAAAGAGAGGCCACTGAAAAAAAATCCTACATACCATACACAAACACAGGCCCAACCACGCGTTCGCAGTTCGTCGTGATATAACAATGCGGTTCGCTATTTTCAAGTAAGCAGTCCTATTGCTTCTCAAATGCATTCGTGTACACTGAATCAGGAACCAATCCACTACCTAACACCAACCACAACATTTATTACTTCCATTGCTCAATTGGTTGCATAAAAACATATCCATTTGTGCTCCAGACTAACACAACTCCTCCCCCCGTTCCTCATTTTCTTCAAATCGTAGATCTAGGGTTCATCCCATCCACAGCTCTTCTCTGGAATTCCACTAAACCCGCCATGGACTGTAAGTGCGGGTGTTTGGCAAGGATGGTGCCGGTAGCGGACACATGCGTGTACGCAAAAGGTCTAGAGCTCACCAACACAAAGTGGCGCTGCATGCTCGGGTGCCTGATGATACCCAACAGGGGGTTTCGTGCGCCATTTCTTCATCGCCTCACAACCGTAGATCTGCAGGAAAGTTGGGTATGTTTTTCCCCTCATAATTTTGGACATAATCTAGCCTGCCGATCCACATCTGAATATATAGTTCAATCAATTTGTTCAGTAGTGTCAACAAAAATACAAAACAGAATTTGTATCGTTGTTCAGATTTGTTAGCTATTAAGACTAGATGCTTCCACCTATCTTTCTTCAGTACCACACCAGGTATCAACACTAGTTAGATCAAAATCCCAACACACGAACAACTAAAAAGGGTCTATAGATAAGCGTCGCAGTTATCTTAACATGCTAGCGAAGTACACTATTACTGACATTGCAGTGCAAGCATGTTGCAGTATAATATATATCCTAGTAAAACTAGGGGTCAATTGCATATATAAGTTTGTTCATACATTGCAACTACTTTAGAAAATAGCAGTCATATATATGTAATTATTTAAGTCCACATAAACAGATCATACTAAGTATAAAAGAAAAACATTTGTTGTTTACTTATAAAATTCTTTTTCCACCCATTCCAATATGCAGAAACTTCCATGCACAATAAAATTTCCTGCCCCGAGTTCAGGGAAGGTTACTTTGGAGATAGAACACAAGAATGGGTATGCAGACATGCGAGCTGACTACCACATCGACTCCGAAGACTGCATCAACATAACTACTGGTTGGAAAGATTTTGTCTCCCAGAATGGCTTTGAGGTCGGAGAAGTGCCCATGGTGTTTTTCTACAAAGAAGAAGACTCCATCAAGTTTACAATATTTGCACTCTAGGCTGTCTAATATGAAGCAACCAATATTTCCAATGCTTTGGTTATGTTGTATGCTTTTAAAATTATGTCCATCAGACAATTTGAATGATGCCTATTTAAAGTATGCAACCTCAACTGCCTCATTTTATCATTCTTTTTAGACAAAGTTGCTGTTGGCAGTAATGCAGTTCTCTCAAACACATAGTGTGGTACTAATAATAAAAAAAAGCAGCTCTCCGAACAGTAACAAGGAAATGCAAATGGTCGAAACTTTGCAGTTAACATATCATGTTCAAAAACAATTCTCATAGTATGTAGTTCAAAATAATTCTTATAATAACTATTCAGCTAACAAAAGCGTATAATGGACCATCCATTCTAATAGCAGAATTGAACATTAACAACACTGCTAATGCAGTACGGAAATGCATATTATGCAGTCATCTGGAACACAGAGTGCAGTTAAACAAAAGGAGAAATCTCATAAGCAGTCATAACCACTGTAATGCAGCTACAACGAAGTACACTACCAAAGAAAATGCAGTGCACTACAACGTATGCCATGACTACAAAAAATAAAATTAAAGCAGTAAAAATATAGACATGTGATAGACTAACAGAGGTGTCAATTTCACTCGCAATTCCATAACTCACCTACAAATTGTACAGCCACTAAACTATAGAAAAATAGCCCCGCAAAAATTTACATGGAAGACACGACAACGGGACGAACAACATCAACTTTCATTTCAAAAATGCGATTAAAAAATGACAATTATACCCACAATACAATGAATTCAAACCTATAGCAACAGTAATTACAATATTCAAACACGCATGGACGAGCAAAATCAAAAAAATTGACAAGAACAAAGGAGCGGACGAAGCTCTCCCACCACAACAATCAAAATAACAAAGAATTGAAAACTAACTCCTAAAAATTTACAAATTATAGAGTGAACGGACCGATTAAAACCAACGCAACCGAAGAATTCCTAGTAAAAAATAACATCCGAGCACAAAAAAATCGCATCTCACGCGAACACGAACGAACAGAGAAAGCTCGTGTTCCTAATCCCTCGATTTGCAAGCACTCTAGTAGATTTTCCTGTAAATTAGAAAGAATAAAGCTAAAATGACATGCAGACACAAACTGAATCATCCCGCAACACACGATTCCACACGGAAAACATGGGCGGAACACCAGAAAATGAAGCAGTTCTCCCGTGAAGCATTGAAGTGCCCAATGTCAAGAACATGAAGTTCGCTTCTGTTGAGCATGCAGTGCGGAAGTTTTATCAGAATAACTATGCTGCTAATATTCGCAGAATAGACCGTCTGTATATATATTATATATTATATATTTATATTTATGACTACTTCTTATATCTTATATATCTCTTATATATATATATATATATATATATATATATATATATATATATATATATATATATATATATATATATATCTTATAAAAAAACAGAGTTGGTGATGATGGTGTGCCTGCCATCCTGCAATATAGGCCGTCCAATTATATAGGTCGTCCGATTATATCTGACGGATAGGAAGGAAAGTATGGCAGTTTTGCAAAAAGATACCCGCACCTCTCTCCACGTTTGCAGATAAGGCCTTCCCTTGTTCATCCTTTTCTCCCACAAGATAAACTACTCATACAAATGCATCTTGATGTTCCGTGCAACGCATGGGCATCTTGCTAGTTCTAAAATTCTTTCCATCATTTGCCACACTACTAGTTGTAGATGAAGAACCTATCCAAGCACAGCGCAATAGAGGAGCGACTCACAATTACAAGGTGATATTCTATTGGATAATGCAAGCTATAACCAATTACTTTTATGGGAACAATAGCAACCAGCAAATTTGAAGGGTAGGTATTATCAAAATTGGAACTACACATGTACTGCTAAGAGATTCAATATACACATTACCAATCGAGGAGGAGTACGATGGTCGCGGTAGCCTCTGTGCATCATGGTCGGCAGCGGGAGTTAGTTCATTGTCCATGATGGTGGTGCTTCTACGCTTGGTGTCGGCTTCTGAGAAGCAAATTTGAGAACGTGGAAGACGGTGTTGGGGAAGAGGCTCCATGTACGACGATGACGATGGACCGGCTCCAGTGCGGCGTACGACGTCGTCGACGAGGCAGATGTGCTGCGGTGGACGAGTGTGCCGAAGTAGAAGGGGAGGAGCACGAAGGCTGTGGTGCCATGGAGAAGTCTATTTTGCGGTGGGGATAGAAAATGGGGAGTATTGAGGTGAACTACTCTGGGTGCCGGGGTGGGGTTGGCTTGGTAGGGTGAACCTGAAGTTACCAAAATAGCCCCTACCAACCAGCATCCGTAGGACTATTCCGAAGGGTATGATGGTAACTTCGCACTGCTCGAATCAGGGTCGCGGGAGATTTTCCTGCCAACCTCAAAATTTTGTAACACTGAACTCCCCATTTGGCGTGTTGGGTGATTGGGCTAAGAAACTAGCGAGTAGTACTAGTGACTACTTGTCGGGGAAACTGATCCACCAACACCTATGGGGACAGGGCCCCTTTCGGTTCGGAGGGGGGCGGAGGATGCACAAAGAGCGGATCGAGGCAGTACACGCGAGCAGTTTTACCCAGCTTCGGGCCGCACGGATGCGTAAAACCCTACTGCTGCTTGTTTGTGTGTATTGAATTCTTGCTCAGGAGCGATGGACGCTGCCAGACTGAGCATGAGAGTGTTCCTGATGTTTCGAATGAGTCGAACCCCTTCTACGTTGCACGTGGGCCTCCTTTTATACTTTCAAGGGGTCACCGACAGGTGGCAACGTAGATTAGAAGGGTAAAAATGGAAAAGGATGCAGTAGGCGCAGCTACCGCTACTGTGGACACAGTGCACCCTACCTAACTCTGACGGCAGGGGACAAGGTCATTTAATGCCTGTCTGAGTTGCCTAAACAGTGCAAAAAGTGACCGTTAGGAGCACCACTGTTTGCCACGATGGCCTTCTCTTCATCTCCGCTTGCCACCACGTACCCCTGGCTGCACGGCCTCCTGCCACATGTGCTTGGGAGAGTCCTAGAGCGACAAGTTAGCAGGTGTGCTGGAGCGCGGGCACGAAGTGGGGGTTTCCCGCGGCAAGCTCCTTGCCGCGGTCGTCGTCTTGTCGTGTTTGGGAGCTTGTCGCTCACCGGGCCTTGCCGGGACGCAGGGCGCGTCGCGGCAAGCTTTCTTGGTATGCCTTGAGTGGCCTTCCCGGCAAGCTCCTCTTGCCGGGGTCTTGTCTCTTCGCGGCAAGATCCTCTTGCCGGGGCCTGGGTTGGCCTTCCCGGCAATCTCCTCTTGCCGGGGCCTTGGTTTGACTTCCCGGCAAGCTCCTCTTGCGGGGGCCTTGGTTTGAGTACTTTGTTCTTGAATGGTCTTCAAGGGAACCACGGAGGGTTTTGGCGGTCACCCGGCAAGCCTTGCCGCGGGGCGCTGCAACTGCCCGTGCACGAGTTCGGGATACTAGGGTACCCCTACTCTAGTACACCGACAGGAGCCCCCGGGCCTGGGCCATACACGGTGCCGAGCGCTGTTGGGCCAGGCCCAAAACAGTGCACGGGCACGCGCGGCCTAGGTCACGCCGCATATCTCTCCGCTCCCACCGCGCACGCCCAGAACGGCACGCGTCAAACGCGGCGTCGTGGTTGACGCGGGCGGCGTGCGCGGGGCTAAGCCCCTCGAGCATGCATCAGGCCACGATGATGGGGACGGTTCACGCCCTCCCCCCTACACGGAGGTAGGCGTGGGGGCGTGGTGCATTTACTGGACGGGGCCGGTGCGCAGTTTTCGGGACGCCCACTCCCTGCGATCACGAGGCGGATGGAGGCCGCCTCATCCGTCGCCTTGGTCCTGCATCCCCGCCACGCGGCTCCCATGCGCTTGGGGTCGCGGACGGTGGAAGTGGGAAACTGGGCCGTCGCGAGCAGAGGCAGCGGGTTGGCCCCGACTCCCTGCTCTTCCCGTGCCTTGATTCGCTGAGCGGGGCGGTCGAGCCCCCACCTCGCTCCTTTATAGAGAGCGGGAGGGGAGCACAGAATCCCGCACTCTCTCATCTCCTCCTTTCTTCAACTTCTGCTCCCCTTTCTCTCATTCGCCATGGAGAAAGGGAACCCAGGTCCTTCATCGGTGGCGGCGAGGGTCGCCGCCAGACAGCGCATCTCTCCCTCTCCCGCGCCCGTGGTGGCAGAGCCAGCCATAAGGGGAAGAGGGAGGGGCGAGGTCGCGGACGAGGTCGAGGACGAGGTCGAGGCGCTCCTTTTGCCCTTTTCTCCTCCTTGACCTGCCTCCTGAAGAGAGGGACAGGAAAGGGATTACGGGCATCTTATCTTTTTAATTTGTAAGCCTTCGGGCCTTAGCTGTATCTAAAACTTGTAATCGTCTCTTTCCTGTTTTTCATCCTCTATGGACTGTACCTGAGTGGGATGTTTTTTAATGAAAAGGGGATGCTTGCCGGGTTATTTGTCTCGCGAGTTGAACCCACGCCAAGGAGCAAATCCTTGGTATCCCTCGGATAGACATTTCATCTCCCGGCAACAGGCCCTGCCGCCTTCCCACGTCGCTCGACATTTCTCACACCTTTGACGGAGGCGGGAACGAGGTGGGTGCGGTCTTCTTGTTTCATCCCTTTGCTGCCGCGACTACGACCAAACTTGGCCCCGGGAACGAGCCCCAAGGCCTAGAGTTGAGGGAGCACGGCAGTTTTCGGGAAGAAACGCGGTTTCGCATTCCCCAGTCCATAAGAGGATGCCTGATGAGGGATGAAAGACTTATCTGATATTGCAGCCCCCGGCAACTCTGGTTTGCCGTGGACGATTCTTGGCACTCGCAGCCCCCAGCGATGCTGGCTTGCCGGGGCCCAGGTGCCGGCACGCCCTTCTTCTCCTTTTCGTCCTCAAGCAGTCTGGCCAGGATATGCGAGCCCTGCGAACGAAAGAGAAGCAAAAGGACGGACACTCGACCTCTAGCGTAGATTAGGCCGTCCGTTTTCTTCTTTTCTTGTCGCTGCCAGTCATGTCATGGGAACACTTTATTAGAGGCACGACAAGTTATTTTTGTAATATAACTCTATCTTAGGCAAAAAATTGCTGTGTTACTTCCTTTACTCGACTCTTGGCTTTGTATGGTTCTGCCCTACGCTTTCTAGGGAAACTTGCCGGTGCAGGCACCCTTGCCGCGAGCGCCGAGTGTGGAACTTCAGCAGCCTGTTGGCGGGGTCGCTACCGACAAGAAACCTTGTCGCAACTAGTTGCAGCTCACTTAGGTTGTTGAGCGGACTCAAAAAAAAGTAAGGGCGCTAGCGGCTCACTTAAGTTGCTGAGCGGACTCGAAGCAAAGTAAGGGCGCTAGCAGCTCACTTAAGTTGTTGAGCGGACTCGAAACAAAGTAAAGGCGCAACTAGCTACGAGTTGGTTCCTCCGCGCACATGTTTTCCATACAAAGCACGGTCGTTCAAGGAAAATAACTCAAAATTTTTAAAAAAACTGATTGCTCAAGCTTTAGCAACTTAGCTTTTCCGTCGTCTGCTTCCCGGCAAGGAGAAACTTTCTTGAACGGCCTGGTCCACACCATTATCTTCTCCTTCCCCCCTGGTAAACCTTGTGGGCGAGGGAACCTTCCTTCTTTTGAGAAAGAAACAGAGAAATAAAGTAATGATATGGAGCCTAGGGCTCGCTATTGCTTACCGGGGTCTGGTGCTGCACAAAGTGTCAGATAACATATGCAAAAAAGGATTATAGCATAAAGAAAAACTGACAAGATGTGCGGGGCACATGAACTTTACTGGTGCACGGGGTCTGCGCCCGGCTTTGTACAAAGGATTACATGCAACAGCGGCAAGACTTGTACAAAAGGTGGTTGCCGGAAAAGCTTCCGGCAACCGCGCCCTACGGGTAAAACTTATGAAGATGTTCAATGTTCCAGGAGTTGCTCACCGGAATGCCATCTTCGGTCTCAAGGCGGACAGCGCCGGGCCTAGTGACTCGTTTCGCCCGATAAGGGCCTTCCCACTTCGGCGTCAACTTGTTGGAATTCTTGGCGGACTGAACACGCCGAAGAACAAGGTTGCCTTCCTCGAAGCTTCTCGCTTTAACTTTGCGGCTATGGTAGCGACGCAAAGCTTGCTAGTAGCGAGTGGCTCGCACAGCAGCCTGAAGACGGTCTTCCTCAAGGAGCAGCGCGTTATCTTGTTGCAGCTGCTCTTGCTCGAGCTCATCATAAGCGAGCACTCGAGGTGACCCGTAAACGAGTTCCATGGGGAGAACTGCCTCCGCTACGTAGATTAGAGCAAAGGGTGTCTGGCCAGTGGCTCGATTTGGTGTCGTTCTGATCAACCAAAGAACCACTAGCAGCTCCTCGATCCAGTTTCTTCCGCACTTGTGCAGCCTGTCGAAAGTTCTGGTCTTGAGGCCTCGCAGCACTTCAGCGTTTGCCCTCTCCGCTTGACCGTTGCTTCTCGGGTGAGCAACAGAAGCGAAGCAGACCTTCGCGCCAAGATCTTGGGCATACTGCATGAAGGTGCGGCTCGTAAATTGCGTGCCGTTGTCGGTGATGATCCTGTTAGGAACCCCGAAACGGCAAACAATCGACCTGAAGAACTTGACTGCTGACTGTGCTGTCACCTTCCTCACTGGTTCCACTTCCGGCCACTTTGTGAACTTGTCGATTGCAACGTACAAGAACTCAAAGCCCCCGACAGCTCGGGGGAAGGGGCCGAGGATGTCGAGCCCCCAGACCGAAAATGGCCAGGATAAAGGGATCGTCTGGAGAGCTTGAGCTGGCTGGTGTATCTGTTTGGAATGGAACTAGCATGCTTCACACTTGGTTACTTGTGCAGTTGCATCCTGGAGGGCTGTCGGCTAGAAGAAGCCTTGTCGGAATGCTTTGCCGGCAAGTGCTCTTGCACCAATGTGGTGACCACATATGCCTCCATGTATCTCTGCCAACAGCTCTTGTCCATCTTCCCGGCGAATGCATTTCAATTTCACACTGTTGAGTCTTATTCTGTACAGTGTGTTGTCGACAAACTTGTACATGCTTGACTGCCGGGCTACCTTTTCAGCTTCTTCTTGCTCTTCGGGAAGCTCTCCTGTCTGAAGGAAACGGACAATCTGCTGCGTCCATGCTGGAGCTTGTGGCTCGACAACAAGGACTAAAGGCGTATCTGTTGCTGCGGGAACATCCACTTCCACGGCAAGAACCTGTGGCTCTGCCGGAGCGTGATATTCCCCGGCAAGCTTGCCGGAGCAAAACTTGTCGGGAGCGTCTGCTTCAACGGAACAAACCAAGAGGTTCACTAGAGCAGACTGCTCCTCAGCACTCTTGGCGTCGATCTTGGGGACCTTCTTGGCGGCGGCTTCGGGAAGCTCTGCCGGAAAGTAGTCACCAGAAACCAACTTCCTCTTCTTATTCTGTCCAGTTGATGGTGTCACGGATGGTTGAGTCAGCTTGAGCACAAAGATCCCTGGTTCCACAGGCAACTTTAGTGCAGCGCACTTTGACAGGCCGTCATCAATATCGTTCTGAGCTCGCGGAACATGTTCCATTTGCAGGCCGTCAAAGTGTTCTTCTAGCTTTCTCACTTCATCAACATAAGCTTCCATCAATGGACTCTGATAGCTTTTGTTTACTTGGCAGACGACCAACTGCGAGTCCCCCCTTACAATGAGTTTCTTGATCCCAAGGTCGGCAGCGATTCTGAGGCCGGCAAGCAAACCCTCATACTCTGCAGTATTGTTCGTTGCTTGATCCTTGGGAAAGTGCATCTGGATTACATACTTGAGGTGCTCTCCGGTGGGTGCGATAAGCAGCACGCCAGCACCGGCGCCTTGGAGCGAGAAGGCACCATCAAAGTACATCAGCCACTCTTTGCTTGTCTCCTTGACGGGGATGCTCGTCTCTGGAATTTCTTCATCTGGAGTTGGCGTCCACTCTGCTATGAACTCTACGAATGCCCTGCTTTGGATCGTTGCAGTGCTCTCAAACTTGAGGCCAAAGCTTGACAGTTCTAATGCCCACTCGACAATCCTGCCTGTTGCTTCTGGATTCTGCAGTATCCTCTTCAGCGGAAAGCGAGTGACAACTGTGATCTCGTGTGCCTGGAAGTAATGGCGCAGCTTTCTCGAGGCCATGAGAAGGCCGAAAAGCAATTTTTGCACACCAGAGTACCTCGACCTAGCCCCCTGGAGAAGGGAGCTGACAAAGTAAACTGGGCGCTGCACCATCTTCTTCTGCACCTCCTTGCATGTCTGCACAGACTCATCTTTGTCGGGACCAGAGCTTGTCGGAGGAGCCCTCTGCTTGTCGCTGGATTCACTTGTCACGGTCGCTGGCTCATCATCCGCCTCCCTCTCTGCTATTAACGCAGCACTAACCACTTGATTGGTTGCCGCTAGGTACAGCAGCAACTTCTCTTGTGGCTTAGGTGCGACAAGTATTGGAGTGGAGGACAGGTACCTCTTCAAGTTCTGCAGCGCATCCTCCGCTTCCGGAGTCCATTTCATTGGACCTGCCATTTTCAATATTTTGAAAAACGGCAGGGCGCGCTCAGCAGACTTAGAGATAAACCTGCTGAGAGCAGCCACGCAATCGGCAAGCCTTCGCACATCCTTGACGCGCTTCGGTGCTTCAATCTGCTTGTTGGCCTTGATCTTGTCGGGGTTGGCTTCAATTCCCAGCTGAGACACAAAGAACCCGAGAAGCTTGCCGGAAGGGACTCCAAACACGCACTTCTCGGGGTTGATCTTGAGGTTGATCCTGCACAGATTTGCAAAAGTTTCTTCTAAGTCTTGGATCAGGGTAGCCTTGTCCTTGCTCTTGACCACTATATCATCCATGTAGGCTTCCACATTTCTGTGTATCTGTGGCTCAAATGCGACGTGGACTACCCTTGCAAATGTTGAACCAGCATTCTTCAACCCAAAGGGCATCCGTACAAAACAGTATGTGCCGCAAGGAGTGATAAATGCGGTTATTTCCTCATCCTCTTCTGCCATGAAGATTTGATGGTATCCCGAATATGCATCAAGAAATGAAAGCAAATCACATCCAGCTGTGGAGTCAACAATCTGGTCAATGCGCGGCAAGGGAAATGGATCTTTGGGACAAGCTTTATTGACATCAGTGAAGTTTATACAAAGCCTCCATTTCCCGTTCGCCTTGCGCACGACTACAGGATTGGCCAACCACGTGGGATGGAGCACTCCTCTGACAAGGCCTGCTGCTTCCAATTTCCTAATCTCTTCTGCAATGAACTCTTGGCGCTCCACTGCCTACTTCCTGACTCTCTGCTTGACGGGCCGCGCATGAGGACAGACGGCAAGGTGGTGCTCAATTACTTTCCTGGGAACACCGGGGATATCAGACGGTTGCCATGCAAACACGTCGACATTCGCCCGCAGGAAATCAATGAGCGTGCTTTCCTATTTGGTATCAAGCGTGGCACTGATGGTGAAGGTACCACCAGTGCCGTCCTCCTTGGCGGACACCTTCTTGGTCTCGGTTGGAGCTGCCATCGTCTTCTTGCACTTGCCGGTGGAGCTCGATGGTGCGTCCTCGACGGTAGCGCAGCACTCCGAAGAGGTGCGCTTGCCGGAGTGGGCATCAGAGCTCTTGCCGGACTTTGTCTTCTTCTTCTCCTCGGGAGCTTCAGCGGCAAGTGTGTTGTGATCAGCTGCGGCTGCTGCTTCCTGGTAGATCTTGTCGGCGCAGATAAGGGCATCCTTCTTGTCGCCGGGGACAGAGATGACACTTATCGGGCCTGGCATCTTCAGTATGTTGTACGCATAGTGAGAGGCTGCCATAAACTTGGCGAGCGCTGGACGGCCAAGGATCCCATTGTAGGGCAATGGAAAATCGGCAACGTCAAATGTGACCCTCTCAGTTCTGAAGTTCAGCTCGGTGCCAAATGTGACCGGCAGCGTGATCTTCCCCTTCGGCTTGCTCCTTCCCGGGTTGATTCCTTGGAATGTGTCGGTCTCTTCGAGCTCGCTGTCAGGGATCTGAAGTTTCTGGAGGACCGCGGAGGATATTAGGTTCAAGCCGGCCCCGCCGTCAACTAGCATCTTCGTGACCTTGAGGTTGCGGATAGTTGGTGAAACCAACATCGGCAAGCACCCGACCGCAGTTACGCGATCAGGGTGATCCTCAATGTCGAAGATGATAGGCGTGCTGGACCATTTCAGAGGCTTGCGTGACTCTATGGATGGCTCTGCTGCATTCACTTCCCGCATCCACTGCTTGAGTTGGCGGTGCCAAGTATGCAGAGAAGCGCCACCGTCAACGCACAGGACCTCTGTAGCTTTCTGAAATTCCTGCTCATCGGCCTCATCATCATCCACGTCTTCGTCATCATCGTCGTCATCTTTATCCTTGTTGCGGCCGCGGGGAGGTCTGTCTCCTTGCCGCTGCTTGGCCTTGCCGCGGCGTCCTCCTCGGCTGGGACGTTTCTTGCCGGATCCACCAGTCCCTTCCTGGGCCTTCTCCTTGTCGCGCCGCTCGTACTCAGCTTTCTGCAGCTCAACGAGCTGCTCGACTTTCCTGCAGTTCTGGAGATCGTGACCCTTGGTGCGGTGAATCTTACAATACTGCTTGCCGGAGCTGTCCTGCTTGTCGGCGGCCGCCACAGGCTGGGCCTCCTTGCCGGAGCCACCAGCTTTAGCTTCCTTGGCGCCACCTCCGTTGCCGGTCTGCTCGACAGCTAGCACTTCCTTGCCCTTTTTCCTTCTGTTGTTCCGCCGCCGGCCTTTCCTTGCCGGGGCGGCATCCTCACTGTCAGATCCTCCTGCTCCTGTATCTTGGGGGGCTCCTGTCGGTGTACTAGAGTAGGGGTACCCTAGTATCCCGAACTCGTGCACGGGCAGTTGCAGCGCCCCGCGGCAAGGCTTGTCGGGTCACCGCCAAAACCCTCCGTGGTTCCCTTGAAGACCATTCAAGAACAAAGTACTCAAACCAAGGCCCCGGCAAGAGGAGCTTGCCGGGAAGTCAAACCAAGGCCCCGGCAAGAGGAGCTTGCCGGGAAGGCCAACCCAGGCCCCAGCAAGAGGATCTTGCCAGGAAGAGACAAGACCCCGACAAGAGGAGCTTGCCGGGAAGGCCACTCAAGGCATACCAAGAAAGCTTGCCGCGACGCGCCCTGCGTCCCAGTAAGGCCCGGTGAGCGACAAGCTCCCAAACACGACAAGACGACGACCGCGGCAAGGAGCTTGCCGCGGGAAACCCCCACTTCGTGCCCACGCTCTAGCACACCTGCTAACGTGTCGCTCTAGGACTCTCCCAGGCACACGTGGCAGGAGGCCGTGCAGCTAGGGGTGCGTGGTGGCAAGCGGAGATGAAGAGAAGGCCATCGTGGCAAACGGTGGCGTTCCTAACGGTCACTTTTTGCACTGTTTAGGCAACTCAGACAGGCATTCAATGACCTTGTCCCCTGCCGTCAGAGTTAGGTAGGGTGCACTGTATCCACAGTAGCGGTAGCTGTACCTACCGCATCCTTTTTCCATTTTTACCCTTCTAGTCTATGTTGCCACCTGTCAGTGACCCCTTGAAAGTATAAAAGGAGGCCCAAGCGCAACGTGGAGAGGGGGAGAGGGGTTCAGCGGGTTCGACTCATTCGAAACATCAGGAACACTCTCATGCTCAGTCTGGCAGCGTCCATCGCTCCTGAGCAAGAATTCAATACACACAAACAAGCAGCAGTAGGGTTTTACGCATCCATGCGGCCCGAAGCTGGGTAAAACTGCTCGCGTGTACTGCCTCGATCCGCTCTTTGTGCATCCTCCGCCCCCCTCCGAACCGAAAGGGGACCTGTCCCCATAGGTGTTGGTGGATCAGTTTCCCCGACATCTCTGGCGTGCCAGGTAGGGGCCGTCGAGGTTGTGCGAACCCGATCCGGCGTGCACGCGAGCTAAATCTTCATCGTCTTCATCGACATGCCACCGAAGAAGAAGGATTCGGAGGCAGCTGTTCCGTCTGCGTCACTTCCACCGCCTCCGGAGCAAACGGGTGGTGGAGTGGACGCCGGCGGAAGAATGGGCGTCGACGAGGGAGCTCTCAGTGCGGCCAAGTCCAAGGACAAGGCGGCACAGACCTCGGCGTCCATGCGCGCACCGCGCCCCTCTCAGGAGGCGCGGGACCAGCAGCGTCATGGCGTTCGCAGCGCCATACGTCCGCTGGGCCAAGATCAAGCTGGTGGTTCTCGTGGCGCTCAAGACCAACATGCACGTCAACATGCTGGCTCGAGCGAAGTACGGTCGCCTGGACAGGGCACTGCTCCTTCTAATGTGGTTAGGAGTCCGAGCACGCCCCACTCCTCGCACCGTTCACCTCCGCCGCCCACCACTCCAGCAGAAGCCTTGGCACGAGCTCAACTGCTCCTAGACTATCCTCCGACGGCGGACAAGACCGACGAATGGAGGGCCACTATCCAGAGCCTCATCGGCTTTGCCAACGGCGACATTGCGCAGCAACCAAGCACCTCGCTGCCGCGGCAGGACATCCGGACGCGAGCCGATGGCAACAAGACCGGGGGAGGTGCGACTTCCATGCACTCTCCACTACGAAGGCCAAAATCACCGACTCACCGGGTCCACCCCAACAGCGGCTCCACCGCGTCGTCGGACCTGCGAGCTCGTCGCGACCAGCGCCAAGTTCTCCATGAACGACAACAAGAAGATGCTCGAACCCGCATCGAGCGCCGAAGAGAAGCACGACCTCAATCCGACAATCGCGCTGGGCCCTCTGTTGACATGCATGCGCCAGGGGAACCAGGCGATCTGCCGTACGCGGTAGGTTGTCCTGCGTTCACCCGTGAGCTGCGGCAAGTCCAGTGGCCCAGCACAAAGAATTTCAAACCAGACGTACCAGAGAAGTACGACGGCAAGACGCATCCGTTGGAGTTTCTCAGCATCTACACCATCGCGGTGCAGGCTGCAGGGGGACGGGACGACAAGATCCTTGCCAACTACTTCCCGCTGGTACTCAAGCCCAACGTTAGGTCCTGGCTCATGCACTTGTCGGACAATTCCATCTCTTCTTGGGCAGATTTATGCCATCAGTTTGTCGGCGCCTTTACAGGCGGCCACAAGCCACATGGCCAAGAGAGCGATCTTCATCTGCTTGCCCAGAAGGAAGGAGAGCCACTGCGCAAGTACATTCAGAGATTCAGCCGTGTACAACACAACATCCCAGACGTCCACCCCGCCGCGATCATCAGCGCGTTCCATCAGAACGTGCGAAACCGAAGGATGAGGGAGGAGATGGCGATGTGTAAGATCAGAGATGTCAGCGAGCTTCACGCCCTGGCCGACAAGTGTGCACGCGCTGAAGAGGGGAGGAGGCTCCCCGGAGAGGATACAGGAGCAGGAGGATCTGACAGTGAGGATGCCGCCCCGGCAAGGAAAGGCCGGCGGCGGAACAACAGAAGGAAAAAGGGCAAGGAAGTGCTAGCTGTCGAGCAGACCGGCAACGGAGGTGGCGCCAAGGAAGCTAAAGCTGGTGGCTCCGGCAAGGAGGCCCAGCCTGTGGCGGCCGCCGACAAGCAGGACAGCTCCGGCAAGCAGTATTGTAAGATTCACCGCACCAAGGGTCACGATCTCCAGAACTGCAAGAAAGTCGAGCAGCTCGTTGAGCTGCAGAAAGCTGAGTACGAGCGGCGCGACAAGGAGAAGGCCCAGGAAGGGACTGGTGGATCCGGCAAGAAACGTCCCGGCCGAGGAGGACGCCGCGGCAAGGCCAAGCAGCGGCAAGGAGACAGACCTCCCCGTGGCCGCAACAAGGATGAAGATGATGACGACAATGATGAAGACGTGGATGATGATGAGGCCGATGAGCAGGAATTTCAGAAAGCTACAGAGGTCCTGTGCGTTGACGGTGGCGCTTCTCTGCATACTTCACACCGCCAACTCAAGCAGTGGATGCGGGAAGTGAATGCAGCAGAGCCATCCATAGAGTCATGCAAGCCTCTGAAATGGTCCAACACGCCTATCATCTTCGACATTGAGGATCACCCTGATCGCGTAACTGCGGTCGGGTGCTTGCCGATGTTGGTTTCACAAACTATCCGCAACCTCAAGGTCACGAAGATGCTAGTTGACGGCGGGTCCGGCTTGAATCTGATCTCCTCCGCGGTTGTTCAGAAACTCCAGATCCCTGACAGCGAGCTCGAGGAGACCGGCACATTCCAAGGAATCAGTCCGGGAAGGAGCAAGCCGAAGGGGAAGATCACGCTGCCGGTCACATTTGGTAGCGAGCTGAATTTCAGAACTGAGAGGGTCACATTTGACGTTGCTGACTTTCCATTGCCCTACAATGGGATCCTTGGCCGTCCGGCGCTCGCCAAGTTTATGGCAGCCTCTCACTATGCATACAACATGCTCAAGATGCCAGGCCCGATAAGTGTCATCTCTGTCCCCGGCGACAAGAAGGATGCCCTTATTTGCGCCGACAAGATCTACCGGGAAGCAGCAGCCGCAGCAGAGCGCAAGACACTTGCCGCTGAAGCTCCCGGAGGGAAGAAGAAGACAAAGTCCGGCAAGAGCTCTGGTGCCCACTCCGGCAAGCGCACCTCTTCGGAGTGCTGCGCTACCGTCGAGGACGCACCATCGAGCTCCACCGGCAAGTGCAAGAAGACGATGGCAGCTCCACCCGAAACCAAGAAGGTGTCCGCCAAGAAGGACGGCACTGGTGGTACCTTCACCATCAGTGCCACGCTTGACCCCAAATAGGAAAGCGCGCTCATTGCTTTCCTGCGGGCGAATGTCGACGTGTTTGCATGGCAACCGTCTGATATCCCCGGTGTTCCCAGGAAAGTAATTGAGCACCACCTTGCCGTCTGTCCTCATGCTCGGCCCGTCAAGAAGAAAGTCAGGAAGCAAGCACTGGAGCGCCAAGAGTTCATTGCAGAAGAGATCAGGAAATTGGAAGCAGCAGGCCTTGTCAGAGGAGTGATCCATCCCACGTGGTTGGCCAATCCTGTAGTCGTGCGCAAGGCGAACGGGAAATGGAGGCTTTGTATAGACTTCACTGATGTCAATAAAGCTTGTCCCAAAGATCCATTTCCCTTGCCGCGCATTGACCAGATTATTGACTCCACAGCTGGATGTGATTTTCTTTCATTTCTTGATGCATACTCAGGATACCATCAAATCTTCATGGCAGAAGAGGATGAGGAAAAAACCGCATTTATCACCCCTTGCGGCACATACTGTTTTGTACGGATGCCCTTTGGGTTGAAGAATGCTGGTTCAACATTTGCAAGGGTAGTCCATGTCGCTTTTGAGCCACAGATACACAGAAATGTGGAAGCCTACATGGATGATATAGTGGTCAAGAGCAAGGACAAGGCTACCCTGATCCAAGATTTAGAAGAAACTTTTGCAAATCTGCGTAGGATCAACCTCAAGCTCAATCCCGAGAAGTGCGTGTTTGGAGTCCCTTCCGGCAAGCTTCTCGGGTTCTTTGTGTCTCAGCGGGGAATTGAAGCCAACCCCGACAAGATCAAGGCCATCGAGCAGATTGAAGCACCGAAGCGCGTCAAGGATGTGCGAAGGCTTGCCGGATGCGTGGCTGCTCTCAGCAGGTTTATCTCTATGTCTGCAGAGCGCGCCTTGTCGTTTTTCAAAATATTGAAAAAGGCAGGTCCAATGAAATGGACTCCGGAAGCGGAGGATGCGCTGCAGGACTTGAAGAGGTACCTGTCCTCCACTCCAATACTTGTCGCACCTAAGCCACAAGAGAAGTTGTTGCTGTACCTAGCTGTTGGAAATATGCCCTAGAGGCAATAATAAAAGTATTATTATTATATTTCCTTGTTCATGATAATTGTCTTTTATTCATGCTATAACTGTGTTATCCGGAAATCGTAATACACGTGTGAATACATAGACCACAATATGTCCCTAGTGAGCCTCTAGTTGACTAGCTCATTGTGATCAACAGATAGTCATGGTTTCCTGGCTATGGACATTGGATGTCGTTGATAACGGGATCACATCATTAGGAGAATGATGTGATGGACAAGACCCAATCCTAAGCCTAGCACAAAGATCGTGTAGTTCGTATGCTAAAGCTTTTCTAATGTCAAGTATCTTTTCCTTAGACCATGAGATTGTGCAACTCCCGGATACCGTAGGAATGCTTTGGGTGTACCAAACGTCACAACGTAACTGGGTGGCTATAAAGGTGCATTACAGGTATCTCCGAAAGTGTCTGTTGGGTTGGCACGAATCGAGACTGGGATTTGTCACTCCGTGTAAGCGGAGAGGTATCTCTGGGCCCACTCGGTAGGACATCATCATAATGTGCACAATGTGACCAAGGGGTTGATCACGGGATGATGTGTTACAGAACGAGTAAAGAGACTTGCCGGTAACGAGATTGAACAAGGTATCGGTATACCGACGATCGAATCTCGGGCAAGTACAATACCGCTAGACAAAGGGAATTGAATACGGGATTGATTAAGTCCTTGACATCGTGGTTCATCCGATGAGATCATCGTGGAACATGTGGGAGCCATCATGGGTATCCAGATCCCGCTGTTGGTTATTCACCGGAGAACGTCTCGGTCATTTCTGCATGTCTCCCGAACCCGTAGGGTCTACACACTTAAGGTTCGATGACGCTAGGGTTATAAAGGAAGTTTGTATGTGGTTACTGAATGTTGTTTGGAGTCCCGGATGAGATCCCGGACGTCACGAGGAGTTCCGGAATGGTCCGGAGGTAAAGATTTATATATGGGAAGTCCTGTTTTGGTCACCGGAAAAGTTTCGGGCGATATCGGTAATGTACCGGGACCACCAGGAGGGTCCCGGGGGTCCACCAAGTGGGGCCACCTGCCCCAGAAGGTTGCGTGGGCCAAGTGTGGGAGGGGACCAGCCCCTAGGAGGGCTGGTGCGCCCCCACAAGGGTGCAAGGCGCAAGGGAGAGTGGGAGGGGGCAAACCCTAGTCCAGATGGGCCTTAAGGCCCATATTGGTGCGCCTCCCTCTCCTCTCCCCCCTTGGCCGCCTCCCCTTTGCCATCTAGGGCTGGCCGCACCCCTTGGGGGTAGGAAACCCTAAAGGGGGCGCAGCCCCCCCCCTTCCCCCTATATATAGATGAGGTTTGGGGCTGCCATAGAGATCAGAACTTCTCCTCTCGTTGGTGCAGCCCTGCCTCTCCTCCTCCTCCTCTCCCATGGTGCTTGGCGAAGCCCTGCGGGATTGCCACGCTCCTCCACCACCACCACGCCGTTGTGCTGCTGTTGGATGGAGTCTTCCTCAACCTCTCCCTCTCTCCTTGCTGGATCAAGGCGTGGGAGACGTCACCGGGCTGTACGTGTGTTGAACGCGGAGGTGCCGTCCGTTCGGCACTTGATCATCGGTGATTTGAATCACGACGAGTACGACTCCATCAACCCCGTTCACTTGAACGCTTCCGCTTAGCGATCTACAAGGGTATGTAGATGCACTCTCCTCTTTCTACTCGTTGCTGGTCTCTCCATAGATAGATCTTGGTGACACGTAGGAAAATTTTGAATTTCTGCTACGTTCCCCAACAGTGGCATCATGAGCTAGGTCTATTGCGTAGATTCTTTGCACGAGTAGAACACAAAGTAGTTGTGGGCGTTGATGTTGTTCAATATGCTTACCGTTACTAGTCCAATCTTGTTTCGACGGTATTGTGGGATGAAGCGGCCCGGACCGACCTTACACGTACTCTTACGTGAGACAGGTTCCACCGATTGACATGCACTTGGTGCATAAGGTGGCTAGCGGGTGCCAGTCTCTCCCACTTTAGTCGGAACGGATTCGATGAAAAGTGCCCTTATGAAGGGTAAATAGCAATTGGCATATCACGTTGTGGTCTTGCGTAGGTAAGAAACGTTCTTGCTAGAAACCCATAGCAGCCACGTAAAACATGCAACAACAATTAGAGGACGTCTAACTTGTTTTTGCAGGGTATGCTATGTGATGTGATATGGCCAAAAGGATGAGATGAATGATATATGTGATGTATGAGATTGATCATGTTCTTGTAATAGGATTCACGACTTGCATGTCGATGAGTATGACAACCGGCAGGAGCCATAGGAGTTGTCTTTATTTATTATTATGACCTGCGTGTCATTGAAGAACGCCATGTAAACTACTTTACTTTATTGCTAAACGCGTTAGTCATAGAAGTAGAAGTAGTCATTGGCGTGACAACTTCATGAAGACACGATGATGGAGATCATGATGATGGAGATCATGGTGTCAAGCCGGTGACAAGATGATCATGGAGCCCCGAAGATGGAGATCAATGGAGCTATATGATATTGGCCATATCATGTCACAACTATATAATTGCATGTGATGTTTATTATGATTATGCATCTTGTTTACTTAGGACGAAGGTAGTAAATAAGATGATCCCTTACAAAATTTCAAGAAGTGTTCTCCCCTAACTGTGCACCGTTGCTACAGTTCGTCGCTTCTAAGCACCACATGATGATCGGGTGTGATGGATTCTTACGTTCACATACAACGGGTGTAAGACAGTTTTACACAGCGAAAACACTTAGGGTTAACTTGACGAGCCTAGCATGTGCAGACATGGCCTCGGAACACGGAGACCGAAAGGTCGAGCATGAGTCGTATAGCAGATACGATCAACATGAAGATGTTCACCGATGATGACTAGTCCGTCTCACGTGATGATCGGACACGGCCTAGTTGACTCGGATCATGTAATCACTTAGATGACCAGAGGGATGTCTATCTGAGTGGGAGTTCATAAGATGAACTTAATTATCTTGAACATAGTCAAAAGACCTTTTTGCAAATTATGTCGTAGCTCGCGCTTTAGTTCTACTGTTTTAGATATGTTCCTAGAGAAAATATAGTTGAAAGTTGACAGTAGCGATTATGCGATCAGTAGAAAGCTTATGTCCTTAATGCACCGCTTAGTGTGCTGAACCCCAAACATCGTTTGTGGATGTTTCAAACATCGAACATACACGTTTTGATAACTACGTGATAGTTCAGTTAAATGGTTTAAGTAGAGGCACCAAAGACGTTTTCGAAACGTCACGGAACATATGAGATGTTTCGAGGGCTGAAATTGGGATTTCAGGCTCGTGCCCACGTCAAGAGGTATAAGACCTCCGACGATTTTCTTAGCCTGCAAACTAAGGAGAGAAGCTCAATCGTTGAGCTTGTGCTCAGATTGTCTGAGTGCAACAATCACTTGAATCGAGTGGGAGTTGATCTTCCAAATGAGATAGTGATGTTTCTCCAAAGTCATTGCCACCAAGCTGCTAGAGCTTCGTGATGAACTATAACATATCAGGGATAGATATGATGATCCTTGAGATATTCGCGATGTTTGACTCCGCGAAAGTAGAAATCAAAAGGGAGCATCAATCGTTGATGGTTAGTAAAACCACTAGTTTCAAGAAGGGCAAGGGCAAGAAGGGATACTTCATGAAACGACAAATCAGCTGCTGCTCTAATGAAGAAACCCGAGGTTGAACCCAAACCCGAGACTAAGTGCTTCTGTAATAAGGGGAACAACCACTGGAGCAGGATTACCCTAGATACTTGGTAGATGAGAAGGCTGGCAAGGTCGATAGAAGTATACATTATGTTAATGTGTATTTTACTAGTACTCCTAGTAGCACCAGGGTATTAGATACCGGTTCAGTTGCTAAGTGTTAGTAACTCGAAATAAAAGCTACGGAATAAACGGAGACTAGCTAAAGGTGAGCTGACGATATGTGTTGGAAGTTTTTCCAAGCTAGATGTGATCAAGCATCGCACGCTCCCTCTACCATCAAGATTAGTATTAAACCTGAATGGTTTATTGAATCTCGATCGTAGTGATACACATTTTCATACCAAAAGATATAAGATAGTAATGATAGTACCACTTACTTGTGGCACTGCCATGTAAGTCATATTGGTATAAAACGCATGAAGAAGCTCCATGTTGATGGATCTTTGGACTCACTCGTTTTGAAAAGTTTGAGACATGCGAACCATGTCTATTGGTGTATATGCATGAAGAAACTCCATGCAAATGGACCGTTTGGACTCACTTGATTTTGAATCACTTGAGATATGCAAATCATACCACATGGGCAAGATGACTGAAAAGCCTCGTTTTCAGTAAGATGGAACAAGATATCAACTTGTTGGAAGTAACACATTTTGATGTGTGCAGTCCAATGAGTGCTGAGGCATGCAATGAATATCGTTATGTTCTTACTTCACAGATGATTCGAGTAGATGCTGAGAATATTTACTTGATGAAACACAAGTCTGAATTATTGAATGGTTCAAATAATTTCAGAGTGAAGTAGAAGATCATTGTGACAAGAGGATAAAATGTCTATGATATGATCATAGAGATGAATATCTAAGTTACGAGTTTTGGCACACAATTAAGACATTGTGGAAATTGTTTCGCAATTAATACCGCCTGGAACACCATAGTGTGATGGTGTGTCCGAACATCATAGTTGCACCCTATTGGATATGGTGCGTACCATGATGTCTCTTATCGAATTACCACTATTGTCCATGGGTTAGGCATTAGAGACAACCACATTCACTTTAAATAGGGCACCACGTAATTCCATTGAGATGACACCGTATGAATTATGGTTTAGAGAAACCTAAGTTGTCGTTTCTTAAAAGTTTGGGGCTGCGACGCTTATATGAAAAAGTTTCAGGTTGATAAGCTCGAACCCAAAGCGGATAAAATGCATCTTCATAGGAAACCCAAAACAGTTGGGTATACCTCCTAATTCAGATCCGAAAGCAATATGGATTGTTTCTTGAATCGGGTCCTTTCTCGAGGAAAAGTTTGTCTCGAAAGAGTTGAGTGGGAG
Organism: Triticum dicoccoides; assembly: GCF_002162155.2. Taxonomy (NCBI): domain Eukaryota; kingdom Viridiplantae; phylum Streptophyta; class Magnoliopsida; order Poales; family Poaceae; genus Triticum; species Triticum dicoccoides. Next base: position 365,959,454 of record NC_041387.1, on the reverse strand, counting down.
GATGGTGGTGACTTGATGAGGTTATTGAACCATCACTTCAACCAGTGTGTAGCAGGGCACAGGAAGTTGTTCCCGTGGCACCTACACCAATTGAAGTGGAAGCTTATGATATTGATCATGAAGTTTCGGATCAAATCACTGCCGTACCTCCTGGGGTGACAAGGATACGTACTACTTCAGAGTGGTACGGTAATCCTGTCTTGGAAGTCATGTTGCTAGACAACAATGAACCTACGAGCTATGGAGAAGCGATGGTGGGCCCGGATTCCGATAAATGGCTTGAGGCCATAAAATCCGAGAGAGGATCCATGTATGAAAACAAAGTGTAGACTTTGACAGAACGGCTCGATGGTCGTAAGGCTAATGAGTACAGATGGATTTCAAAAGGAAGACGGACAATGATGGTAAATGTCACCATTAAGAAAGCTCGACTTGTCGTTAAGATGTTTCCCGACAAGTTCAAGGAGTTGACTACAATGAGATTTTCTCACTCGTAGCGATGCTAAGAGTCTGTTGGAATTATATTAGCGATTACTGCATTATTTATGAAATCTTGCAGATAGGATGTCAAAACATTGTTTCCTCGACGATTTTATTGAGGAAAGGTTGTATGTGATACAACCGGAAGGTTTTGTCAATCCCGAAAGATGCTAATAAGTATGCAAAGCTCTAGCAATCCTTATAAGGACTGGAGTGAGCATCTCGGAGTTGGAATGTATGCTTTGATGATGATCAAAGATTTTGGATTTGTACAAAGTTTATGAGAAACTTATATTTCCAAAGAAGTGAGTGGGAGCACTATAGAATTTCTGATGAGTATATGTTGTTGACATATTGTTGATCAGAAATGATGTAGAATTTCTAGAAAGCATATAGGGTTATTTGAAAGGTGTTTTTCAATAGAAAACCTGGATTAAGCTACTTGAACATTGAGCATCAAGATCTATAAGGATAGATCAAAATGCTTAATAATACTTTCAAATGAGCACATACCTTGACATGATCTTGAAGGTGTTCAAGATGGACCAGTCAAAGAAGGAGTTCTTGCCTGAGTTGTAAGGTACGAAGTTAAGACTTAAAGCTCGACCACGGCAAAATAGAGAGAAAGGACGAAGGTCGTCCCCTATGCTTAAGACGTAGGCTCTTCAGTATGCTATGCTGTGTACCGCACCTGAAGTGTGCCTTGCCATGAGTCAGTCAAGGGGTACAAGAGTGATCCAAGAATGGCTCACAGGACAGCGGTCAAAGTTATCCTTAGTAACTAGTGGACTAAGGAATTTTCTCGATTATGGAGGTGGTAAAAGAGTTCGTCGTAAAGGTTACGACGATGCAAGCTTGACACCTATCCGAATAGCTCTGAGTAGAGAGACGGATACATATAATGGAGCAATAATTTAGAATAGCTCCAAGTAGAACAGTTGTTTGGAATAGCTCCAAATAGAGCGTGGTAGCTGCATCTAGGAGATGACATACAGATTTGTAAAGCACACACGGATCTGAAAGGTTCAGACCCGTTGACTAAAACCTCTCTCACAAGCAACATGATCAAACATAAAACTCATTGAGTGTTAATCACATAGTGATGTGAACTAGACTACTGACTCTAGTAAACTCTTGGGTATTAGTCACATGGCGATGTGACCTGTGAGTGTTAATCACATGGCGATGTGAACTAGATTATTGACTCTAGTGCAAGTGGGAGACTGTTGGAAATATGCCCTAGAGGCAATAATAAAAGTATTATTATTATATTTCCTTGTTCATGATAATTGTCTTTTATTCATGCTATAACTGTATTATCCGGAAATCGTAATACACGTGTGAATACATAGACCACAATATGTCCCTAGTGAGCCTCTAGTTGACTAGCTCGTTGTGATCAACAGATAGTCATGGTTTCCTGGCTATGGACATTGGATGCCGTTGATAACGGGATCACATCATTAGGAGAATGATGTGATGGACAAGACCCAATCCTAAGCCTAGCACAAAGATCGTGTAGTTCGTATGCTAAAGCTTTTCTAATGTCAAGTATCTTTTCCTTAGACCATGAGATTGTGCAACTCCCGGATACCGTAGGAATGCTTTGGGTGTACCAAACGTCACAACGTAACTGGGTGGCTATAAAGGTGCATTACAGGTATCTCCGAAAGTGTCTGTTGGGTTGGCACGAATCGAGACTGGGATTTGTCACTCCGTGTAAGCGGAGAGGTATCTCTGGGCCCACTCGGTAGGACATCATCATAATGTGCACAATGTGACCAAGGGGTTGATCACGGGATGATGTGTTACGGAACGAGTAAAGAGACTTGCCGGTAACGAGATTGAACAAGGTATCGGTATACCGACGATCGAATCTCGGGCAAGTACAATACCGCTAGACAAAGGGAATTGAATACGGGATTGATTAAGTCCTTGACATCGTGGTTCATCCGATGAGATCATCGTGGAACATGTGGGAGCCATCATGGGTATCCAGATCCCGCTGTTGGTTATTCACCGGAGAACGTCTCGGTCATGTCTGCATGTCTCCCGAACCCGTAGGGTCTACACACTTAAGGTTCGATGACGCTAGGGTTATAAAGGAAGTTTGTATGTGGTTACTGAATGTTGTGCGGAGTCCCGGATGAGATCCCGGACGTCACGAGGAGTTCCGGAATGGTCCGGAGGTAAAGATTTATATATGGGAAGTCCTGTTTTGGTCACCGGAAAAGTTTCAGGCAATATCGGTAATGTACCGGGACCACCGGGAGGGTCCCGGGGGTCCACCAAGTGGGGCCACCTGCCCCAGAAGGTTGCGTGGGCCAAGTGTGGGAGGGGACCAGCCCCTGGGAGGGCTGGTGCGCCCCCACAAGGGTGCAAGGCGCAAGGGAGAGTGGGAGGGGGCAAACCCTAGTCCAGATGGGCCTTAAGGCCCATATTGGTGCGCCTCCCTCTCCTCTCCCCCCTTGGCCGCCTCCCCTTTGCCATCTAGGGCTGGCCGCAGCCCTTGGGGGTGGGAAACCCTAAAGGGGGCGCAGCCCCCCCCTTCCCCCTATATATAGATGAGGTTTGGGGCTGCCATAGAGATCAGAACTTCTCCTCTCGTTGGTGCAGCCCTGCCTCTCCTCCTCCTCCTCTCCCATGGTGCTTGGCGAAGCCCTGCGGGATTGCCACGCTCCTCCACCACCACCACGCCGTTGTGCTGCTATTGGATGGAGTCTTCCTCAACCTCTCCCTCTCTCCTTGCTGGATCAAGGCGTGGGAGACGTCACCGGGCTGTACGTGTGTTGAACGCGGAGGTGCCGTCCGTTCGGCACTTGATCATCGGTGATTTGAATCACGACGAGTACGACTCCATCAACCCCGTTCACTTGAACGCTTCCGCTTAGCGATCTACAAGGGTATGTAGATGCACTCTCCTCTTTCTACTCGTTGCTGGTCTCTCCATAGATAGATCTTGGTGACACGTAGGAAAATTTTGAATTTCTGCTACGTTCCCCAACACTAGCGGCAACCAATCAAGTGGTTAGTGCTGCGTTAGTAGCGGAGAGGAAGGCGGATGATGAGCTAGCAACCGCGACAAGTGAATCCAGCGACAAGCAGAGGGCTTCTCCGACAAGCTCTGGCCCCGAGAAAGTTGAGTCTGCGCAGGCATGCAAGGAGGTGCAGAAGAAGATGGTGCAGCGCCCAGTTTACTTTGTCAGCTCCCTTCTCCAGGGGCTAGGTCGAGGTACTCTGGTGTGCAGAAATTGCTTTTCGGCCTTCTCACGGCCTCGAGAAAGCTGCGCCATTACTTCCAGGCACACGAGATCACAGTTGTCACTCGCTTTCCGCTGAAGAGGATACTGCAAAATCCAGAAGCAACAGGCAGGATTGTCGAGTGGGCTTTGGAACTGTCAAGCTTTGGCCTCAAGTTTGAGAGCACTGCAACGATCCAAAGCAGGGCATTGGCAGAGTTCATAGCAGAGTGGACGCCAACCCCAGACGAAGAAATTCCAGAGACAAGCATCCCAGTCAAGGAGACAAGCAAAGAGTGGCTGATGTACTTTGATGGTGCCTTCTCGCTGCAAGGCGCCGGTGCTGGCGTGCTGCTTATCGCACCCACCGGAGAGCACCTCAAGTACGTAATCCAGATGCACTTTCCCAAGGAGCAAGCAACGAACAATACTGCAGAGTATGAGGGTTTGCTTGCCGGCCTCAGAATCGCAGCCGACCTTGGGATCAAGAAACTCATTGTAAGGGGTGACTCGCAGCTTGTCGTCCGCCAAGTGAACAAGAACTACCAGAGTCCATTGATGGAAGCTTATGTTGATGAAGTGAGAAAGCTAGAAGCACACTTTGACGGCCTGCAAATGGAACACGTTCCACGAGCTCAGAACGATATTGCTGACGGCCTGTCAAAGTGCGCAGCACTAAAGTTGCCTGTGGAACCAGGGATCTTTGTGCTCAAGCTGACTCAACCATCCGTAACACCATCGACTGGACAGAATAAGAAGAGGAAGTTGGTTTCTGGTGACTACTTTCCGGCAGAGCTTCCCGAAGCCGCCGCCAAGAAGGTCCCCAAGATCGACGCCAAGAGTGCTGAGGAGCAGTCTGCTCCGGCGAACCTCTTGGTTTGTACCGTTGAAGCAAACGCTCCCGACAAGTTTTGCTCTGGCAAGCTTGCCGGGGAATATCACGCTCCGGCCGAACCGCAGGTTCTTGCCGTTGAAGCGGATGTTCCCGCAGCAACAGATACGCCTTTAGTCCTTGTTGTCGAGCCACAAGCTCCAGCATGGGCACAGCAGATTGTCCGTTTCCTTCAGACAGGAGAGCTTCCCGAAGAGCAAGAAGAAGCTGAAAGAGTAGCCCGGCAGTCAAGTATGTACAAGTTTGTCGACAACACACTGTATAGAATAAGACTCAACGGTGTGAAATTGAAGTGCATTCGCCGGGAAGATGGACAACAGCTGTTGGCAGAGATACATGGAGGCATATGTGGTCACCACATTGGCGCAAGAGCACTTGCCGGCAAAGCATTCCGCCAAGGCTTCTTCTGGCCGACAGCCCTCCAGGATGCAACTGCACAAGTAACCAAGTGTGAAGCGTGCCAGTTCCATTCCAAACAGATACACCAACCAGCTCAAGCTCTCCAGACGATCCCTTTATCCTGGCCATTTTCGGTCTGGGGGCTCGACATCCTCGGCCCCTTCCCCCGAGCTGTCGGGGGCTTTGAGTTCTTGTACGTTGCAATCGACAAGTTCACAAAGTGGCCGGAAGTGGAACCAGTGAGGAAGGTGACAGCACAGTCAGCAGTCAAGTTCTTCAGGTCGATTGTTTGTCGTTTCGGGATCCCTAACAGGATCATCACCGACAACGGCACACAATTTACGAGCCGCACCTTCATGCAGTACGTCCAAGATCTTGGCGCCAAGGTCTGCTTCGCTTCTGTTGCTCATCCGAGAAGCAACGGTCAAGCGGAGAGGGAAAATGCTGAAGTGCTGCGAGGCCTCAAGACCAGAACTTTCGACAGGCTGCACAAGTGCGGAAGAAACTGGATCGAGCAGCTGCCGGTGGTTCTTTGGTCGATCAGGACGACGCCAAATCGAGCCACTGGCCAGACACCCTTCGCTCTAGTCTACGGAGCGGAGGCAGTTCTCCCCACGGAACTCGTTTACGGGTCGCCTCGAGTGCTCGCTTATGATGAGCTCGAGCGAGAGCAGCTGCGACAAGATGACGCGCTGCTCCTTGAGGAAGACCGTCTCCAGGCTGCTGTGCGAGCCGCTCGCTACCAGCAAGCTTTGCGTCGCTACCATAGCCGCAAAGTTAAAGCCAGGAGCTTCGAGGAAGGCGACCTTGTTCTTCGGCGTGTTCAGTCCGCCAAGAATTCCAACAAGTTGACGCCGAAGTGGGAAGGCCCTTATCGGGTGAAACGAGTCACTAGGCCCGGCGCTATCCGCCTTGAGACCGAAGATGGCATTCCGGTGAGCAACTCCTGGAACATTGAACATCTTCGTAAGTTTTACCCGTAAGGCGCGGTTGCCGGAAGCTTTTCTGGCAACCACCTTTTGTACAAGTCTTGCCGCTGTTGCATGTAATCCTTTGTACAAAGCCGGGCGCAGACCCTGTGCACTAGTAAAGTTCATGTGCCCCGCACATCTTGTCAGTTTTTCTTTATGCTATAATCCTTTTTCGCATATGTTATCTGACACTTTGTGCAGCACTAGACCCCGGTAAGCGATAACGAGCCCAAGGCTCCATATCATTACTTTATGTCTCTCTTTCTTTCTCAAAAGAAGGAAGGTTCCCTCGCCCACAAGGTTTACCGGGGGGGAAGGAGAAGATAATGGTGTGGACTAGGCCGTTCAAGAAAGTTTCTCCTTGCCGGGAAGCAGACGACGGAAAAGCTAAGTTGCTAAAGCTTGAGCAATCAGTTTTTTAAATTTTTGAGTTATTTTCCTTGAACGACCGTGCTTTGTATGGAAAACCTGTGCGCGGAGGAACCAACTCGTAGCTAGTTGCGCCTTTACTTTGTTTCGAGTCCGCTCAACAACTTAAGTGAGCTGCTAGCGCCCTTACTTTGCTTCGAGTCCGCTCAGCAACTTAAGTGAGCCGCTAGTGCCCTTACTTTGTTTCGAGTCCGCTCAACAACCTAAGTGAGCTGCAACTAGTTGCGACAAGGTTGCTTGTCGGTAGCGACCCCGCCAGCAGGCTGCTGAAGTTCCGCACTCGGCGCTTGCGGCAAGGGTGCCTGCACCGGCAAGTTTCCCTAGAAAGCGTAGGGCAGAACCATACAAAGCCAAGATTCGAGTAAAGGAAGTAACACAGCAATTTTTTGCCTAAGATAGAGTTATATTACAAAAATAACTTGTCGCGCCTCTAATAAAATGTTCCCATGACATGACTGGCAGCGACAAGAAAAGAAGAAAACGGACGGCCTAATCTACGCGACCGCCGTCAAGTGTCCGTCCTTTTGCTTCCCTTTCGTTCGCAGGGCTCGCATATCCTGGCCAGACTGCTTGAGGACGCAAAGGAGAAGAAGGGCGTGATGGGTAACGTAGCAGAAATTCAAAATTTTCCTACGCGTATCACCAAGATCTATCTATGGAGAGACCAGCAACGAGTAGAAAGGAGAGTGCATCTACATACCCTTGTAGATCGCTAAGCGGAAGCGTTCAAGTGAACGGGGTTGATGGAGTCGTACTCGTCGTGATTCAGATCACCGATGATCCTAGTGCCGAAGGGACGGCACCTCCGCGTTCAACACACGTACAGCTCGACGATGTCTCCCACGCCTTGATCCAGCAAGGAGAGAGGGAGAGGTCGAGGAAGACTCCATCCAGCAGCAGCACAACGGCGTGGTGGTGATGGAGGAGCGTGGCAATCCTGCAGGGCTTCGCCAAGCACCTACGGGAGAGGAGGAGGTGTCACGGGAGGGAGGGAGGCGCCAAGGGCTCAGGTATGGATGCCCTCCCTCCCCTCCACTATATATAGGGGCAGGGGAGAGGGGGGAGGCGCAGCCTTGCCCCCTCCTCCAAGGAAGGGGTGCGGCTAAGGAGGGGGGAGGAGTCCATCCTCCCCAAGGCACCTCGGAGGTGCCTTCCCCCTTTAGGACTCTCCCCTTTTTCCTTTATCTTGGCGCATGGGCCTCTAGGGGCTGGTGCCCTTGGCCCATGTAGGCCAAGGCGCACCCCCTACAGCCCATGTGGCCCCCGGGGGCAGGTGGCCCCACCCGGTGGGCCCCCGGGACCCTTCCGGTGGTCCCGGTACAATACCGATGACCCCGAAACTTGTCCCGATGGCCGAAACAGGACTTCCTATATATAAATCTTTACCTCCGGACCATTCCAGAACTCCTCGTGACGTCCGGGATCTCATCCGGGACTCCGAACAACATTCGGTAACCACATACAAACTTCCTTTATAACCCTAGCGTCATCGAACCTTAAGTGTGTAGACCCTACGGGTTCGGGAGACATGCAGACATGACCGAGACGTTCTCCGGTCAATAACCAACAGCGGGATCTGGATACCCATGTTGGCTCCCACATGTTCCACGATGATCTCATCGGATGAACCACGATGTCAAGGACTCAATCAATCCTGTATATAATTCCCTTTGTCTAGCGGTATGGTACTTGCCCGAGATTCGGTCGTCGGTATACCGATACCTTGTTCAATCTCGTTACCGGCAAGTCTCTTTACTCGTTCCGTAACACATCATCCCGTGATCAACCCCTTGGTCACATTGTGCACATTATGATGATGTCCTACCGAGTGGGCCCAGAGATACCTCTCCGTTTACACGGAGTGACAAAATCCCAATCTCGATTCGTGCCAACCCAACAGACACTTTCAGAGATACCCGTAGTGTACCTTTATAGCCACCCAGTTACGTTGTGATGTTTGGCACACCCAAAGCACTCCTACGGTATCCGGGAGTTGCACAATCTCATGGTCTAAGGAAATGATACTTGACATTAGAAAAGCTTTAGCATACGAACTACATGATCTTGTGCTAGGCTTAGGATTGGGTCTTGTCCATCACATCATTCTCCTAATGATGTGATCCCGTTATCAATGACATCCAATGTCCATGGTCAGGAAACCGTAACCATCTATTGATTAACGAGCTAGTCAACTAGAGGCTTACTAGGGACATGGTGTTGTCTATGTATCCACACATGTATCTGAGTTTCCTATCAATACAATTCTAGCATGGATAATAAACGATTATCATGAATAAGGAAATATAATAATAATCAATTTATTATTGCCTCTAGGGCATATTTCCAACAGTCTCCCACTTGCACTAGAGTCAATAATCTAGTTCACATCGATATGTGATTAACACTCAAGGTCACATCCCCATGTGACTAACACCCAAAGAGTTTACTAGAGTCAATAATCTAGTTCACATTTACCATGTGATTAACACTCGATGAGTTCTGGGTTTGATCATGTTATGCTTGTGAGAGAGGTTATAGTCAACGGGTCTGAACCTTTCAGATCCGTGTGTGCTTTACAAATCTCTATGTCATCTCCTAGATGCAGCTACCACGTTCTATTTGGAGCTATTCCAAATAACTGTTCTACTTGGAGCTATTCTAAATTATTGCTCCATTATACATATCCGGTATCTCTACTCAGAGCTATCCGGATAGGTGTTAAGCTTGCATCGACGTAACCCTTTACGACGAACTCTTTTACCACCTCCATAATTGAGAAAATTCCTTAGTCCACTAGTTACTAAGGATAACTTTGACCGCTGTCCTGTGATCCATTCATGGATCACTCTTGTACCCCTTGACTAACTCATGGTAAAGCACACTTCAGGTGCGGTACACAGCATAGCATACTGTAGAGCCTATGTCTTAAGCATAGGGGACGACCTTCGTTCCTTTCTCTCTATTCTGCCATGGTCGAGCTTTAAGTCTTAACTTCATACCTTACAACTCAGGCAAGAACTCCTTCTTTGACTGATCTATCTTGAACACCTTCAAGATCACGTCAAGGCATGTGCTCATTTGAAAGTACTATTAAGCGTTTTGATCTATCCTTATAGATCTTGATGCTCAATGTTCAAGTAGCTTAATCCAGGTTTTCCATTGAAAAATACTTTCCAAATAACCCTTTATGCTTTCCAGAAATTCTACGTCATTTCTGATCATTAATATGTCAACAACATATACTCATCAGAAATTCTATAGTGCTCCCACTCACTTCTTTGGAAATACAAGTTTCTCATAAACTTTGTATACACCCAAAATCTTTGATCATCATCAAAGCATACATTCCAACTCCGAGATGCTCACTCCAGTCCTCAGAAGGATTGCTGGAGCTTTGCATACTTATTAGCATATTTCAGGATAGACAAAACCTTCCGGTTGTATCACATACAACCTTTCCTCAAGAATCGTCGAGGAAACAATGTTTTGACATCCTATCTTCAAGATTTCATAAATAATGCAGTAATTGCTAATATAATTCCAACAGACTCTTAGCATCGCTACGAGTGAGAAAGTATCATCGTAGTCAACTCCTTGAACTTGTCGAAAAACATCTTAACGACAAGTCGAGCTTTCTCAATGGTGACACTTACCATCATTGTCTGTCTTCCTTTCAAAATCCATATGTACCTAACAGCCTTACGACCATCAAGTAGTTCTTCCAAAGTCTACACTTTGTTTTCATACATGGATCCTCTCTCGGGTTTTATGGCCTTGAGCCATTTATCGGAATCCGGGCCCACCATCGCTTCTCCATAGCTCGTAGGTTCATTGTTGTCTAGCAACATGACTTCCAAGACAGGATTACGTACCACTCTGAAGTAGTACGCATCCTTGTCATCCTACGAGGTTTGGGAGTGACTTGATCCGAAGTTTCATGATCACTATCATAAGCTTCCACTTCAGTTGGTGTATGTGCCACAGGAACAACTTCCTGTGCCCTGCTACACACTGGTTGAAGTGATGGTTCAATAACCTCATCAAGTCTCCACCATCCTCCCACTCAATTCTTTCGAGAGAAACTTTTCCTCGAGAAAGGACCCGATTCTAGAAACAATCCCTTATTGCTTTCGGATCTGAATTAGGAGGTATACCCAACTGTTTTTGGGTGTCCTATGAAGATGCATTTTATCTGCTTTGGGTTCGAGCTTATCAACCTGAAACCTTTTCACATAAGCGTCGTAGCCCCAAACTTTCAAGAAACGGCAACTTAGGTTTCTCCAAACCATAGTTCATACGGTGTCGTCTCAACGAAATTATGTGGTGCCCTATTTAAAGTGAATGTGGTTGTCTCTAATGCCTAACCCATAAACTATAGTGGTACTTCGATAAGAGACATCATGGTACGCACCATATCCAATAGGGTGCAACTATGATGTTCGGACACACCATCACACTATGGTGTTCCAGGCGGTATTAATTGCGAAACAATTTCCACAATGTCTTAATTGTGTGCCAAAACTCGTAACTCAGATACTCATCTCTATGATCATATCATAGACATTTTATCCTCTTGTCACAATGATCTTCTACTTCACTCTGAAATTACTTGAACCATTCAATAATTCAGACTTGTGTTTCATCAAGTAAATATTCTCAACATCTACTCGAATCATCTGTGAAGTAAGAACATAACGATATTCACTGCATGCCTCAGCACTCATTGGACTGCACACATCAAAATGTGTTGCTTCCAACAAGTTGCTATCTTGTTCCATCTTACTGAAAACGAGGCTTTTCAGTCATCTTGCCCATGTGGTATGATTTGCATGTCCCAAGTGATTCAAAATCAAGTGAGTCAAAACGGTCCATTTGCATGGAGTTTCTTCATGCATATACACCAATAGACATGGTTCGCATGTCTCAAACTTTTCAAAAATGAGTGAGTCCAAAGATCCATCAACATGGAGCTTCTTCATGCGTTTTAAACCAATATGACTTACATGGCAGTGCCACCAGTAAGTGGTACTATCATTACTATCTTTTGGCATGAAAATGTGTATCACTACGATCGAGATTCAATAAACCATTCATTTTAGGTGTAAGACCATTGAAGGTATTATTCAAATAAACAGAGTAACCATTATTCTCCTTAAATGAATAACCGTATTGCGATAGACGTAATCAAATCATGTCTATGCTCAACGCAAACACCAAATAACAATTATTTAGGTTTAACACCAATCTCTTTGGTAGAGGGAGCGTGCGATGTTTGATCATGTCAAGCTTGGAAAAACTTCCAACACATATCGTCAGCTCACCTTTAGCTAGTCTCCGTTTATTCCATAGCCTTTTGTTTCGAGTTACTAACACTTAGCAACTGAACCGGTATCTAATACCCTGGTGCTACTAGGAGTACTAGCAAAGTACACATTAACACAATGTATATCCAATATACTTCTATCGACCTTGCCAGCCTTCTTATCTACCAAGTATCTAGGGTAATTCTGCTCTAGTGGTTGTTCCCCTTATTACAGAAGCACTTAGTCTCGGGTTTGGGTTTTACCTTGGGTTTCTTCACTAGAGCAGCAGCTGATTTGCCGTTTCATGAAGTATCCCTTCTTGCCCTTGCCCTTCTTGAAACTAGTGGTTTCACCAACCATCAACAATTGATGCTCCTTCTTGATTTCTACTTTCGCGGTGTCAAACATTGCGAATATCTCAAGGATCATCATATATGTCCCTGATATATCATAGTTCATCACGAAGCTCTAGCAGCTTGGTGGTAATGACTTCGGAGAACCATCACTATTTTATCTGGAAGTACAACTCCCACTCGATTCAAATGATGGTTGTACTCAGACAATCTGAGCACAAGCTCAACAATTGAGCTTTTCTCCTTAGTTTGCAGGTTAAGAAAGTCATCGGAGGTCTCATACCTCTTGACATGGGCACGAGTCTGAAATCCCAATTTCAGCCCTCAAAACATCTCATATGTTTCGCGATGTTTCAAAAACGTCTTTGGTGCCTCAACTCTAAACCGTTTAACTGAACTATCACGTAGTTATCAAAACGTGTATGTCAGATGTTCGCAACAACCACAGACAACGTTCGAGGTTCAGCACACTGAGCGGTGCATTAAGGACATAAGCCTTCTATGAAGCAATGAGGACAATCCTCAGTTTACGGACCTAGTCCGCATAATTGCTACTATCAACTTTCAACTAATTTTTCTCTAGGAACATATCTAAACAGTAGAACTATAGCGTGAGCTACGACATAATTTGCAAAATCCTTTTGACTATGTTCAGGATAATTAAGTTCATCTTATGAACTCCCACTCAGATAGACATCCCTCTAGTCATCTAAGTGATTACATGATCCGAGTCAAACTAGGCCGTGTCCGATCATCACGTGAGACGGACTAGTCATCATCGGTGAACATCTTCATGTTGATCATATCTTCTATACGACTCATGCTCGACCTTTCGGCCTCCGTGTTCCGAGGCCATGTCTGTACATGCTAGGCTCGTCAAGTTAACCCTAAGTGTTTCGCGTGTGTAAATCTGTCTTACACCCGTTGTATGTGAACGTTAGAATCTAACACCCGATCATCACGTGGTGCTTCGAAACACGAACTGTCGCAACGGTGCACAGTTAGGGGAGAACACTTCTTGAAATTGTTGTAAGGGATCATCTTATTTACTACCGTCGTTCTAAGCAAATAAGATGTATAAACATGATAAACATCACATGCAATCAAATAGTGACATGATATGGCCATCATCACTTTGCTCCTTTTGATCTCCATCTTCGGGGCTCCATGATCATCATCGTCACCGGCATGACACCATGATCTCCTTCATCATGATCTCCATGAAGTTGCCTCGCCAACTATTACTTCTACTACTATGGCTAACGGTTAGCAGTAAAGTAAAGTAATTACATGACGTTTAAGTTGACACGCAGGTCACAAATAAATTAAGACAACTCCTATGGCTCCTGCCGGTTGTCATACTCATCGACATGCAAGTCGTGATTCCTATTACAAGAACATGATCAATCTCATACATCACATATATCATTCATCACATCCTTTTTGGCCATATCACATCACATAACATACCCTGAAAAAACAAGTTAGACGTCCTCTAATTGTTGTTTGCATGTTTTACGTGGCTGCTATGGGTTTCTAGCAAGAACGTTTCTTACCTACGCATGAACCACAACGTGATATGCCAATTGCTATTTACCCTTCATAAGGACCCTTTTCATCGAATCCGATCCGACTAAAGTGGGAGAGACAGACACCCGCCAGCCACCTTATGCAACTAGTGCATGTTTGTCGGTGGAACCGGTCTCACGTAAGCGTACGTGTAAGGTCGGTCCGGGCCGCTTCATCCCACGATGCCGCCGAATCAAGATAAGACTAGTAACGGCAAGCATATTGAACAATATCGACGCCCACAACTACTTTGTGTTCTACTCGTGCAAAGAATCTACGCAATAAACCTAGCTCTGATACCACTGATGGGTAACGTAGCAGAAATTCAAAATTTTCCTACGCGTATCACCAAGATCTATCTATGGAGAGACCAGCAACGAGTAGAAAGGAGAGTGCATCTACATACCCTTGTAGATCGCTAAGCGGAAGCGTTCAAGTGAACGGGGTTGATGGAGTCGTACTCGTCGTGATTCAGATCACCGATGATCCTAGTGCCGAACGGACGGCACCTCCGCGTTCAACACACGTACAGCTCGACGATGTCTCCCACGCCTTGATCCAGCAAGGAGAGAGGGAGAGGTCGAGGAAGACTCCATCCAGCAGCAGCACAACGGCGTGGTGGTGATGGAGGAGCGTGGCAATCCTGCAGGGCTTCGCCAAGCACCTACGGGAGAGGAGGAGGTGTCACGGGAGGGAGGGAGGCGCCAAGGGCTCAGGTATGGATGCGCTCCCTCCCCTCCACTATATATAGGGGCAGGGGAGAGGGGGGAGGCGCAGCCTTGCCCCCTACTCCAAGGAAGGGGTGCGGCTAAGGAGGGGGGAGGAGTCCATCCTCCCCAAGGCACCTCGGAGGTGCCTTCCCCCTTTAGGACTCTCCCCTTTTTCCTTTATCTTGGCGCATGGGCCTCTAGGGGCTGGTGCCCTTGGCCCATGTAGGCCAAGGCACACCCCCTACAGCCCATGTGGCCCCCGGGGGCAGGTGGCCCCACCCGGTGGGCCCCCGGGACCCTTCCGGTGGTCCCGGTACAATACCGATGACCCCGAAACTTGTCCCGATGGCCGAAACAGGACTTCCTATATATAAATCTTTACCTCCGGACCATTCCGGAACTCCTCGTGACGTCCGGGATCTCATCCGGGACTCCGAACAACATTCGGTAACCACATACAAACTTCCTTTATAACCCTAGCGTCATCGAACCTTAAGTGTGTAGACCCTACGGGTTCGGGAGACATGCAGACATGACCGAGACGTTCTCCGGTCAATAACCAACAGCGGGATCTGGATACCCATGTTGGTTCCCACATGTTCCACGATGATCTCATCGGATGAACCACGATGTCAAGGACTCAATCAATCCCGTATACAATTCCCTTTGTCTAGCGGTATGGTACTTGCCCGAGATTCGATCGTCGGTATACCGATACCTTGTTCAATCTCGTTACCGGCAAGTCTCTTTACTCGTTCCGTAACACATCATCCCGTGATCAACCCCTTGGTCACATTGTGCACATTATGATGATGTCCTACCGAGTGGGCCCAGAGATACCTCTCCGTTTACACGGAGTGACAAAATCCCAATCTCGATTCGTGCCAACCCAACAGACACTTTCAGAGATACCCGTAGTGTACCTTTATAGCCACCCAGTTACGTTGTGACGTTTGGCACACCCAAAGCACTCCTACGGTATCCAGGAGTTGCACAATCTCATGGTCTAAGGAAATGATACTTGACATTAGAAAAGCTTTAGCATACGAACTACATGATCTTGTGCTAGGCTTAGGATTGGGTCTTGTCCATCACATCATTCTCCTAATGATGTGATCCCGTTATCAACGACATCCAATGTCCATGGTCAGGAAACCGTAACCATCTATTGATTAACGAGCTAGTCAACTAGAGGCTTACTAGGGACATGGTGTTGTCTATGTATCCACACATGTATCTGAGTTTCCTATCAATACAATTCTAGCATGGATAATAAACGATTATCATGAATAAGGAAATATAATAATAATCAATTTATTATTGCCTCTAGGGCATATTTCCAACAGGGCGCGCCGGCACCTGGGCCCCGGCAAGCCAGTATCGCTGGGGGCTGCGAGTGCCAAGAATCGTCCACGGCAAACCAGAGTTGACGGGGGCTGCAATATCAGATAAGTCTTTCATCCCTCATCATGCATCCTCTTATGGACTGGGGAATGCGAAACCGCGTTTCTTCCCGAAAACTGCCGTGCTCCCTCAACTCTAGGCCCTAGGGCTCGTTCACGGGGCCAAGATTGGTCGTAGTCGCGGCAGCAAAGGGATGAAACGAGGAGACCACACCCACCTTGTTCCCGCCTCCGTCAAAGGCGTGAGAAAGGTCGAGCGGCGTGGGAAAGCGGCAGGGCTTGTTGCCGGGAGATGAAATGTCTGTCCGAGGGATACCAAGGATTTGCTCCTTGGCGTGGGTTCAACTCGCGAGACAAATAACCCGGCAAGCATCCCTTTTTCATTAAAAAAACATCCCACTCAGGTACAGTCCATAGAGGATGAAAAACATGAAAGAGAGGATTACAAGTTTTAGATACAGCTAAGGCCCGAGGGCTTACAAATTAAAAAGATAAGATGCCCGTAATCCCTTTCCTGTCCCTCTCTTCAGGAGGCAGGTCAAGGAGGCGAAAAGGGCAAAAGGAGCGCCTAGGCGAGCTACGGGTGCCAGAAGACACCAAGAGAACATCCCGGGGGTCGCCCGAAGGCTGGACGGCGATGGCGGCGCTGGAAGCGGGGCTCGAAGACGGGGCGGCAGGACATCAGCACGCTGTCGAGGGCACCACGCCCTCGTACTCCGACCTGACGGCCTTGTCGCCAGCCCTCTTCCCCTTCCGCAGCCTCCCTACGCCAGCCGCCCAAGGAGACGACCCGGGGGAGTTCAAGGAGCCGGCGACACGGATGATGGGGTCACCGGTGCCGCGCGAAGCGGCGCCCGACGCCTAGTCGGACCCGCCACCCTGCCGCCCGCTACCCTCATCGTCGCTATCGCTCTCCTCCTCGTCACTCTCGCTCGAGGAGGAGCCTTCGCTGTCGGAGGAGCTGTCCACGCAGCACTTCGCCCGAGTGCCGAAGCACCCGAAGACCTTGACAGAGAGGAGATCGCCCTCCATCAACTTAAAATGGAGGGTAAACCCCTCCATCAGGCTGTGGATACGGGCGAACGTCTTCCACCCTCGATCAAGATACATGACATTAGGGGCTGGGAATACAACGCGGACTCGCGTGCCGCTGATCCCACAGCCCCTCATGTGCAGTCTCAGTGTCTCGGGCGGGTCCAACTCCATCGCGCGCGCAAACAGAGTTGGAAGCCGGAGGCGACGACGAGGCGCCCGATGCAGCTTGACGAAGAACTCGCAAGGGTCGTCCCCTATATGGACCGCCATGGGGGGAGGAGCCGCCGGCGGAGGCGAAGCTGGCGCGCTGCCCCGCCCGCCTCTTCCCCGAGCGCCTCAACCTCGTCCTCGACCTCGTCCGCGACCTCGCCCCCTCCCTCTTCCCCTTATGGCTGGCTCTGCCACCAAGGGCGCAGAAGAGGGAGAGATGCGCTGTCTGGCGGCGACCCTCGCCGCCACCAATGAAGGCCCTGGGTTCCCTTTCTCCATGGCGAATGAGAGAAAGGGGAGCAGAAGCAGAAGAAAGGAGGAGATGAGAGAGTGCGGGTTTCTGTGCTCCCCTCCCGCTCTTTATAAAGGAGCGAGGTGGGGGCTCGGCCGCCCCGCTCAGCGAATCAAGGCACGGGAAGAGCAGGGAGTCGATGCCAACCCGCTGCCTCTGCTCGCGACGGCCCAGTTTCCTACTTCCACCGTCCGCGACCCCAAGCGCATGGGAGCCGCGTGGCGGAGATGCAGAACCAAGGCGACGGATGAGGCGGCCTCGCTCCGCCCCGTGATCGCGGGGAGTGGACGTCCCGAAAACCGCGCACTGGCCCCATCCAGTAAATGCACCATGCCCCCATGCCTACCTCCGTTTAGGGAGGAGGGCGTGAACCGTCCCCATCATCGTGGCCTGACGCATGCTCGAGGGGCTTAGCCCCGCGCACGCCGCCCGCGTCACCCACGACGCTGTGTTTGATGCGTGCCGTTCTGGGCGTGCGCGGTGGGAGCGGAGAGATATGCGGCGTGACCTAGGCCGCGCGTGCCCGTGCACTGTTTTGGGCCTGGCCCAACAGCGCTCGGCACCGTGGATGGCCCAGGCCCGGGGGCTCCTGTCGGTGTACTAGAGTAGGGGTACCCTAGTATCCCGAACTCGTGCACGGGCAGTTGCAGCGCCCCGCGGCAAGGCTTGCCGGGTGACCGCCAAAACCCTCCGTGGTTCCCTTGAAGACCATTCAAGAACAAAGTACTCAAACCAAGGCCCCGGCAAGAGGAGCTTGCCGGGAAGTCGAACCAAGGCCCCGGCAAGAGGAGCTTGCCGGGAAGGCCAACCCAGGCCCCGGCAAGAGGATCTTGCCGGGAAGAGACAAGACCTCGGCAAGAGGAGCTTGCCGGGAAGGCCACTCAAGGCATACCAAGAAAGCTTGCCACGACGCGCCCTGCGTCCCGGCAAGGCCCGGTGAGCGACAAGCTCCCAAACACGACAAGACGACGACCGCGGCAAGGAGCTTGCCGCGGGAAACCCCCACTTCGTGCCCGCGCTCCAGCACACCTGCTAACGTGTCGCTCTAGGACTCTCCCAGGCACACGTGGCAGGAGGCCGTGCAGCTAGGGGTGCGTGGTGGCAAGCGGAGATGAAGAGAAGGCCATCGTGGCAAACGGTGGCGCTCCTAACGGTCACTTTTTGCACTGTTTAGGCAACTCAGACAGGCATTCAATGACCTTGTCCCCTGCCGTCAGAGTTAGGTAGGGTGCACTGTATCCACAGTAGCGGTAGCTGTACCTACCGCATCCTTTTCCATTTTTACCCTTCTAGTCTACGTTGCCACCTGTCGGTGACCCCTTGAAAGTATAAAAGGAGGCCCAAGCGCAACGTGGAGAGGGGGAGAGGGGTTCAGCGGGTTCGACTCATTCGAAACATCAGGAACACTCTCATGCTCAGTCTGGCAGCGTCCATCGCTCCTGAGCAAGAATTCAATACACACAAACAAGCACCAGTAGGGTTTTACGCATCCGTGCGGCCCGAAGCTGGGTAAAACTGCTCGCGTGTACTACCTCGATCCGCTCTTTGTGCATCCTCCGCCCCCCTCCGAACCGAAAGGGGCCCTGTCCCCATAGGTGTTGGTGGATCAGTTTCCCCGACATCTCTGCTGCTTGGCCTTGCCGCGGCGTCCTCCTCGGCCGGGACGTTTCTTGCCGGATCCACCAGTCCCTTCCTGGGCCTTCTCCTTGTCGCGCCGCTCGTACTCAGCTTTCTGCAGCTCAACGAGCTGCTCGACTTTCTTGCAGTTCTGGAGATTGTGACCCTTGGTGCGGTGAATCTTACAATACTGCTTGCCGGAGCTGTCCTGCTTGTCGGCGGCCGCCACAGGCTGGGCCTCCTTGCCGGAGCCACCAGCTTTAGCTTCCTTGGCGCCACCTCCGTTGCCGGTCTGCTCGACAGCTAGCACTTCCTTGCCCTTTTTCCTTCTGTTGTTCCGCCGCCGGCCTTTCCTTGCCGGGGCAGCATCCTCACTGTCAGATCCTCCTGCTCCTGTATCCTCTCCGGGGAGCCTCCTCCCCTCTTCAGCGCGTGCACACTTGTCGGCCAGGGCGTAAAGCTCGCTGATGTCTCTGATCTTACACATCGCCATCTCCTCCCTCATCCTTCGGTTTTGCACGTTCTGATGGAACGCGCTGATGATCGCGGCGGGGTGGACGTCTGGGATGTTGTGTTGTACACCGCTGAATCTCTGAATGTACTTGCGTAGTGGCTCTCCTTCCTTCTGGGCGAGCAGATGAAGATCGCTCTCTTGGCCATGTGGCTTGTGGCCGCCTGTAAAGGCGCCGACAAACTGATGGCATAAATCTGCCCAAGAAGAGATGAAATTGTTCGACAAGTGCATGAGCCAGGACCTGACGTTGGGCTTGAGTACCAGCGGGAAGTAGTTGGCAAGGATCTTGTCGTCCCGTCCCCCGGCAGCCTGCACCGCGATGGTGTAGATGCTGAGAAACTCCGACGGATGCGTCTTGCCGTCGTACTTCTCTGGTACGTCTGGTTTGAAATTCTTTGTGCTGGGCCACTGGACTTGCCGCAGCTCACGGGTGAACACAGGACAACCTACCACGTACGGCAGATCGCCTGGTTCCCCTGGCGCATGCATGTCAACAGAGGGCCAGCGCGCTTGTCGGATTGACGTCGCGCTTCTCTTCGGTGCTCGATGCGGGTTCGAGCGTCTTCTTGTTGTCGTTCATGGAGAACTTGGCGCTGGTCGCGACGAGCTCGCGGGTCCGACGATGCGGTGGAACCGCTGTTGGGGTGGACCCGGTGAGTCGGCGATTTTGGCCTTCGTAGTGGAGAGTGCATGGAAGACGCACCTCCCCCGGTCTTGTTGCCATCGGCTCGCGTCCGGCTGTCCTGCCGCGGCAGCGAGGTGCTTGGTTGCCGCGCAGTGTCGCCGTTGGCGAAGCCGATGAGGCTCTGGATAGTGGCCCTCCATTCGTCGGTCTTGTCCGCCGTCGGAGGATAGTCTAGGAGCAGTTGAGCTCGCGCCAAGGCTTCTGCTGGAGTGGTGGGCGGCGGAGGTGAACGGTGCGAGGAGTGGGGCGTGCTCGGACTCCTAACCACGTTAGAAGGACCAGTGCCTCGTCCAGGCGATCGTACTTCGCTCGAGCCAGCATGTTGATGTGCATGTTGGTCTTGAGCGCCACGATAACCACCAGCTTGATCTTGGCCCAGCGGACGTATGGCGCTGCGAACGCCATGACGCTACTGGTCCCGCGCCTCTTGAGAGGGGCGCGGTGCGCGCATGGACGCCGAGGTCTGTGCCGCCTTGTCCTTGGACTTGGCCGCACTGAGAGCTCCCTCGTCGACGCCTATTCTTCCGCCGGTGTCCACTCCACCACCCGTTTGCTCCGGAGGCGGTGGAAGTGACGCAGACGGAACAACTGCCTCCGAATCCTTCTTCTTCGGTGGCATGTCGATGAAGACGATGAAGATTTAGCTCGCGTGCACGCCGGATCGGGTTCGCACAACCTCGACGCCCCCTACCTGGCGCGCCAGAGATGTCGGGGAAACTGATCCACCAACACCTATGGGGATAGGGCCCCTTTCGGTTCGGAGGGGGGCGGAGGATCCACAAAGAGCGGATCGAGGCAGTACACGCGAGCAGTTTTACCCAGCTTCAGGCCGCACGGATGCGTAAAACCCTACTGCTGCTTGTTTGTGTGTATTGAATTCTTGCTCAGGAGCGATGGACGCTGCCAGACTGAGCATGAGAGTGTTCCTCATGTTTCGAATGAGTCGAACCCCTTGTACGTTGCACGTGGGCCTCCTTTTATACTTTCAAGGGGTCACCGACAGGTGTCAACGTAGATTAGAAGGGTAAAAATGGAAAAGGATGCGGTAGGTGCAGCTACCGCTACTGTGGACATAGTGCACCCTACCTAACTCTGACGGCAGGGGACAAGGTCATTTAATGCTTGTCTAAGTTGCCTAAACAGTGCAAAAAGTGACCGTTAGGAGCGCCACCGTTTGCCACGATGGCCTTCTCTTCATCTCCGCTTGCCACCATGTACCCCTGGCTGCACGGCCTCCTGCCACGTGTGCTTGGGAGAGTCCTAGAGCGACACATTAGCAGGTGTGCTGGAGCGCGGGCACGAAGTGGGGGTTTCCCACGGCAAGCTCCTTGCCGCGGTCGTCGTCTTGTCGTGTTTGGGAGCTTGTCGCTCACCGGGCCTTGCTGGGACGCAGGGCGCGTCGCGGCAAGCTTTCTTGGTATGCCTTGAGTGGCCTTCCCGGCAAGCTCCTCTTGCCGGGGTCTTGTCTCTTCCCGGCAAGATCCTCTTGCCGGGGCCTGGGTTGGCCTTCCTGGCAAGCTCCTCTTGCCGGGGCCTTGGTTTGACTTCCCGGCAAGCTCCTCTTGCCGGGGCCTTGGTTTGAGTACTTTGTTCTTGAATGGTCTTCAAGGGAACCACGGAGGGTTTTGGCGGTCACCCGGCAAGCCTTGCCGCGGGGCGCTGCAACTGCCCGTGCACGAGTTCGGGATACTAGGGTACCCCTACTCTAGTACACCGACACTACTAGTACTCCCTCCATTTTTATTAACTCTGCATATTATGTTTGACCGAAGTCAAACTTCCTAATGTTTGACAAAGTTTATAAAAAATATAAACATTTACCATAACAAATATGTATGATGTGAAAGTACATTCAATAATGAATCTAATGGTAATTATTTTTTTATTATATATGTTAATATTTTTGTTATGAACTTTCTGAGAGTTTACAAAACTTGACTTTCACCAATGCTAATATGTGGACTTAGATAAAAACTGAGGGAGTACACATTTGTTTTCTTAGTTTGTAGTGGAATTAATCATTTGTTGTAATCATGAAATAAATATATTAGGCTACTGACTTCGAATGTAATGGTTTATACAATTCAATAGTTAGAATCATTGTTGAATTCCAAGATGTATACGAGGTCTATAGTACTTCACAATATTCTCAAACTCACATAATCCCAGTCAAATGAAAATCTAAATGCATTTCATAGTTATTACTTGGTAGGATGCAACAAAAGCAACCATTACTCTACATGATCTACTATAAAAGCAACATTTTGAACACATCCCAATTTGTGAATGAAACATGTAGAGAGAGCTTGCGAAGATGGAGCAGATAGGGTAGGAAATATTGTATGTATGTGGGCGAGAGAGTAGGAAGCAAACCAAATGAGAGAGAGAGAGAGAGGAAGAAATTAGGTCCATGAGAAAGATGGAGACATGTAATATACGTGAGATGCGTGTGTGTCGGTGGGAAACGACACCTCTGGGATCACAAGAATCCCTACTACGGTTGCGGGGCGCGAGGTGATGAGAATACCGGGATCAGCAGTTAGTACGAGCACGCGGGTCGTTTACCCAGGTTTGGGCCACGGGGATGCGTAATACCCTAGTCCTGCTTTGATGTGTATATTTGTGTTCTTGAAGTTCTTGAACTAGCTTCAATGGGCGTAACTCATCCAAAAGTCTGAATCCTTCTCCTGGATGCCTTGGGCCTCCTTTTATAGGCAAGGGGGTCGCCACAGTGGCACATAGGAGGTGGCATCGGGGTATTGTGATTAAGCCTATCACTTGCCATTACGGGACAAGGTGCATTTAATGCGCCCCTGACGTGTTCCCTTCACTTCACCGCCGCTTCGTCCTGCCTTGACATGCACCTGGGCCAGCGAGGTGGTCAGTGCCATGTAGACTGGGAGGCTGCTCAGGTGGCGCAGTGGTAGGGCCTTCACGAAGATTTGCATGCCACCACGTAGGCATGCGCTGAGTTGGCCGAGAAGCCTCATGTCGACACGCAGGCGCCTGCCTAGCTGGTGGGCTGGCAGCTGCATGGGAGCGGTGGCAGAAGCTTGGCGGGTAAGGGCCTGGCCGTGGCCTCGCGGACGTCCTCGGCAAGGGCCTTGCCGGGGCCTCGACAAGGGTCTTGCCTTGGCGTTGCGGTCGTCCCCGGCAAGGGTCTTGCCGGAGGTCTTGTGGGTTTCCTCAGCGAGGATCTCGCCAAGGTTCATCGTCTTCTACTCTTCTGATTTGAAGTGTTCCTTGTCTTCACAAAGATCTGCATGCCACCATGGAGGTGCCTCCCGAGCCTATGTCCCAACGCGGTTGGTGATGCTGGAGAAACTGGGGCCCAAGGCTGGCACGCCCTGCTGGTGTCAGGTAGGCTGCCCTGGCAAGGTCCTTGCCGAGGCCGTGGAGGCCGCCCCGACAAGGGTCTTGCCGGGGGGAATCACTTCGACTTCTTGCTCTTCATGCCTCTATCTTGGCGTTGCTTCGATCGTCTCGCGGCTTCGACTCCCTGTCTCTGCCCTGCTTAAGCGTGGTCGTGGGCGCGGCTCTGACTGACCGTGCACAAATAAGGGGTAAAAAGGAGCGCCCCTACTTTAGTGCACCGACAGGAACCTCCGGGCCTGGGCCACACATAAGCGCGACACGTTGTTGGGCCAGGCCCAGAACGGTGCGCAGGCAGGCGGGGCGGTTTTTACCGCAGTAGCTTTCCGTCCTCTGCGCTTCCCCACGACGACCATTGAACGCACGACGTGGGGGTTGTGCGTGACGTGGGGCGCATGCGCGGGGCGGTCGCAGCAGGCATGCGTCATGTTGCAATAAATGGGAAAAGAGGCGGCCCACGTCTTACCCATAAAAAGGAATAACCACGGCGCGTGGCTCATTTACCCTTCCTGCTTTCCCCAATCTCGCCATCGCCTCCCCATCTTCTTCCTCTCCAAGCTCTTGCTTGCTGCTGCTGCGCCCTCCACTTCCTCAAACTCCTCGCTCTTTCCCCAGCTGCCATGGTGCCCAAATCCGGCAAGGTCAAGGGCGTGGCCAAGGACACGAGGGAGAAGGAGACGCCGGAGAGCGAGGCAGCGGCGCGGCGGGCGCAGGCTGCCTATTTCGTCCCATCGTCCGTCAACGCCCTCGAGCTCAGGGACTACTTCAAGCCTTTGTGGGGGGCGGTGATGCTGGCGCACCCTGCCACATGCGCCCTCCCCACTGACTGCAACAGGAGCGGCCAGAAATGGTACCCATTTTTTGTTGACTTCTTCTACTGCGGGCTCTGCCCCCTTTTTCCGACTTCTTCAACGACATCATGCGCACCTTTGGCTTCCACCTGGTGGACCTCACGCCGAATGCCGTGGTGTACATGGCATATTTTGCCCATCTCTGCGAGGGCTTCGCGGGGGTGGTGCCCATCACGGCGCTCTTGCACCATTACTTTTACCCCCGCGTCCAGCCTGGGGGCAGCCTTTCTGGAACCGTTGCCTAGATCCCGAGGAGCCAGGAGAAAGGCGCGTACCCAGAGGGCGCCACAAAAGAGAGATGGGAGGAATGGCGGGCCCGGTGGTGCTGGACTGTGGAGGAGAACCCACTGGAGTTCTGCCGGGGTGTTCGTCGGGAGCCGCTGCTCCGTGATGCGGACTGCAGCGACCTCGACCCCAACGACAAGAAGTTCTCGATCGTCACCACCAGGATTCGCCGTCTCACCGAGGCCGGGCTCACCCTTGAGATGATCGCGGTGGATTTTATCCACCGTCGGATCGCTCCACTACACAAGAAAGGGAGGCCGACCTGGGATTTCAGGAACGCGGCCGACATCTTGAGGCTCAGCACCGGCCTGCAGAACAATCTCACGGTGCTGGGGCACTCCTGGTATTGCCGGAGAGTCTTCTAGCTCAAAGTGTACGTCGACGGCAAGGTGGAGAGGACTGGCAAGGCCGTGAAGTCCAGCAAGATCATCAAGGGGCCCTTGTTCGGGCTGCCGCCGGGAGTGGTCCCGTTGAGCAACAACTCCCGGCAGGCCGAAATCTTGGCCATGATGCAACCCTTCAACGTGCACGGTCTCGACCCGGCCTGGGTCGAGCCCCCGGCATGCGAGGTGGAGGTGTTCTTCGGCAATTTGGTCGAAGAACTCGACCATGACGAACCGCGGCTAATCCAGGACACCACCTAGGAGGAGCTGAACCACATCACCGCCAGGGCGATGGAGGCAGAGCTCGCCCGGCTTGTCGGCGACGCCGGCGGCATGGAGAACGAGGCCGCCGTGGCCACAGAAGAGGAGCAGCTGGGTGAAGCCCGTCAAGGAGGCGGGCGGTGCCAGCACCAAGGCCCCACCTACCGAGGGCATGGGCGAAGAATCGTCCGAGGAGGAGGTCGAGGTCGGCGCCCCCCAATACAAAAAAATACACTTCTGGGATGATACGTGTTTGTCACAGTAGGTCGTGTTTTTTGTCATGCATGTACATCCATGACGATTTTATGACAGAATCAAGATAGTCATACCTGTGCTGTCGTAGAATTGTTCCTTGACATTACCAAAATTATCATCACGGAAGTGTCCACTTCCATGACGATAAATCACGCGTCACAGAAGTGCTGTCGTCAAGGGTGACCGACACATGGCATCCACCGTAACGGAACGCCGTTAAGCTATTGGGTCGGGTTTTGGATTCGATAACCCGTTAACAGCCCCGACCAATGGAGATTTTCCACGTGTAAAATCATCATTGGCTGGAGGGAACACGTGTCAGCTAATCGTTGGGACAGAAGGCGCCTATGATACGTCGACACGTGGCACGGCCCAACAGAGGCCCATTCCTGTGAAAAGGCCGGCCCGTTTGACTTGGTCAAAAGGTGGCAGGCCGGCCCATGGAAAGCCTGTTAACGGCCTGTTCGCATATAGCCCATTTGCAGCCTGCTAACCCAAGGCCCGTTACGCCCTATCCGAATTAGGCCCAGTAGCGTCATTTGGGCCATCCAATATGATTCCAGCCCGTTCTCACTTCTGGCCCATGTATGGCCCATGACGTCTTTCGACGCATATGAGGCCCTTTGTAACTCTGGGCCCATTAACGACCCGTGGTGAAATTAGCCCGTAATGAATAGTGTATCACTTTACACCCATTAATGGCCCGTGGTGAAACTGGCCCGTAATGAATAGTGTATCACTTTATACCCATTAACGGCCCATTATTCCGTTGGGCCGTTTCCAGCCCAAGTTATCTTTCGGCCTTCTGAGGGCCCATTTGTTCATGGGCCCATTTGCACCATTCGGTTACTTTCGGCCCGTTACTGTCATTTTCTGCTTGTGGGGAAAATTCAGCCCGTCTTTATAGTCAGCCCGTTTGTGGACTATTAATCTGTTGGGCCATTTTCATAGCATCACCAAATACAGCCTATTAACGGCCCGTTATGGTCAGCCCATAAAACATACGATTTCCATTAAAGGCCTGTCTATGGCCCATTAAAGGCCCGTACAAGACCCATAAATGAGTCGGCCCTTACAAGGCCCATGGATCCTACGAGACGTAGAAGGCCCATGGATCCGATGACCCGTACATGGCCCATGGATCGTACGGCCCTAGAAGGGCCATGGTCGGGCGAGTTGGCCCCCGTTTGAACAATATAGCATATTCAAATAATTATCCTACTCAATACTATCACCTCTAAAAAACATACACTATACAACAAAGAGACCAAGGCATAGAAACCTAGAATAATCCTACACTATACAATAAAGAAATTACAGCCGATTATACCCACTAGCATTATGGTTCGGCACAGGTGATAATAAAGCATACAAAAACAGCAAATTACATACACTAGGCAAATATAGCTCATACATCATGGATGCGCATCAACTTAACTCCATTTGAACTATAATCTCTTCAAAAAATAGGATTAGCCGGATTCAGATAGCACAAATTTAAGTCTGCAAATGTCGGATATCGGGTTCCGGCAAAACCCTTAAGTTTCGAACTTTGGGGTGCGCACGAAGATCTTCCCCTACCGATCCACGTCCCAACGCCTCGCCGTGAATCTAAGCTACACGATGAACACAAGGGACACAAGGTTATACTAGTTCGGGCCACAGTTGTGGTGTAATACCCTACTCTAGTTTGTGGTGTGGTGGATTGCCTCAGGGGCTGATGATGAACAATACAGAGGAAGAACAGCCTCGCGAGAGGTGTTCTTGAGCTGGCGTGGTGCTCTACTTGGGTGGATATCTCTAGGCTCTAGATGTGGTGATCTCTGGATCCGATCCCCCCTCTTCGGTGGTAGCTATCTCTATTTATAGAGGCCCTGGTCCTCTTCCCAAATATTGAGTGGGAAGGGATCCAACAACGGCCATTTTGAAGGGGAACATCTAGTACAAGTTATCCTGACTAAAGTTGGTCTTCGACTGCCAAAGGCACTGGTGATGACGCCGTTTTGGGCTCCACGGTGACCTCCATCCTGCCGCTCCGCTGGTCTTGGTCTCGTTGCACCGAAATGTTATCCTTTGCTTGATGCCTTGGTACTCCGCTCCTGCGCTTGCCCCCTTTGCACCAAAGAGGAAACGAGGACACTTCGCAGGCTGGAGCCTGCCTGGCGCCCGCCTGGTCTTGATCTTCATGGCTTGCGTCACGAGCACCTCGCGAGGTACACCTGCCTTGATCTCTCGGCCTCCTCGCGAGCCTGCCTGGTGAGGCCGTTTCCTAAGGAAGCCTTGCGTCGTCCGCCCCGCGAGGCTTGGCCCCTCACGAGGGTCCTGAGGTTGAGTTGATGAAGATGGGCCGTGCTGGGCCACCCCTTGAGCCACGCCGCAGGCCTCAGGTAGGCAAGTCTGGGGACCCCCATTCCCAGAACGCCGACAGTAGCCCCCAGGCCCAAGGCGCGCTCGGACTTGGCTTAGCGGCAAAGCAAAAGGGAAAGTGCGGAGCACCGCGGGCCCCAACAGCCTGCGGCCTTGGGCGCCGTGTGGCATTTGATTGGATGTGGGCGTCTCTGCTTCCCCATGCTCCCCCAATATCCGCCTGGCTAGGCGGCCACGAAATTGTACATAGTTATTCTCTCCTTGCTGCCCGTGTGATTCCTATTCCCCTTTCTTCTTTGAGCCTCTATTTCCACCTCCAATCCTTCTTGAGCTCTGCCCCCCTCCCGTTGCCATGGCGCCAACAAAAAAGGAGAAGGGGAAGAAACCCGCGCCTTCGGCCAGCTTGCCTCCGGCAACTGCGCCCGCCGTCGACCGGCCGCTGATACTTAATCTGGAAGCCTTGGACAAGGTCCGCGCCGCCCTCGCCTCCAGCATTAATGAGTGTTGAAGGACGACGGCTTGGCCCGCGTCCCGTGCCTCCTTTGACAGGATCATCACGGAGGTTCGATTCTTCGCTGATGCCCTGTGGGCTGGCTTGGTTCCCCCCTTTTCTGCCTTCTTCAATGCGGTGCTTTCCCACTACCAGATCCATATGATGCATCTCGGTCCCCAATCCATTACTCTTCTTGCTATCTTCGCCTTTGTCTGTGAAGCCATGGTGGGCATTGCCCCTTCCGTTGCTCTCCTGTGCCACTTCTTCTCCCTGTGCCTAACCGAACCATCGCAGTGCTCGGGGTGCGTGAGCTTCCAGGCCGTGCCAGAGACGGCCACCTCAGGGATTGATTTTGGCCTTCCACCTTCCATGTGCGGGTTCCGAGAGCGGTGGCTGTACGTGGATGTCGGGGTGCCCAGCCCCCAGCTCGCGCACCCGACATTGCCTGCTATCCCCAATCCAGGCTGGGGTCACGAGAAGCTCACGAGCCCCCAACTCGCTTTTATCTGGTGCCAATTCAAGAGGTTGAGGACGCTTGGCATGACGGCGCCCCAGGTGGTGAAGGAGTTCCTCCAGTGCTGCATCCCTCCTCTCCAGCGCCACTCCCGTCCGATGTGGACCTTGACTGGGCATCAAGACCGCATGAGGCTCCAGGAGGGGGATCATGCGCCTGAAATGCTAAGTAAGGTGCTGAAAGTCCTGACTGGCGATCCCTCTCCAGGCAGCATCCAACATGGGGGCGGCCTCTTGTATCTCTGCTCAAGCAGGGCTGAGTTCGCGAGGCAGATGCCCCACTTTGAAGAATGGGGGTTGCGCCCAACTAACCTCGTGGGGCCCCGCGAAAATCCCGTCGCCGTGGCTCCTCACCCTATCGCCCACGTCGATCTTGCCTCAGGAGGTGATGTAGGGAGGCAAGCATTGCTGGCGGCTGGGGGATCTGGTGTCGAGATGCTGATGTCGCGCGGGGCTCCCGAGGCATCATCCTCCAAAGCTTGCGAAGCCCGTCCTGAGGCAGTCGCTGCTGAGGGGATGCAACCTGCGGCTCCCGGGGCCGAAGCCCCCGGGGCCCCAGCAGGCCACCGGGAGGTGGCGCCTGCCTGCTCCTCCCGGCCTGGTGCCCCTGAGGCAGGCCACCTTGGCGCTTCGCCGTCCATGCCACACACCGGCCCTCACGTTGAGAGCTTGGGTCATTTCTGCATAGACTACGACGCCCTCCGCAAGAGGAAGGAGCCTTTGAGTGTCAACGAGCGCCCCTGCCGGCCGCTGAAGCATAGGAAGTACTTCGCCATGGATGAGTAAGTCCCTCCTTCTTGTAATTTCTCATTCGCTATTCCCTTCGCTGACTGTGGCCCTTTAGGATCCCTCCTGCCAAACCTGCGGAGACAGATGAGAAGGCACCTCCTCAGGCCTCTCCTCCATCTCTGGACTTGAGCGCCTCGAGCCTGCATGCCGCCCCGACGCGGACTCATCTGGAGAGGCAAGCCGGCCCGCACGGTGCCTCGAGCCCGTGTCCTCGCCGCCTATCCTTTGCGACCTTTCCCGGGACGTGATCAGCTTGCCCCGGGCTCATTCTCTGATCGTTGATGGTGAATGGTTGAAGTCGATCTTCGGCTCTGCTTCTGGTGATGGATCAGCGCCAGGCTGAGTCTTTCGCGGGGCCCGTCCGATGATTGTGGGGTCATCAGTCCCCAGCCCCCTGTCGAGTGGGGATGAACCTCCCGAGGGCCCTCCGGCAGTGCTGGCGGCGGAGGACTACATCGACGATGTGCTTGAACAAGCATGGGAATGCAGCGCCATCCGCCAAGAGTTTCTCCAGAAGGCGACGGATGTGGTGAGCCAGCTCGGTGTAGAGCTCGCGGGCGAGGATGCGCGTCTTGAAACCGAAGGCCTGAGGCTGGCTGAGGAATGGCACAAGCTGAAGGTGGCCGTCAGCCTTGCGCGTCATCAGCGTTATCTCGACAACGCTAAGGCCGAAGCATCTCTGGTGGCCTCGTGGAAGGCCTGCTCCCGAGCCATTGAGGAGGCTCAGGAGGCACACCGACAATGTGAGGTCGTGGAGGAGCGAGCGTGGGAGCTCCAGGCCTGGTGCAATTCCTTGGAGCAGCAAGTGGAGCTGCGCCATGCTGCCCTTGCATCGCTGAAGGGGACGCCCGCCAAAGAGGAGGAGCTGCGGAGGCGCGAGGAAGCACTGACGCTGGAGGCTGCCGAGCGCAACCTGGATCTTGAGCGGTTGGAGACGAGGGAGTTCCTGGTTACCCAGGCGGAGGACGACGTTGGCGCGCGGGAGGTCTGGATCCAAGAAGAGATCCACCCCCGCGTGGCGGAAGCTCGCGCGGGCCTTGAGCGCGAGTACGACAAGAGGTTGGAGCTGATCAAGGCCGAGGCTACGGGCAGGACTGTCGCCCTGAGGACCAAGTTGACTGAAGGTATGCAGCATGCCGGGGCCACCGCAGCCTCCTAGCCGTGGCGCAGGCTGAGTTGGCCTCCTCCCGCGCCGAGTTGCTTCTCCTCCAGCGGAGGGTCGATGACACCGAGTTTGTTGCACGGCGGAACAAAGATGAGATTCGCCAGCGGTAGACGCTGGAGCACATGCATGGCCCCATTCTCCGAACACTCAGGGAAAGGGCCAACACAGCCCTGGGCAATATCTATGACGCGACCGCTGAGCAGCCTCATGTGACCAACTACGCCGGTAATCTCCAGTTCTTCACTGACGTGGTGACACATCTAGAGAATCGCTCCTAGAGGGCTCATCATCTTGTGGAGGAGAGGAGCCGCGGCCTGCTCGCACGGGAATTCTCCCATGTCTTCAGCCATCTTCAAAACATCGACCCCCACTTTGACTTCGACGCGGCCATCGCCCCGGTGCCCGAGGCCATCCGAGGCGACCTGTCACGGTGGGTGGAGGACAACGTGGATGCACTCGTTCGGGCCTTCACCTTTGATGATGACGGGGTGGTTGTCGCTACTGATGAAGGCCACGTGGTGAACGGCGGCAAATACGGCACCAACGACGATCATGGTGAGGCCAGCGACAACGACAGTGGCGCTAGCGACACTTCTGGAGACGATCTAGAGGATGCGGTGAGCGACATGTCTGATTGATCCTGCGCCCCCCTGCTGTTTATCCTGCGCTGAAAAATCTCGGGTGTGGCCCTGAAGGTTGTAAGAGCATTTTGGGAGGGGAAGCCCCTCATGTAAAAAGGATTGTTGTCCACGCGTTATTAAGGACGATGCCGAATGGGCACCCCTATGATGTTACGGGCCCTGCGATGAGTCGGTTGCTGTGATTTTACCTTTATCCTGGGCGAGCCTCGAGTAGGCTTGTGGTGACTTTCCGGGGGGTCCCTCTGGAGACCTATTTGACCACGTGGCGAGAGCCTTGCAGGAGCGGCCGGCCGCGGGACGGCGTGCGCGCGCGTGTTGCACCCAGCCCCGCCCTCGAGGGGCTTGTGAGGGGGAGGCAGCTAGTGCAAATTCCAACTTGGGCAGGAAACAGAAAACGAGAAAGCACGCCAACAAGACAAGACACCCCTCCCCGCATACGCAAACACAAATATAACTTCAACTTAGATCTGGAACGAGAAAGCTTGACCACATAAAAGGAAGCAAAAGCAAAAGGCCACGTCCAGCACCTAGTCTAGTCTTCGACGTCTTCTCACTAGCAAGGAGCTAAGTGCTGCCGCTGGGTGTGGGAGGGAGCCCCCGAGGCCCGAGGGCGGCTCTCCAGAGACTCCGGGGCGTGTACAACCCCAACTCATTATTACATGAGAGTGTCATGGGCGGCGAGCTTCACAGGCACTAGGCCTTCTTCACAGGTACCTGCCTTGCTTCATATCGCCACATGAGGACCTCGCCTTGTGCCACCCTTGACCACCATTGACGGCGACCAGAAACCAAGGATGACGCTAATGGGGAAAAGGGTACACCAGCGGTTCCCCCGACGACCACGGGTCCTCTGCCGGGGGCAGGCTTTCCGGCACCTCCCCAGCAGAGGGCCTACCTCCGAGGAACACCTTGCTCCACGCGCCATGGGGAGGGGCCTGGCTCCCGACCCCTCTCCTGCAGCTCCCAGTGCCCTCCTCCTGAGGGGTGGGAGCCTGCCGCACTGGGGCAGCCTTCCGCTGCAGTGACCTGGACTTCCCGCGACCCATGGTTAGCATAAGCTTGCTCCTGAGGAATTAGCAGCACCTGATAGCTGTTGCCGCCGGTGCGGTCGGCGAGGCTTCCTTGAGGATCCTGAAAGGGCTCGGCTTCTGGTGTCTCTTCCTCCCAGCCTGGCTCCGAGGAACGAGTTGTGGTCTTCTTCCAGTGCGTATTCCCGATCCAGCATGTGGGGCACATAAGCCTCCGGGGTCACCGCCCCGAAAGCTTCGCCGTAGTGCCCCATGCTCCGCGCAGCTTGGCTCGGTGCACCATCTTGGGGGTGATAGGGAGGTGGCCCGCCCGAGCCATAGGCAGCAGTGGGCATGCCCTCGCTCACCACGGGCGGTGGTGGTACAGCTTGGCGCCCGGCGCTGATGGCCGGGCTGGTGTTGACGAAGCCTTGGGGTACGCCTGGGGGCGCGCGGGCATGGATGGGCCCACCGTGTGATCCGCCCGGGGCCTGGGGTGGAAGTTGTATGTAGAATGGAGGTGCCCCTAAAGCAGCGGCATCCAGGAGCTCAACGACGCGCTCTAGCAGCACGTCGTGGCCGCTTTCCTGCAGCCAGCACCGTAGCAGTTCTTGAGCCACCGTGAGAGCGACCTTCATGTTCGCCTTCTCCCGTCGAGTGTGCGGTGCTATGGACGTAGCATGGTTTGAGTCCCTTGCTGCTGATCATACCTGCCACGGGGTGAGGGCAGGGGGCGCTTGACCGCCTCACCCGCGCCCCGCAGTGTTCTGCGGAGCGCGGGATGCCTGAGGCGCGGGGTTGAGATCACCTTGGGCAGGTAGCACAGCGTGCGCAGGCCATGTCGCCCAGCGGTCGGCGTCGGCCGTCGGGTCGCTGGACATGGATGCGACGAGGCAGTGGAACCCAGGTCGGCGGAAAGAGGGTTTCGGCACACCCCTACCTGGCGCGCCAAATGTCGGATATCGGGTTCTGGCAAAACCCTTAAGGTTCGAACTCTGGGGTACGCGCAAAGATCTTCCCCCTACCGATCCACGTCCCAACGCCTTGCCGTGAATCTAAGCTACACGATGAACACAAGGGACACAAGGTTTATACTAGTTCGGGTCACTGTTGTGGTGTAATACCCTACTCTAGTTTCTGGTGCGGTGGATTGCTTCAGGGGCTGATGATGAACAGTACAAAGAAAGAACAGCCTCGCGAGAGGTGTTCTTGAGCTGGCATTGTGCTCTACTTGGGTGGATCTCTCTAGGCTCTAGATGAGGTGATCTCTGGATCCGATCCCCCCTCTTCGGTGGTAGCTATCTCTATTTATAGAGGCCCTGGTCCTCTTCCCAAATATTGAGCGGGAAGGGAGCCAACAACGGCCATTTTGAAGGGGAACATCTTGTACAAGTTATCCTGACTAAAGTTGGTCTTCGACTGCCAAAGGCACTGGCAATGATGCTGTCTTGGGCTCCACGGTGACCTCCATCCTGCCGCTCCGCTGGTCTTGGTCTCGTTGCACCGAAATGGTAACCTTTGCTTGATGCCTCGGTACTCCGCGCCTGTGCTAGCCCCCTTTGCACCAAAGAGGAAACGAGGACACTGCGCAGGCTGGCGCCCGCCTGGTCTCGATCGTCATGGCTTGCATCACGAGCACCTTACGAGGTACCCCTGCCTTGATCGTCATGGCTTGCGTCACGAGCACCTTACGAGGTACCCCTGCCTGGTGAGGCCATTTCCTGAGGAAGACTTGCGTCGCCTGCCCTGCGAGGCTTGGCCCCTCGCGAGTGTCTTGAGCTTGAGTTGATGAAGATGGGCCATGCTGGGCCACCCCTTGAGCCATGCCGTAGGCAGGCAAGTCTGGGGACTCCCGTTCCCAGACTGCCGACAGCAAAATCTCCAATTCCTTCGTGGTTACCTCAGTGTCTTGTTTCATTTTTTTGACTCCTGCATCTAATACCTGCATGTCCAGTCTCAACTTGTTGATTATACGCTGACAATCATGTACACGTTGTCTTGCCACCTCTAGTTGATGCTCGAGAACATCAGCACATTCCAGCTCCAATCCATAATCATTCGGTAACAACCATGACGTACTGCTCGCGTGTCTTTGTGTTGATGTCACTTCATCCTGAAATGTTTCTGTAAGTACACATGACTAGGGCAAAAATATAGTTACAACAGTGAAGCAAGCAAGACACTATTTTGTACTACATGGCAAAACAGGACTAAAAATAAGGTTATACGTCATGAAGCATAAGCAGGTGATATTTTAAAAATTATAAAAAAGAAAGTCTGTGCAGCCTGCATACAGAAATCCCTCTTAGCTCACCAGAGGAGCATGATGTTGGGGCCCAATCGAAAACAGAGACAAGTTACAAATTTAGACAACACATTGCGTATAAGTAAGCAAGCAGTTGGCCATTCTATAGCTCAATTAAAGTCTTAGGGAGCATAATGAATAGCAGAGGGTTTCATACAAACATACTATAGCAGGCAAAACTATGCAATCATTAGCCTAGTATAAACTAGATTGTGAGCCTCATGCAATAAGAGTTGGTTAATAGACTTCAAAGCTTCAGGCACACTTCGGCAGAGTAATTAAATGGTAAGGCCTTTAATTATGTCAACTAATAGTTATACAAGTACCCAACATCAGGCATGATTCTCTGGGTATCTCATTAACTGAGGACAAATAAAGCAATTGAAAAGAGCAAATTAACTATGCCTAAAACAAACAAGGAATTGAACTGTTGAGTTGCATACAGTGACTTACCTTAACAGGTTGAAGCGGCTCAGCACAGCTCCTACTTCTCTTGCAAGGCTCCTTCCTAACATCTTGTACTTGTAAATCCTCAATCTTATCTTCATTGCACCCCCTCTACAAGGTGACACAAACTAGTTACTCGTCTCCTTGGAAGATAAATATGCATACTTTCCAGTCTGTGAACACAAAAGGATGAGATTAAAACAAAACAACACCACATGATGAAACATGCCACATCTCTTGCACTTGCACACAATGAAATGAGGATTTACTATGTCTGCACTATGTAAAAACTAGGTATACCTTCGAACTAGATCTCCAGGTACTCTTGGAGAGCCTACTTTAGTGTACATCCAAACCTTTATGTCACCTATGAGTTAGACAAGGCCCCACTACAGCAACCCTTAGTGTTTAAATCGTTGACAAGCTCTCTTAGAGTGTTAGGTCAAGAACAACAAGTAATCAAAGCAAACAGTCCTAGTATGGCTGGCTGATGCAAACAAGCAATTGAACATATGTGTGAGCAAATCTTACATATCAAGAAAAGAAGCAAAGAAGGAGGCTTAAAGACCATCACTTGACTGACCAGATTTAAGGGGCATTTAAACATCATGTGCAACGTATGAACTAAGATAAACATTGCATATTCCAGATTCTACAATGGAATGCACATGTATTAGGTTATGCCATGTATGATGATGCCTAAATGTACACTATAGCAGGTAGGAGTGATTCATCATTGCACGCACAATTGAATTGCAGGTTAAGGGCCAGTTCGATTCCGCCTTTTCAGGGCTTATTGTCAAAATAAGCCGTAAAAGATGTAAAGAAGTCATTTTTGAGTTATGGGCTTGGGCTTAACTAATTTCGCTTTGGAGGGGTGTGTTTCGGGTAGAACCTCACTAAAAATTGAAGGGAAGGGGAATAGTGAAATGACTCTATTGTCTGCCTATATTACCCTCAAAATGCAACTGCTGACGCCTGTGTCACACCTGACCCTCAAGTAAAAACAAACACGCAAGCGTTCATTGCCCTGCCCGCTTTCATCTCCTCTCCCCTTTCCCTCTACCTCGATCCCCTACCTGCAGCACTAGGGTTCCTCCAGTGAGCCATCGCCACTGGTCCCAGCTGGCCTGGTCCTCGACGATGCTATGTCCAGCTAGGCTACATGGCCAGCGGGTAGGGGCAAATCTCCCTGGTTCCTCCCTCTGGTGCCGCCCCTCATTCTCATGGTCTCCAGCAGTTTCTCCACTGTGGTTCGTCCAATGCACTACTCCGGCGGGCGCTGCACAACTATGGCTGATGCCACACTGCGGCAGAAGGCACCTTATTCCCCCTCCCCTCCTCCCAAGCCATGGCCTTGAGGTGCTGTTGAAGGATGAGCTCATCCAACAAGGTGAGGATCTCCTCTGATTTTTTGCCAAATTTTCATTCTGATTCACTATACGATGAATTGCTACGAGCTGCTTCTGCTGCTGCTATATGATGCATTGCTATGAGCTGCTCCTCATGGTGCTATATGATGAATTGCTCTGAGCTACTGCTGCTATATGATGAATTTCTACGAGCTGCTGCTGCTGTTATATGATGAATTGCTTTGAGCTGCTACTACTATATGATGAGTTGCTATAAGCTACTCATGCTAATGCTATATGATGAATTGCTATGAGCTGCTCCTGCTGCTACTATATGATGAATTGCTATGAGTTTCTCCTGTTGCTGCTATATGATGAATTGCTATGAGATGCTCCTGCTGCTGCTATATGATGAATTGCTATGAGCTTCTCCTGCTGCTGCTATATGATGAATTCTTATGAGCTGCTGCTGGTATATGATGAATTGCAGACTGCTGCTACTGTATGATGAGTTGCTATGAGCTTTTGCTGCTATATGATGCTTTCAGGTGGTGCTGCTATATGATAATAACCAGCCACTTGGACCATCGAATTTCAATAAATAATTGTTCTTCATTTAAATGTGGGTCATGCGTTCTTCATTTAAATTAGGCAATGGGATCTCTATGGAAAACATTGACCAAAGTAGATTGTGCCAAGTAGATGGTATATTTGTATTTGCATTTTGAGCAAATAGTGATGGTCTACTTTCCTATCATATTGATTACTACACTGGGTTCAATTTGTGATGTTTGCGAGTCAAATTAAATTTCATATGGGCAGCAAAATGAAAAAAATATAATGCAATCTAGACTTTCCACTAATCATACCAAAGATAAGCTAAAAACACAATGAAAAGAACTGGTTGGCTTATTACATGGAGCTTATATTCACAGGTGCTTATTTTCTTAGGGTAACTCGTAATAACTATCCCTAAGAAACTTGGCTAATAGAACTGACATACAAATAACATGTCACGATGATTGCAATGGAGGAGTGACGTACCATAGCACACTGTATAGGCTCACCGCTGCCTCTCCTTTTTTTGCGATGTTCCATGAAATTGCCACATACATCTTGTACTTTTTCATTGTGTAACCCTATCTGCAAGTTGACACGGCTAATTTCAGACATCTCTACATGATACTACATTGCATATCCCTTGCGCATATTTAAACCACCAATTAACGATTGTGTGCGTAGCATAAACTAGCCATGACTCTGTATGCTGGACTAGCAGGCACTCTAAGGGAGCCTAATGTAGTGCACTGGAATTCCTACATGCCACCTACGATTTTGTGTAATGTACTGCCCCTGTTCCTAAATATATGTCTTTGAAGAGATTCCAGTATGGACCACATACATATGTATATAGATGCATTTTCGAGTGTAGATTCACTCATTTTGCTCCGTATCTAGCCTATAGTGGAATCTCTAGAAAGACTTATATTTAGGAACGGAGGTACGAGGTAGTATCATGTACGACATCTACATATCTAATTTAGCAGCCAGTAGTAGAAATCATTGTCTGCACAAAGGGATTACTGGTTGAAAATCCTAGCAAAGCACGCTGGCAGGCATAAAACAATACAAGAGAGAGAGGCACTTACAGGATCATAGCAATGCCCCAGTCCAGGATCTTGGTTGGCCAAGCTGTTAGATCTAGAAGAAACATCGTCCTTGTAGTTTTTGCCAGCTGCATAACAGGTAATAGTGACCGGTTAGTATATTTTAAGTACATCGGGCAGGTGATGCTAGACGGGTTTAAAGGTGACAAGTACCTAGGTCGTGTCGGGTGCTTGGCATCTCTCCAGACGGTGGGAATCAGGTTAGAAACGTCAAGGGTGATGATGCTGCACTGGCTGTCGGGGTCCGGTAAGGAGATCTAGAACCGTCGAGTAGGGTGTTTGTGGAGCGGCTCCGGTAGGGTGGACTATGGTGTGGGCGAAGCGGATCTGTGGCTGTGGACGAGGGCGTAGGTGAAGCTGCTCCGGTGGTTGGGTTAAGGATGGTGTCGACAACGCGGATCTGCAGCCGTGGACGGGGCATCGGAAGCTGCTCCGGTGGTCGGGTTAAGGATGGTGTCGATGATGCGGATCTACGGCCGTGGACGGGGCATCAGAAGCTACTCTGGTGGTTGGGTTAAGGATGGTGTCGACAATGCGGATCTGCGACCGTGGACGGGGCGTCAGAAGCTGCTCTGGTAGGTTGGATGAGGGTGCGAGGAAGCGGATCTGAGGCCATGGACTTGTGAGTTGGCAAAGCGGCCCCTGTAGGGCTGAGAATGGTATACATGAAGCTACTCCGGTAGGGTTGACGATGGTGTCGGCGAAGCGGCTCCGGTAGGGTTGAGGAAGGTGTCGGCGAAGCGGCTCTGGTAGGGTTGAGGAAGGTGTCGGCGAAGAGGATCAGAGGCCGTCGACGGGGGCGGTGGTGCGGCGGCTCCGGGGGGTGTGGACGAAGCGTCTCCGATGGGGAGTACGAATGAGCCGCTGCAGATGCGCGGCGGTTGACGAGAGTACCAGCGAAGCAGATCCGACGCCTTGGACAAGGTCGGCACTGAATGGGTTGTGGTATAGTGGTGGATGAGCAGTCTACTTGTTTCTAGGGGAGATTGGAGGGGTAGATGCGGCCGCAGAAGCGGATCCGGCAAGGTGGACGCCGCTGGCAGTGGATGGGCTATGGTACGCCGGTGGATGAGCAGTCTAGGGTTTCGAGAGGGGAGGGGAGAAAGGGCGATGAAGTACGGACGGCGTGATGTAAGATGCTCTGGTGCTGTGAAGTTAGCCATTTTTGCTGGAGGGGGAGAGGAAATGGGGTGCCGTGTAGTGGGGGAAACTGGAAGTTACCAAAGCAGCCCCGACCTATCATGTAGATGAGGGCGGTATTGTAACTGTTGGCTTCCGTGCACCAAGGACAAAAGGGGAATTTCGCATGCTAAAGACTAAGGTGGTGGAAATTTTAGAAGGAGGCGGGAGATTTTGCCGCCCGCGGGATCGTTCATATCCAGTTTCAACTAATTTTGGACCGTGCTAGCGGGAAGGTCATGCTAGACTCTGTACACGGGGCACGCGTCAGCAGTTAATAACTGGTGTGAAGTCCACCCCAAAAAAAAGACAATAACTCGGGATGATGTGCTGATAACTTGGACGTTCACACGGGCGCGGCCAATCGTACGGGTGTAGTGGCACGTTCACAAAAAAGGGATCAACCGCTCAGCCTATGTATTTCTCGTGTAAATAGATAATTTAGTGCCATTGGTTATTTACTTTAAACATAATGCATTGACGTGTCAGTGTAGAGGCGCACAAAAAGAAATGGATATTGTAGTCAGCTACTTAAAGTGTTACCTCATATTATTACATAGCCTCCATTTCATAAATTGCGTACCCGTTGAATTCATATATGAATATTATAGATATTACTTCAAAATAGAAACTTAAATCATCCAAGACTAATAAATTTGAATGCAAGAGTAACAATGGTGCATGTACATGATAGCTACATTGGTTGTTTGAAGAAACATCACTGTAACTTTGGCATGCACAACTGAAAAGGTTTATTTAAATAGAAAAAATGTGATATGTGAGTGTCCAATCTTTATAGCGTTGAATTGATATTGTACCTTTGGCCACGATACAAAGTAGATATTGACTTATGTTCAAGCGATGCACGTCCACGATCGCTAGATAGTGATACGTGAATGAATTGTGCAATCTCTCTCACACGCATACATATCTCATTTCCATGTGGGCATCGGAATCACAGACGCACACTTCGTGTATTTCTCTCCCTCCGTCATGGTTAAATTTGTCTTTCTACCCCATCCTACAAGAGTCTCACACAGAAACACACACGCTCTCTCTGTCTAACACGCCCACCCCTTTAGTTCGGCCAACCACAGCCACTAATGTCTCAAAGTATAATAATGTCTCTCACACATATGCCTAAGGTTAACTCAAGTTCCGGAACCATATGAATACATACAATGGGATTCCAACAGAGCACCTTTTGTTTTGAGATTTCTCTCTCTCTCTCTCTCACACACACACACACACGCACACGCACACACGCCCGCGCACACACACATTGTTTCTCGCTTCATTTTTTCCGGCACTTGCATGCACACACACCGTTTGTTTATCTTCGTGAGGCTTTAAGTATGCCTCGCACAAATGCTATCTACCTATCCCTTAATATAGCTAGATATGTGTCACA
This sequence comes from Triticum dicoccoides, assembly GCF_002162155.2. Classification (NCBI taxonomy): domain Eukaryota; kingdom Viridiplantae; phylum Streptophyta; class Magnoliopsida; order Poales; family Poaceae; genus Triticum; species Triticum dicoccoides. The sequence continues at coordinate 365,918,610 of NC_041387.1, read as the reverse complement.
CAAACTCCTTCTCCCTAGTAGCAAGATGCCCATGCATTGCACGGAACATCAAGATGCATTTGTATGAGAAGTTTATCTTGTGGGAGAAAAGGATGAACGAGGGAATGCCTTAGTTGCAAATGCGGAGAGGGGTGTGGGTATCTTTTTGCAAAATTGCCATAGTTTCCTTCCTATCTGTCGGATATAAATCGGATGACCTATATTGCAGGATCGCAGGAGCACCATCATCACCAACTCTATTTTTTATAAGAGTAGAGATATGTGAGTGTCACTGCCCCCCCACACACCCACACCCACACCAACACACCCACACTTCCCAACACCGAAGGAGTAGGGTGATACCTCGATCTTGATACTAATCTACCGACTGGCTTCTCTCTCAAACATACACACACACACACGACCCGACACCGAAGGAGTAGGGTGGCACATCGCTCTTGATAATAATCTATCTACTCCTCTTTCAAACACACACACACACACACACACTCGCTAGTTGTGCCTCTGTGCCTACCGCGCACACTCTCGATACGTCTTTCTCTCCCCCCCCCAACAATGACAACAGAAGGGTGACAACTCGATCTGATCATAATCTTTCAATTGGTTTCTCTCTCAAGCATTGTGTCTTGGTGCCTCGCTTGGTAGCCCCCTCGATATGTAGACTTCTCGCGCGCGCATAGCGGTAGTGACAATGATGCCGAACCCAGTGTGCCTTATTTTTACTGGCCTCATGTGATAGTTTTCACCCTGTTTTCTGTTAATTAACAAGGCAACCTTTTCTTTGTTACTACTAGTGAATCTAAAATAATTTGGGGCAGACATAAAATATATCACTTCAACCCAATTATCGCAGCAACTATTTTAAAAGAAACTAGCTAGCTGCCCGTGCGTTGCACGGAACATCAAGATGCATTTGTATGAGTAGTTTATCTTGTGAGAGAAAAGGCTAAATGAGGGAAGGCCTTATTTGCGAACATGGAGAAGCGTGTGGGTATATTTTTGCAAAATTGCCATAGTTTCTTTCCTATCCGTTAGATATAAATCTGATGGCCTATATTGCAGGATGGCACGCACACCATCATCACCAACTCTGTTTTCTACTCCCTCCGTTCCAAAATACTCCCTGCGTCCGAAAATACTTGTCATCAAAATGGATAAAAAGAGATGTATCTAAAACTAAAATACGTCTAGATACATTTCCTTTTATCCATTTTGATGACAAGTATTTCCGGACGGAGGGAGTATTTGTCTTTTTAGAGATTTCAACAAGTGACTATGACCGGACCTTACCAACATACTCAAAAAAGTAGTACATAATTTTGATGTTACCCTCTTTTCTTGGCGGTGCAGTGCCATCTGGATACCTCATAAATAAATCGAGGACAAATCTGACCCTTTCCTGAAAAGACATACGGAGCAAAATGATAAATGGAACATCCGTATGTCTACATACACATCCGTATGTGGTAGTCCATTTGAAATCTGAAAAAGACAAATATTTAGGAACGAATGGAGTATAAGAGTAGACATGGAGGTATATCTCTAGCATGGTCTACAACAAAAATGTGCTGGACTGGTTAGCGTCGGATGCTCGCAACGCGATGACATGAGTTCGAATTCTGTCTTTTAACTTTAGATTTTTATTATATATTACTTATTTAATATATACTTCTTTAGCTACTGTACTGACAGTGGAACCCACAGAGTACTTAGAATACAAGATTAAGGATGGACTTGTTTCTTTTAACTTTCTGTATGAAGCTGTAGCCACCCTGCAAGTCATGTGTACATTGTATATGCAATTAACTTTTTATAGAGGGACAATCATACAGGCAATTAACTCAAATGGATCGGATGTCACTCTATTATTTCTAGCATAAGAGCATCTCCAACGGCAGCCGAAAAATTTCCTCCCGCTTCCTTCTGTGGAGGACGACATCAAACGCCAGCGGCATACATTTTTACAACTCTAACCAACTAGATGAAATTCATGCAAACACAGATTGATTTGATATAAGCACGAAGGATTTCGTATAAAAAAGCCGGATCTTCATATAAACATGATGGATTTCATTACATTTACATGAACTAAGCAGTGCCAATCCGAATCTCTTGGTATAATTAATACTCCCTCCATCTGGAAATACTTGTCCTAACCTGCAAAAAAAGGAAATACTTGTCCTAGAAATGGATGTATCGAGACTTATTTTAGTTATAGATACATACAATTTTTCCATTCTTAGAAGAAATATTTCCCGCCACCTTCAGAGGGAGTACATGATCTAAATGGCCGCCTGCGGATCCCTTTGTCTTCCTCATGTCCGTCAGACACTTGTGGGGTCGACGAAGGTCCTCGGAAGAGATTAAGCAGCAAAGGAACCACCTGAATGCGCAGTTGTCGCCTCGGTGGTGGCCTTCATGGGTCCCAAGTGGTGGCCGCCTCCCGTGTTCAACTTCTCCTTGATGATGGCGGCGGACACGAAGAGGCTGGCCACCGAGTCGTCGCTCTCCATGCACCCGGCTTCTGTCTCTGCCTGCATGGCGCTGCCGCAGGCACGGGAAGCGCGGCCATCGCAGACACTGGTGGCACGGCACGACGCGGCAGCAACGACGCCCGTACCGGCGTGCTTGCTGCCGTGCCGGCGTGGAGCAACACGCCACTCCTCATCGAGCTGAACTGGAGCGGCGAGTTGCTGAACCACATGCGTGCTTAGGGCGGCAACTGGCTCCATTGGGCCAAGCGAGGTTGGTGAAGCACCGAGCGGCCTCGCCCATATACGGAGGGCTCGGTGGGCCACCCAGCTGGGTAATATGCCGGAGAACGGCTCCTCGGAAGCCATCAGAAGAGTGGAGAAAATTTTGAAGGAGGAGATGGGGGAGCGGCGGAGGGGTGCGATTCTTGCCCACTGTCTGTCTGGCCTCGTGTAAATAAAGGGCGGACGGTAGGAGCTTGGTCGCTGTCTGGCCTCGTTTAAACTAAGGGCGGATGGGAGGAGCTCGGCCGGTGTTGCGTTTAATTCCGGCCTGCTCATGAACGGACGTGTGGCCAGAGTAGGATTCTCGGTTTGCATGCGGGTTTAACGGAGGGGTTTCATGGAGGCGTCGGGCGTGCAGCGGGCGGCGCAGTACTATTCGATTTGACAACAGTAATGAGTCATGAGTCAAATCACAAAGGCCCTCGCCTCTCGTGAAACCAACCAAGCTAGACTGCCCCGCCCTCTAGCCTTTAAAAAATGTATATACTCCACTTTTTTATAGTAGTAGTATCGATGGATTGCGCCATGGAGCAAAACTTGAAATTAAAAAAAGGTGGTACATATAGAGAGCGCTCGTCGCCAACTTATGCATATAGTACTATTAAAAAGGCTAGTCACAATAATGGTGTCCAGCACAAGTGGACAACCCCCCCCCCCTCAAATAAAACTAAGCACCCTGGAATTCTTTGACAAAACTAAGCACCCTGAAATTCTTTGACAACTAAACTGCTGGCTATATGATGTTGGCCATATATATTGTACGTATATAATGTGAAGAAATGAGTGCTAGTACTATACCAACTAAAAGATGAAATGTAAGAAATACTAGTATGTACATACTGAAGAGTTAAAGTAACGAGAAGAAAGATAACATAGTTCTGCTAGGGGCTCAGCACAACACACCCCTCAAATTAAATTAAGCACACCTGAAATTAAACTTTGCAACTATTCCGGTAGACACTGCATTAGAACCACCATGAGCAACGACACTACCACCTTACTCTGAATCCTCGTCCACATCCTCGACTTCGTCCTTGTCCCTCTTCCTCTTGGCCGATACTTCTTTGCTTGAACCGCACACTTGGCTCTTGTTCTTCATCCAACCCTTGTAGATATTGAAACAAAGGTAGCCATCCATTGCAGCATAGTGGATGTGGTCTATATCTAGTACATTCCGCTTCCATGCATAACGATGAAACGTGTATGGAGGTTTCTCCAGTTTACCGTACGAAGGATGAACCATGGCTCCTGCCAGGGTCAGCATTGAAGGCTGACGAAAGGACACCAGCCATTCTTCTGGAGGTCGATGGGGTTGCATACAACGAGGCCTATCCGACCAAGGACTTCTTTGTCATTCGTAAAGTTTACAATGATGAATTTGACTAGGTTGCTCTCAAGGAAGTTCTTAAAATCCAGGCATTCAACATCGGCATGGCATATGTGGTAGACCAAGCATAAGTCATGCACGCAAACCTAGATCACGGTGGGCTTCTTCCTCTCTTCATCCTTTAAATCCTTGTCTCGTCCCAGGACTGTGGTGTACTCAACATCTAGCCCAGTGACCCACTCATCATCTGAGTTTTCGAACATGCGTCTGAAGCGAGAAAGGCATCCTTTCACCGTCGCGGAAGAACGTGTGTAGACGACGTCGAACTCATCGCAGGTGATGGTTCTAACCTTGTACTCAACGCTGATCATGGAGATTTGGGACGCCATGGATTTGGGAGAAGGGTTAGGATTAGTGGAACTGTCGTAATGTGAAAGGACGTGACGACTAGGAGCGAACCGCCGTAGTATTGAAGGACGTGCGGGGACGAGTAGGAGCAAACTGCCAGCGTGCGAACGCTAGGGTAGTGGCTTTCCATTCTCCCATGATACGGGCTTCAGGGAGCCCTTGGATCTGAGATCGAACGGTTGCATGGCATGATTCTAGACCTATGGGTGAATATCCTATCCTAGAGGGTTATTCTGCAAATTTTCAGCAACTTAGCATGCGACCGTTTGATCTCAGATCCAAGGGCTGCCAGCAGCCCGTATCATGGTTGCGCCTACCACAACCGTCGCGTCGCTCACGCCCTTGGAGATTTAACACGGTGCGTTAGGCTATCTGATGTTGGCATGTCATACATAGTCATCACTTAGTAACTCATACTACAACAAGGTTAGCTATAAGGTTGGCTATAAGTGTATTTTTTTTACTTCTCTCTATCTCTTTCTTCGTATTCCCTCCATCCCATAATATAGGAACGTTTTTGGAACTAGTAGTGCCAAAAACGTTCTTATATTATGGGACACAGGGAGTACTAGTATTTATTGTATTTGCCAAGGAGTGACCTCTTCTAATGAAATGGTGTGCTTATTAGTTTTTTGTTTCTAAGTTTACTTCATTTAATTAGCTATAGACTCAAAATTGTCTTTTCACCTAGGTACACGTGCTTAGCACCGTTTCTTCCTTGGGTCACCAAACTAGTCTCTCTCTTCTTGATTAACTTGCCACATCAGACTTTATGCCTATGTGGCAAGCTTAGCACCTATAGGAGCAAGTAAGTAAAATAGTGCGCTTTACATGGCATTTTTGCATATGTGGAGGAAAGAGAGGCAAGGAAAAAGTGGAGAAGTGGGCTCTCATGCAAGAGCTAGCCTCTACTACATGGTGGAGCATTGGGAGAGGCACCTGTATGGAGGTGTTCAGGAATCGGGAGACTCACGCCAGTCGTAGCACCGCAGTTGATATGATAATGGCAAGTCAAATCATGGGGCCCCACCTGTCCAGTAGTAACTCCCTGTCAAATCACACATCCCTACGTTTGCAGCAGCCTACTCCCTCATCTTCTCGCATCTCTGTCGAACTGACTAGGCGGAACTGCCCCGCCTACCGCGCAAGAAAAGCCCGTGCAGTATACTCCCTCCGTTTAGGTGACCAAGGTGGAGAGGAAAACGAGAGAACTTAATGTTTATTTTCTAAGGCTGGTTGTAATGGTAGTATCATAGCTATATCATGCATGCCAACTAGGCAATTGATGAGGTGTCATAGAATTAAATGAAGAAAGAGAGAGAGTAGAGTACTACTATGTGTCCTACATGGCAATAAATAAAGTACTACATGATACTATAATATATGCTACTAAGTATTATTAATACAGTTTTGCTAGAACTCATCTAGATGAGATATAATTTGGTCTCATTCATCTTTTATAGCTATTGGATGTGATGCTATAAGATGCGTGTGTGCTGAGGTGGGTTGTATTTGTTCTTGTTTTCAAAGTGAATGAGACCAAATTATATCTCATCTAGATGAGTTCTAGGTACTCCCTTATTAATATCATTGCATGCAACGAACTGACCACTGCATGTCATGTTTGATAGTCTCAAGTCATTAAAAGCATACAAGCCCCACATCTCTTATTGGTTGATTCCTCTACTTATGTCAAAAAATAAGAAACAACATGAGAGTTAATGCACCACGCCTATGTGTTTACTATTTGGTTTTCGTAAGATGACTTAATACTCACCTAGACGGAGGGAGTATTCGCTTTGACAGCGGGGGGCGCAGTTCCCGATACAGCTTTAATACAGACGAGGGAGGGAGTAGCGGTTCCCGAATGTTGAACGGCCAATGCATCCTCCTTCAATTAATGCATGAGGGAAGTAATGGGAGGAGGTCCGGGAAAAGAGGCTGCACGATGTGAATGCAACGCAGTTTGCCCTCATTGCCCTCATATAAAGGCGCCCCTCCATTCCAATGCATCTACCACATCGTACGCACCTAAGCATTTGCCTAAGCACCTACACTAAGCGCAAAAGAGCTCACTCCAGACCCATGGCGGCGATGCGCATGAGCGGCCAGCGGCTGTGCCAGATGGTCCATGACGCCGGCCTGCGGTATGGCGCCGAGGATCGTGTCCAGACGGTGTTGGAGACCGGCTGGTGGATGGCCGCCGTTGACGCCAAATACAACTCAGTTGGACCAGATGATCGTTGCCACCAGCAACAAGTTCACCGTCCTCAAGAAGCTCACGGACGACATCTCCGTACTCCTCCAGCCCGCGCGCCCGGGCTCCTCATTGCCTGCCACCCTAATCGGCCTCCATGGCTGGAACCTCTTTCAAGCACTGGTGGCCCTGCGACTGCCCGCTGACGCCATGAAGAATGTCCACCTGGAGGTCGCGCTCTCCGCGAGGCGCCTCGCCCTGCAAGAATTCGTTGACCTACACATCCATGAGTACGAGCAAATTGTGTACATAGGTATCTACAAGGCCAGTGAGGATGCTATGACGTTGGCCTTCTTCAACCGGCTGGAAGCCTTGGATGCCTTTGCTGAGAAGCACCTCGACCTCGCCACAAAAGCCGCCGCTCCTTATCCGCCGGTCAGTGGCCCGGCGCACTAAGTTGAGGAGGAGGAGGTCGTATGTTCATGGATCCATCTTTCTTCTTGCCTTATGTAACCACCACTGCGATTGCATCATCGTGGCCTTAATTATTATTGTGCTATTGCATTCTCATTCCATACTGACATGTGCGATCCCTTTTCTTAATTATATGCATCACTATAACTAGTACTCCATCCGTCATATTTATAAGTTGTGCTTACCTTTTCCATCAACTTCGTGCAATGCGCGGGCATCTTTCTAGAAACACTAGAATATGTCTATATAATCCGTATGTGATAGTCCATTTGAAATCTCTAAAAATACAAATATTTAGGTATGGAGGGAGTAATATATTAGGAGTATATCAAAACAAGAGTGATTTCTTTCAAGTTTGTGAACAAATACTACTATTCTACTACTGTGGATCCGTCGCAACGCACGGGCACATTGCTAGTAAAAGGAAAAGGCCTGCCGCGTTCACGTTGCACCCCTACACGCCCGGGAAGCGGGAGTACTCCATGGCCCATCCGGCACGACACATAGCTTAGGGAAGGCGTGTTGCCTAGCATTTTCACTTTCATGTGGGACCGCCGTTAAGCAAACCGACTATTGGCAAACCGCACCCCGCCCGCCGCCGGGTTAAAAAACAGAAACGAGGGGAAGATCTAGCTATAGCACGGAAGCCAAGAAATTTGGTGTCAGATGGGGCTCGTTCAAAGAGTATGAGCATTCCATACTAGTACTACTCCTACTAGTACCAAGTTTGTACTCCTAATACTATATTACTAGTACTACCACTATACAACTAGTAGGTACGTGCACAGCACAATATGATAGGAACAAAAAAGGGAAGATCTTGTTTTGGGTGATTTATCTTTTTTTCAATCAACGTAGTATGAATAATATGATGTGGGGGGCACCCTTGAAGCTTATGTGGCTTGGTTGCATGGCTATGAAAGGTTAGAGAAAAATAAATAGATAATGTTTTTAGAGTGCACTCCACTAAATAGATATACCTTGGATCCATTGCAACGGACCAGCACATCTATATCTATACCCCCTATATAGTGTGTGAAAAACTTTGAAAGTTGGTCGTTGGATGAAGCCAATCCGACGGTACAAAGATGGCAAATCCGAGAACTACCGGACGTTGGATATCATCCACCAGATTCTGCCACATGTATAATCTAGAAGACTCCATGGTTGAACTTAATTCATGACTAACTTTGCCACAACTAAGCTTAGGCAAAGTTATTAGTTCTTCAAAATGAGAGGCACAAGTTGGCAAGCCTAAGGTAATCTTGCCACATTTTTTGTGTGTATGTCATGTGGGGCCTTAGTGTGGCTTGCCTAAGGTGTGGCTTGAACCAAACACTCATCTAAGTTAATCAAACTTGCCTAACTTTACGTGTGGCAATCTTTGGCAATCTTAGTGGTTGTTTGGTTCCTAGCCACAACTTGCCACACTTTGCCACAACTAACCTTAGGAAAGTTTGACCAAGTTAGGTAGGTGTTTGGTTCTATCCACACCTAAGGCAAAGATTTTTTTATGAGCAGTGAGCCCCACATGTCATAGATTCCCTTAGGCAAGCCAAAGTGTGGCTAACAAAGGGTCTGTTTGGTTCATGACTAACTTTGCCACAACTAAGCTTAGGCAAAGTGTAGCTGCCACAAAAATTGTGGCTAACAAAGGGGTTGTTTGGTTCTAGGACTAGGAGTGCCACACTTTGCCATACAATGTTGCCAAACTTGCCTAAGGTTAGTTCTTCAAAATGAGAGCCACAAGTTGGCAAGCCTAAGGGAATCTTGCCACACTTGTAGTGTGTATGTGATATGGGACCATAGTGTGGCTTGCCTAAGATGTGGCTTGAACCAAACACACACCTAAGTTTGTCAAATTTGCCTAACCTTAGGTGTGGCAAGCTTTGGCAAACTTAGTCTCAAACCAAACAACCCCAAAATGGCCACCACAACTGTGGCAAGATTTGGCAAGAAGTTGACCATGTAACTAGAAAAGTATGGCAAGCCACAAGTGTGACAATGAACCAAACACATGCCTAAGATATTGTGGCATGCCTAAGCTTAGGCGTGGAAACCTTAGGCTGCAAACCAAACAGGCCCAAAGCAACTCAACTAAGGCAAGTGTAGCAAGTGTGGCAAAAATCATGTGGCAATATATGGCAAAGATAGTCACAATTCAAACAGCCCTACTAACCAAACAACCCCTAACCTTAGGCAAGTTTGGCAACATTGTATGATAAAGTGTGGCATTGCTAGGCCTAAAACCAAACAACCCTTGTGTCTGCCACAAAAATTGTGGCTAACAAAATGGGCACCACAAGTGTGGCAAGATTTGGCAAGAAGTTGAGTCTATGACATGTGGACCATGTAGCTAGAGAAGTGTTGCAAGCCACAAGTGTAGCAATGAACCAAACACATGCCTAAGATATTGTGTCATGCCTAAGTTTAGGCGTGGCAACCTTAGGCTGCAAACCAAACATCTATATATCTATACCCCTATATAGTGTGTGAATAACTTTGAAAGTTGGTCATTGGATGAAGCCAATCCGACGGTACAAAGATGGCAAATCCGAGCACTATTTGCTGTTCGATATGATCTACATTCCACCAGATTTTGCCACATGTAGAATCTAGAAAACTCCACATGTAGAAGCATAATGCACAAACCACCAGAATCTCATGCGTGCAATGCTCATGTACCTTACTAGTACTACTTGGTAGTAGTAAGAAACAATTTCTAGTTTTGGCACGAGCTCGTACTGCGGGAGCACCACAAGGCCTGCCGCAGGAGTTACAGTTCCCTCTCGGGGCCCACGGGACCGAACTTCATAGGCTTAGTGCCTGGTCTATGAGTCAATGACATGCGAACCATAAATGCGGCTGGCCCACATGACATTCTCATGGTGGTGGCGTGGTTCGCGACTCACTCGTTCGAGATGAACCGGCCGGTGGTGGCGTGGCCATGGAGAGGGTGCCACAGCTGGGCGTCGGGGCGTTACGAGGCGTAGATGACCACACCTGGGGGTACTACCTGTAGTACAGAAGTACTCCAGCTTAGGATTGATGCTCGGGACGAAATGTGTCACAGCCGCTGGATGAAAATTCGATGGTGCGGGAGTACGGATCGGAGCACAGCAGCAGAGCAGGTAAACCGCGTCCAATCGGGTGTGTCTGTGGTAGAAAGTTGATGGTCACCGCAGTTCAGCTGGCCCGCATGTCATGCACACAAAGGCTGAGGAGCGGTGGTGCCGAGAGGGATGAGGGGCACGTCGGGGGGATGAGGATCCCCTGACGCGAACATCCTACCATTCTGTCAGTGACATGTGGGACCGACAAGCGTGGGTCCCACCTATCAACGAAGGAAAGGCAGGGCAAGGCAGTGATAGCCACGTCAGAGGATCCATGTCCATGTTGGGGGACATCGTGCCGTGGGTTGGAGCGTCGTCATGGGAATCGTGTGTGGGTGTGGCAATGGTAGAAACAAGAAACGTGATGGTCGCCGTGGTTCAACTTCCATGGACAAGCTGTCATGTCTGCTGACACATGTATATCAAAACTAGAGTGTTTATATTTCAAGCACGTGAACAAGTATTATTCTACTACTTTGGATCCATTGCAACGCACGGGCCAACACATTGGTAGTAGTAGTGTCTATCTCTATCTCTGGAGGCCTTCCCCCGTTCATCCTTTTCTCTCACAAGATAAACTACTCATACAAATGCATCTTGATGTTCCGTGGAAAGCACGAGGATGTTTCCTTGGGGGTCTCCCCAGCGCAGCGTGGCCGTAGTTGCAAGTTGTCGCCCCTTGAGATGCCAACATTGAGGGGCACTCGGATTTCCTCCGATGAGCAGGTAAGATGAGTTTGATCATGTAGTAAATGCATTTTAAAGACTACTTCCGTGTCCATTTCCTAATTCTCCCCCTGCCCATTGTTTCACAGGTTAGGCTCGGTGAGAGTGGAGATTGGCTTGCATATGTACGGGAGGGTACCAACATCAATTTGCACAACATTTACAATGGTGACACCATTCCCGTAGAACCTTTGTCCAACATTGGGATCAACCATGCAACGGGCCACCACATGAATTGGTATGATGGAACCACGGTGAGATTGAATAAGATAGGATGAACCTTGCACATGGTGGTCAAAGGCGGACCATCCTGTCTGCGGCCGATTTGTTTCCTTACGAGTATGAAGACGTTGTGCTCCTTTCTAACCGCATCTTCGCGGTGACAAATCAGGGGACTTATTTTGTATGGGACACATCCTACGATATACTCCCTCTCTCCCAGTTTATTTGTTTTGAATCTTTTCATTTTATAAGTTTCAAATTCAAATTTAGAGCTCCCCATCACATGTTGAGATTACAATGTCCATTAAATCGTTGCGTGCATGTATAGTAAAGAAATAAATCTCGAGTTTGGCACGAGTTCGTGTAGCGGTAGCACCACAAGCCCTGGCGCAAGAGTTACATTTCCCTCTCAGGGCCGTCGAGTGTCACATCCCTAGCCTTGCTATGCAGTTGTACTAGCTTGTTGCTGCATCATGTTTAAAATTTCATTTAAACCTGAAATGGGGATTGTTCAAACCCTAGCACCAGATCTAAATCAAATAGGTTCAACCTAAAATAATTTTCAATAAACCCAAAATGCTCCTTAGAAAAGTTCATGATTTTTGTTAAAGGTGAAAACCTCTGCCAAAAATGATGCACATATTTCTAGGCCATTCTGGATTTTTGAATTAAATCATTACTTATTTGCATTTGGGCATTTAAATACTATAAAATATTTTAAATGCTCAAATAATCCCAAACTGAAATGTTTACTGTAGGGTATATTTCCAACAATGGTCATGAGTACTTGCTTGATTTTTGGGATTGATTTAGTATTTTTAGAAAGCCACAAAGATTACAGAGTAATAGAAAAACTTAAATAAAAGAGAGAGAGAGAGAGAGAGAATTACCTGGCTAACTTACCTGTTCAGCCCAGCTCTGTAGCTGGCTGGCCCAGCTGGCGGCCCAGCCCACCAAGCCACCCCCTCCCTGTCGTCTTCCTCCCTGCCAGGAGGACGGGCGCGTGCCCGACGCGCGCGCACCACTGTGCGGCCACCTCCACCCTGCTTGGTTGCGTCCTCGACGCTCTGGACGTCTCCAACGACGCCATGCACCTCCCTGCCTCTCTCCCTCACTCTTCTTCACTCATCCCCCTCCTCTGCTCTCTCCCCGCACGTGCCCGAGCGCAGCCGACGCCGCCGACGAGCACCACCACGGCCACAGCCACCCCCTCGCTCCCTCTCCGCATCCCTGAGCTTCGCACCGACCCTGTGGAGCTACACACCCGATGCACGCGACCAGAGGAGGCCCCAGTCGACCGGAGCATCGCCGTCTTCATCTCCGGTGCCGGAGATCACCGCCGTCAATTCTCCGTCGCAGAAGCTTCCCCGAGCCCGCCGAGCTTCTCTTCCGACCCCTAGTGAGCTCCTCCGTTTTCCCCCTCACTCCCCGTGCCCTAATATGTGCGCTAGCCACCGCCCCACGAGTCCCGAGCGCCGCCGTCCGCCATGGCCGATGAGGTCCTCGCTCCTGAGCACCTTCGCTCGGTCCAGTGGCACCAGTGTGCTCCTAGAGCTCCCAGGAATCCGCCTCGCCGCTTAGTTCGCTCGTCAGCCAAGCGCAGCGCCTCACCCCTGCTAAGCCGAACTCCTGCGGCCGCAACCAAGCTCGCCGCCGTCGACTCCAGCCACCCCAGGCCCGGAGACCCCCACCATCCGACGCGCCATCGTGCCAGCTCTCCGCAGGGCCAAAGGGCGCACCGAATGGTGCACCGTAGGCGAAACCCGAGCCCCTCTAGTGTGCCTCCGCCGCGTTTTGGTCGCCGCCGGCAGAACTCCGGTGACGCTGACGTGGCAGTCTCTTTAGCCGCTAATGACCACTCTAAACACCCCCTTGAGCCACTGCCATGTGGGCCCCCAAGCCTAATTAGGTTAGTTTAGTTTTTCTGTTAGATTAGTGCTAATACCGTGGACCCCATGTGTCGGCTCTGACCTTGGCCTAGTCAGCGTTGACCGGGCCCACTTGCCATCCACCCAAACCAGCCCTGAGACACTGACGTGTGGGTCCCAGCCGTCAGGTTTGACCTGGATTGGCGTTGTTGACCTGCTGACGTCATGCAGTCATCATGCTGACACAGAATTTGTTTCTGGGATTTTAATAAATCAGAAATGATTTATTATTTTTAGAAAATGCCCTAAACTTCAAAAATTCATAGTAATTCAACCGTAACTCCAAATAAGATAAATTATATATGAAAAATGATCAGAAAAATCCAGTCTATCCATTTGCACCATTTTCATGCATGTTAGGACAACTTATAGCTGCTGTTTAGGACAAATCATATGAATGACATTTAAACCTTCACATATGGAGTTTGAATTTGAACCTAGGGTTCAAACCAACCCCATTTAACCTGCTGCTAGATGCATTAGCTCAAACCACAGCATATTGCCATGTCATGATCATGCATCATATTGTTGCATTGCATTGATTGTGTTCTTCTTTGTTTGCCGGTATTTGTCCCCTCTCGATAGACGTGTACCGACGATGTGATCGATGACACCGATGAAGAACTATACTATCTTCAGAAGTGCCAGGCAAGCAAAACCCCCTTGTTCATTCCGATACAATCCCACTCTCTCGCTCCTGCTCTCTTTTACTGCATTAGGACAACAACGATTCAACTGTTACTTGCTGCGGTAGCTGAACCCCTTTATCCTCTGCATGACCTGTCATTTCCACAGTAAAAAGATGAAACCCACTAGCATGAGTAGGAGTTGTTTGAGCCCTGATGTGCGTACTCATTCATGCTTGTTTTTCATGCCTGCTATTGCTTAGAGTTGAGTCAGGTCTAATTCATCGGGGATGAATTGGAGGTGTGTAAACATGTCCTACTGTGTGAGCTAAGTGTGTGAACACGATTTGGTAAAGGTAGCGGTGAGAGGCCATGTAGGAGTACATGGTGGGTTGTCTCATTGAAGCCGTCCTCAGGAACTGAGTTCTGTGTTTGTGATCCATGAACAGCTACTACCACACATTGGGATCCTTAATTGACTCTCTCGACTTATTAACCGACTCGATCTCGGTCCAGGAGTTGCAACTAGTTTCTGGTGTTTGTAGGTAGTGTTAGTAGACTACCAAGTGGCACCCGGTACAGGTGGGCTTGGGACAGACTAGGCACAGTGGCCCGGTGTACCAAGTGGCACCCGGATGGTGGACTTGGGAACCCTGCACACATCGTTTGGGGCCGTGAGCGACACCCCGGCCGGATCTCCTTGCGGATGGAACCCGAATAGGCGATAAACCTGGACGAGAGACTTGTGTGGTTAGTCAGGTCGTGGCCGACACCCTCGCTGGGCTTCCGCTTAAAAGTTGTCGAGTACATGTCGTGTAAACGGCGGTAAGTGGTGGGAGCGTGTGTGAAGAAGTACACCCCTGCAGGGTTAATATGATCTATTTGAATAGCCGTGTCCGCGGTAAAGGACTTCTGGGTTGCCTGTACAGTTCATAGATAACTTGAAGTGGATACTCTAAAATACGCAAGATAAGCGTGAGTGCTATGGATGGCATTCTCGTAGGGAGACGGGAGTGGATCCATAGTGGTGTATTGATATGGTGAATATGTGGACTCGTGTGCGCCACCTCAAAAGAGTTACTTGCAGTCATAGTTCAGGATAGCCACCGAGTCAAAGCTGGCTTGCTGCAGTTAAACCCCACCACCCCTTTGTTGATACTGATGTATATGTAGTTAGTTCTGATGTAAGTCTTGCTGGGTACATTTGTACTCACGTTTGCCTATTTTATGTTTTTGCAAAGAGACTTACGTCTCACTAGTAGTTCTGCGTGGACTTCGAAGTTTAGCTTGTTACCTTAGCTACGATCTTGTGCCCTCGGCAGGATCTGGTAGATAGTCAGGCTTCTTAGCCTTTTTCATTTGTAGATGTCTGTACTGAGACATGTTAAGCTTCCGCTTGTGCTTGATTTGTGTGCTCTAAATGTTGGGTCATGAGACCCATGTTTGTAATATCTCGCTCCTCGGAGCCTATTGATTAAATACTTGAGTTGTAGAGTCATGTTGTGATGCCATGTTGTATTTGCACATATAGAGCATATTGTGTGTATGTTATTGAAATGCTTGGTATGTGTGGGATCTGACTATCTAGTTGTTTATCCTTAGTAGCCTCTCTTACCGGGAAATGTCTCCTAGTGCTTCCACTAAGCCATGGTAGCTTGCTACTGCTCCGGAACACTTAGGCTGGCCGGCATGTGTCCTTCTTCATTCCTATGTCTGTCCCCTCGGGGAAATGTCACGCGATGAATACCGGAGTCCTGTTAGCCCGCTACAGCCCGGTTCACCGGAGTCTTGCTAGGCCAGTGCTACAGCCTGGATTCACTCGCTGATGACCGACACGTTCGATGCTGGGTCATGGATGCCTGTCCCTATAAGTTAGTGCCACTTTGGGTTCACGACTAGCCATGTCAGCCCGGGCTCCTTGTCATATGGATGCTAGCGACACTATCATATACGTGAGTCAAAAGGCGCAAACGGTCCCGGGCAAGGTAAGGCGACACCCGTGGGGATACCGTGCGTGAGGCCGCAAAGTGATATGAGGTGTTACATGCTAGATCGATGTGGCATTGAGTCGGGGTCCTGACATCGAGACTGAGCTTCAGTGCCTTAGTACACCTACCTTTGAGTCAATAACATGTGGACCCGATAGGTGACTGGTCCACATGTAATGCTCCCGAAGGCAGAGGGGCAGTGGGGCCAAGAGGGGCGAGCCGCAGGTCGGGGGACGCATGATGTAATGGGTTCGAGCGGCGTCGTGGGAATCGCGTGTGGCTGTGGTAGAAACTTGATGCTCGCCCCATTTTAGGTGGCCCACATGTCATGCACACAAAGATAGAGGGGCGATGCGGCCGAGAGGGGTGAGGCACACGTCGGGGGACGTGGTGCCGTGGGTTGGAGAGGCGTCGTGGGAATCGCGAGATGAAACGTGATGGTCGCCATAGTTGAACTTCCATGGACATGCTGTCATGTCTATGGACACATGCACTGCATACCGATCACTGGAAGGAGTAGCAGAGAAAGCTATATATGCGGATAAATAGTTCCTTATAGTCAAGAGGACCCATGCTACTACTCTGTTCCAAAGACATGCACACCATCGAAATAGTCCATCTATATCAATATACACCGAGAGGGAATAAATTTTTTTTACAAGAGAGGAATATTTCATCCATCCATAATGCCCTCCTGCTAGTGCAGCCTTTTCTTCTTCTTCTTCTTCTTCTTCTTCTTCTTCTTCTTCTGCTGCTGCTGCTGCTTCTTCTTCTTCTTGTTCTCATTTTCTAAGGGAGACGGCTACGCAACAAGCTCTTTGGACCTTGCAGCTATCTCGAAACTCACACGGGCATCGAGGGCAGCATATTTTATCCGCTCGTACGTCAAGGGATAATTCTCCCATCCAGACGACCTTAATGCCACCGTCTTGTCACCCTTCTGAAGATTTGTACCGAGCACAAAATTTGCTACGTCGAATAGGGATGGTGTCTATTTATCACAATCTTCTATAGGAATTTTGATTCTGGTTTGTAGGCCAGTGATGCTTTTCAAATCAAGGTTGTACGGCTCCAGCTTCTGTTTGTCCCCTTCGATGGCTGCCCCACAGAAGTATACATCCTCCCGAGACAAGAAATCGTGAAGCTCACCTGGTATTGAGGGCGAGTGTATGATGTGGTATACCAAAACATCATCTTCCAGGCACAGTTGAAGGACGGCGGCGCGTTGGATCTTCCCAGGGGCACACTCCGTGTACTCTGCGTCGAGACTGATGACCCTCGTCTCTACCTTTTCGAGGGAGTTGGATACATTGCTGATCCACTGCCGAACAACCCTTGGGTGGATGCAGACGGTGGCAACTATGCTCATCAAGCCTTCGACGAGGACATGTTGGATGCTAAAAACCTGCATCTCGATCTCTTTCGCCATTTGGAACCGCTGGAACGGAGGGCTATGGTTTGGAGAATTAGAATTAGATGGCTAGTCTAACTGAAGTAGTAGATGATTATTTAAAGAGGTTAAAACAATGTGAATGCAGTGGGGTTTGGATGCAAATGAAGATGAAGGGGAGGTGAAGAAGCCGATGAAAATCGGTTCCTGATGGAGAAGTAAATGGGAGAAGTGGCGTGCATGCAGTTGATTAGACATCTAGGTAGACTAAACGAAAAGGCTATGTGGGTAGACTGATGAGTCGTACCTGTTCGTGTACGTGCCCATCCTTCCTGATAGGTGGGACCTATGCAAACAGATAAAAAAATGTGTCGTAGCTGGTTCAGATGGATATTGGCGCGTGAGTGGGAGACACAACAATCTCTGGTTAAGGAATACTCCCTCCGTTTAGGTGAGTAAGTCACCTTATGAAAATCAGGTTTTCCCAAGACCTTTAGGCGTGGAGCATTAACTTCCTGCTCGATCCCCTCCCAGCCTCTTTAGCCAGCGTTCTCTTCCTCTGCTGCCGCATTCTACCTTTCCGTTTTTCCTCTTCTCAAGTGTGGAACTATCTGCATGCCGTCCTTGATGCACCAGAACAGCCACTGCATGCATCACGGCAGGGCATTGATTGGGCATGCATGAGAATTTGGTTCTGCTTGCAATATGGATGATACCTGAACGATCAAGTGAACAGGCATGCTAGCACGGGAGACCTATTTCCACTACACAATACTGGGGTACTCATGTTCCTACTAGTAGTAGTAGTAGTAGTACAACTGTGGTACACTTGATGGTCAAAATACTATTCATCCGGTCCTCACAGTGAAGTGACAACACCCTGCGTGTGACACTAGTCCAGGCGGCGTGTTCGGGTTACCAAAGACAGCCTCACCCTGTGCACTGTGCAGTCTGTCACCGCCGCTATACAGCACATTGGCGCCTTGCCTCGTCTCCCTCTTGCATCCCATAGCACCACTCCATCTCCATCTCCTTCTCCGTCTCCGTCTCCATCTCACTGTGCCCCCGTGTACCATCGCCTCACTCGCCTCCCCTAGTACCACTATTCCCTTGCTAGCCGCTCTAGCACCGACAGCCTTCTCCCCTGTAAATCAAGCCCCCCAAAACCCCCACCTTCCAAACTCCACCGTGGCCAAACGCGAACTGCGCAGCATCCATATGAGCCGCGATTGGAGCAATCTCCCCAGTGACATCCTCGACCTCTTTTGTTCGTGTATGGATATTTTGAGCGCCCTGCGGCTGGCTGCATGCTCGAGGGACATGCACACGGCCATCATCGAAGCGAGGCCTAAGCTTTTCAAGACACCCTACTTGCTGCTATCTGGTCTTGCGAGATTGACTCACCATGATACAGAGGCGTACATGATGCCCCTCGACTTCAATCCAATCTCCATTAGCCGAAACTTCTTTGCAGGTATGTAGTGGGTCGCCGTACATCATTTCCCTCGACTTCGATCCGATCACCAACACCCAAAACTTCTTGGCAGGTATGTACTGGGTCGCCATGAACTCCCACTGGATAGCTGCCTTCAGTGAAGACGGTAAAAAGTTGGTGCTCATGAACTTCTAGACGTCCCATGAGCTTATCCTTCCTCCGTTGGATTATATAGAGTATTACCATCTCAGTCGAAGTCATCTAGATTACCATGTCAGTTGGACGGACCTTGTTTTGCAGACGATTGTAATCTGCCAAGTGCCCACACGACATGCAAATTACGCAGACTTCAAGCTAATTGCCTTGTTCGACCATGGACTCGCCTATATTTACGGCAGTGCCTTCTTTCGCTGGAGACAACTCAACTCAACTCGACCAAGGAGCCGCTTCCTCAGGCTTCACCTCCACCGCCGAGCTTGATCGCCCCGAGCCTACGCGCCACCCTCGGTGCGAGTTCGGCTGGAGAGGTAGGCCGGCCTGCGGCATGCCTTGAGCCTGCGGGCACGCCACTCCTCCTTCGCGAGCTCTCCCTGGGCACAACTTGCTTGCCCTGGGCTCCTCTGCTGATCATAGGCGGCGAGTGGTTGAAGTCGATCTATTAGCGCCGGATCATCGGGTGCCTATTAGCGCCGGATCACCACACTAGTGAGATCGTGCTCGCTCGCCGGCAAGTCGCCAATCAGCACCTCGTGAGTTGCCAGGCTAAGGAAGAGGCGTTGTGTCTGCGCGCTAGGAAACGGCCGCGCACCAGGGCACTCATGGCGCGCCGCAAGCGCTCCTGCGAGCATCATGGCTTTTATTAGGAATAATTTAGTTCCGTAAGGCGATCTCATTAGTTTTGGGACAGAAATGATAAATCTCAAATGTTCGGGAATTATTAGTGTCCTTAATTAAGTATGTAAAAGGAAAAGTGTGGAAACCTTGTGTATCCGTACGCATTTTGTAAGTACGTGCATATAGCACAAATTAACTATATATCACACTACACTTCTCTCTATATATATACTTGCAGAGTATGCTACTACTATTACCTATGTATGTGCAGATGCACATTTTAACATTACGATGTGGTACACCACTAGTCAAGCTTGTGAAACATTCAATGCAAAAGAAATGCAAAAATGCTTGCTTGATTCTTTACTTTTAGCTTCCTTCTCTATGGTTATTTATCTGTCGTACTTTGTAGGGAGTATCTCATTGGTCGGGAAGGCATGCAAATTCCCTGCATCAAATTTTTGCCTAACAAGTTGTTCCGTGCAATTGGAATTCCATCTTGAGTACTACTACTAGGAGTACTACGGGCCAGTTCTTTTAGGCTTCTAGATTAGTAATCCCATAACTACTACCTCCATCATGGTTTATTGGTCCCATTGTAATCTGTGTCAAATTTTGACCATAAATTTAACTAATGAAATGTTTATGCATTTCACCAAAAATTATATAATTTTTGTTGACATGCACTAACATTTTATCAGTTAAATCTTTGGTCAAAATTTAGCACAAATTACAATGGTGACTAATAAACTAGGACGGAGGTAGTAGTTTAGAAGCCCAAATGAATGAGTGAGGAACCTTATGTTACTCTCCACTATGACTATTGTTATGGGAAAAGCTGGGGAAGAGACGGCTTATTTTTAAGCGGCCAAAAGAATTGTCCCTAGGAGTAGTAGCTAGGGTTACTAGGAGTAGTAGCTAGGGACTGAGTGTGTGAGATGAACATGACAAACTAAATGCAGAGAGATGAAATGCAAAAAAGATAGAGGGATGTGATGGTTGCTTGTCGGTTTATTTTACCAAGCCACTTATTACTGGGAGTGGTGGGTTTTTGTGATCTGACGGCTTTACTGCTGCGACACGAGCAGGGTGAGATTCCTGTGCAGCATTGCCCTCTACACTAGTAAAACCTCCGTCGTTGTTTATTAGTCCCCCATGTAATTTGACTAAAGATGTAAATGACAAAATGTTAGTGCATGTCAACAAAAACTATATCGTTGGATTCGTATTTGAACATAGTTTTCAATGATATAATTTTTGGTGACATACATGATCATTTATCGTAATATATATTAAGGTGCCCATGCGTTGCATGGAACAGTGAAATGCATTGATCGGGGAATTGTTTATTTTGACGAAGTATGTGGGGTCATCTCATGTGTGACGAGTATCGATAGGTTTCTTCGGATATTATTTCTTCTCTAGAGCTCACAAACATCCGGGTGAATAGTAAATGTAGGATAAATAGATAAAAGGTATCTTTTGCAAACAAAAGCATTCAACTGTTTAACCTGCATCCAAAACTTGTGAAGAAATAACACTTATTGTGTTTTGCAAGAAATGATCTTTAAGAATTAATTTTTGAGTACCTATTTTGTATATTTTTTCTAGACCACCATGAATGTAAATCAGGATGACTTGGAAGGGGGTAGAGAGATGTAAGAAATGGTTCATCATAAGTCTTTCACCATTACTATAGCAAAAATTCTCAATTAATCTCATAAATGGAAAGCGAGAACTCTAATGGAGCAAAAGCATATATGAAAGATTCTAGACTGAACCATAAATGGATACACTTCTAGTCAAGTGTGATACTCTAATAGAGCAAGATCATGCATAGAAGGTTCTACAGTATATAATAAGAAGTCTCCACATGCTTAGAGAGCGGATTACATTTAGCGAAGACTAATGCTGAATAGTTGACATAGTAATGCATATGACTAGGTGAACCTCCTTGGAGTCCACGTGCATCATTGTGGGGTGCAAACCATACCACGCGTCTTCCAGGTCCACATTGCAGGAACGGAGCAGCTCGGCACAGTCCGAGTCAGTGTGATGGAGGTGGCATTGGCGCCCTCGTACTTCAGAGGGCAGTAACAGTGAGCACGCACCCGTACACCGTCCTTGTGTTAGCATCCGTGACATTGCCCCTAATGCACACTACAGAGATGGGGAGGCGCCTGCGCGGGCCTTGCTGGTGCCCACGGCCAAGAGGAATACGATGCCGTCCTCCTCGTGACTAGCAGGCGCCGGTGATCCTACAACGACTCCGGCACGGCGAACGGGTAGAATGTCTCGTACTTGATGTTCACCGCCACGGGCCAGTAGTGATTGACAGACGGTGCTGTGAGGTGATGCACGAACCTCGTCGGCGAGCCCTCAAACGATAGCGCGCACTCATAGCAGTAGCAGGGCACGCGTGCGCGCATCTGGAACTATGCTCCGCCAGTGAGTGCTTGTCGACGTACCTCTCGCAGCCGAAACTCTTGTAGACGCAGGGCACCTTGCAGGCATCGACCAGGTCGTCCATGAAACGGGAGTGGCTATAGGGGATGTTGCGTCTGTCTAATGGACTATAGGACGGAGTGGCTCTAGGGGACGTTGCGCCCGCCGAATGGAGCGCAGGAGGTAGTGGCTGTAGTGGACGTTGTGCCCCTGAATGGAGCGCATGAGTAGCACAAGAAGGAGTAGATGGTGTCCTTACTAGAACTCCCTAGTCCTCCCTAGATAAAAAAGCAGAGTTGGTGATGATGGTGTGCCTGGCATCCTGCAATATAGGCCATTCGATCTATATATGACAGATAGGAAGGAAACTATGGCAATTTTGCAAAAAGATACCCACACCCCTCTCCGCATTTGCAAATAAGGCCTTGCCTCGTTCATCCTTATCTCCCACAACCTCATTGCTGAGCAATTAAAAAAGGAAGTCTCTGGAACAATCTGGCATGGTGGCCACTGCCGGCGCCGTTCATCCCCATGCCTCCAGCCAGCCCGACCACCAGTCACCACCAAACCCCACTCCTCCTCACCCGATCTCTCATCTTTCTCGAGATATCATTTTTTCGATGAAATTCACGAAATACCATTTTTCCGATGAAATTATCAAGATATAATTAGTTTTTACACATGGGATTACTCATGCATGGGTCAATCACAACAGGTTTTTCGTATAAAAAATGCATCTTGATGTTCCGTGCAATGCACGGGCATCTTGCTAGTTTGCATATAAATCCAAACACCACGTAGACACATTCTTTGACCATTTTACAACTGTGTTAGTGTCATTCTTAGTGGTCAGCCGGTGCAAGTTATAGCCTCGGGTGTTTTAGCCTTTTTTAGAAATGATATCTGGCGATTGTTCACCACGAGCTCAATCCTGGTGAATCCCACATAACCGTCAGATTTCCATCCAACGGTGGCCTGTTTTTAAGCCATAGTATTTGACAAAACCACCACCCTTACACATGTACAGTAAGTATGTCGCGGGCGTTTGCCACTGCCATGTCTCCCAGCAAACATTTGTCGGGGATTGGAATTAGCACCGATGGTGTTTCGTAGTCGTTCCATGCTCGGGCATTGAAGTTTGTAACTATTTTAGAATATACTACTCCTCCGGTGCTAGTAGTAGAGCAGAGTCCTACTCCACTATATGCAAACTAGGGCCTATATAGTAGTAGGTACTATAGGGAGTACTAGTACTATGATCACTCAAGCAAGTTGTCTGGCATCGATATGACCCTACGCTATTGGGATGTGTCTCGTAAGTCAAGCGGCATGCTGTTGTCATCATCACCTGTCCACTTCCCACAGCACATATTCGCTTCTCCATCTTCATCCACACATAATCATCCAATCTTCCATCCCCGCTAAGGCACCTCCCCCCTCTTCCGAAACCCAATCACTAACAATGGTAGAACCAAGCAATGTTCGCCGAAAGAGTGGTTGGAATTCGCTCCCCACAAAGGTAATCAAGCTCATTCTTTCGCGTGTGGACAATCTCAGTACCGTGCCGCTCGCCGCGTGCTCGTTTGGGCTGTACAGTTTACTCAAAGCCCTCAGGCCAGAGCTTTTTAAGCCATCTCCTTGCTTGCTGATGCCGCCTGATCTTCAGAAATGGCATGTCACGCAGCATAACGAACGTATGGTGGCGAGCATCAACCCCCTCAACTGCGATCCGATCCCTATCACCCTCAACTACATTAACGGTATGTACTGGGTCAGCATGAACACGTCTTGGATGGTGCTCATTGACGGTCGCTGTAGCTTGTCGGGGAAAGGAACACCTATGGCATCACAGGAATCCCTTCTATGGTTGGCGCGAAGAGGAGCTGCACGAAGAGCAGGTCTAGCGATTAGCACGAGGGGATTTTTACCCAGGTTCGGGCCGCACTGGTGCGTAAAACCCTAGTCCTGCTTGTGTGTATATTAGTGTTCTTGAGCTCTTGAACTAGCTGCGGTGTATCCCCACTCCAAAAAAGTCTGAATCCTCTCCCAATACGCCTCGGGCCTCCTTTTATATGTCAAAGGGGTTGCCACAGCGGCACACAGGAGGTGGAAAGCAAACTATAGTGTATGAGCTTATCGCTCGGCAACGTAGGACAAACGCATTTAATGCGCTGCCTACGTGCCCCCTTAGTTTATCGGGGATGGAAACAGAAGTTGTCCCATCCGTCGCCGCCCCTCCTTGCCTTGACAAGCGTCCAGGCTGACGAGGCATGCAGTGCCACGCTGGCTAGCTAGCTACTGTGTTAGCATGGTGGTATAGCCTCCATGAAGATCTGCATGCCGCTACGCAGGCGCCTGCTTAGTTGGCAAGCTGGTCGTCACACTAGAGTGGTGGTGAGGTGGCAAATCCTTTTTGGCCGCGGGCCTGGACGCGGCCCCGCAATCCTCCCCGGCAAGGTTTGTCGGGGGCCTCCTGGTCGTCCTCGGCAAGGGTCTTGCTGGGGGGTCTTCGTATTCTGGTCCCGTGTGGGCCTGCAGGGCATCAGTCTTCACAAAGATCTGCATTCTACTATGCATGGGTTCCCAAGTCTTGGTCTTGACGCTGTCGATGGTGTCAAAACTCTCAGCCTCAAGGGAGCTGGCCTTGCTGGTGCTTTGCAGGTTGCCCCGGCAAGGAGCTTGCTGGGGCTACGATAGCAGTCTCGGCAAGGATGTTGCCGAGGGAAGTCCAGCTTGTCCTCTGCTCTTTGTTCATTGTCTTGAGTGATGTCTTGATAGTCTGGTGTTTTGTCTTCTGCTGCCCCGCCAGGCCCTATCGCAGGTGTGGCTATGACTGCCCGTGCACGAGTACAGGGTACATAAGAGCCCGTACTTTTGTACACCGACAGGAGCCCCCAGGCCTGGGCAACAGATAAGCGCAAAGCGTAGTTGGGCCAGGCTCAAAGCAGTGCGCGGGCACGGGTGGCAGAGACTTAACTTCCATGATCTTCTCGCTAGTTGTGCTTCCCCATGATCCGCGTTGAGGGCGTGACACGGGGGTCGTGCGTGGGACGGCCGCAACACGCCTGCGTCACTTCATAGTAAATGGTAAAGGGGTGGCCCGCGCCTTCCCCATACAAAGAGGAATCCGCAGGGGCGCCACTCATTTACCCTCTGCGCCCTTCCCAATCTAGGAAACATCGTTCCCCTCTCCTTCCTCGAGTGCAAACCAGAGCTTCTTGCTTCCGCTTCGCCGCCGCCGCGCTCTCATTGCTTCCTGACCCCCGCCTTTTCTTAGCCACCATGGCGCCCAAGGCAAGCAAAGTTAAGGGGGCGGCCAAGGCCGCCGAGGGGAAAGAGATGCCAGAGAGCGAGCCGGTGAATCTGCGGAACAAGTTCGCCCTCTTCATCCCAACGGTTGACGCGCTCGTCCTCAGGGAAAAATTCATGCCCCTATGGGGGAGAGAGACGTCAGGGTATCCCGCCACGTAAATCATCTGGGCTCGCTTCGCCAAGCCCGGGTCAGATAGATATCCTTTCTTCGTCGACTACTTCTCCTGCTGGCTCTGCCCCCCTTTCTCCGACTTCTTCAACGACATCATGCACACCTACGGCTTCAACCTCTTGGATTTTACACCAAATGTCGTGGCGTGCATGGCTTTCTTCGCCCATCTCTGCGAGGGCTTCGCCGGGGTGCAACCCAACACGATGCTCTTCCACCACTACTTCATCCCACGCATCTAGACGGGGGGCGCCATCACCGGCTGTGTCACTTGGATCCCAAGGGCTCATAGCAAGGGCGTGTACCGAGAGGGTTCCACCAAGGACAAGTGGCAGGAATGGCGGGTCCAGTTGTGCTGGATCGAGGAGAAGGATCCGCAGGAGTTCTGCCAGGTCCGTCAGAAACCGCTGCTTCGTGGCGACGACTGGTCAAGCTCGGCGCCGACGACGGGAAACTCACGATCGCCACCACCAGGATCCCCCGCCTCACTTCAGCCGGGCTCACGCTGGAGATGATCAGGGCCGATTTCATCCGCCGCTGTGTCTCTCCTCTGCACAACAAGGGAGGCTGGCCTGAGACTACAAGAACGCGACTGACATCATTAGGCTTCGCCCCCACCTGAATTACAATTTCACAATGATTCAGCACACGCATATCTGCCAGCGGCTCTTTCAGCTCAAGTTTGATGAGACCGGCGAGGCCGAGAAGTACGGCAAGGCCCTAAGACTAGCAAGGTGGACAAGCCATTCTAGTGGCCAGCGGGGGTGGTCCCGTTGAGCAATAACTCTTGCCTGACCACCTCTATCATCTCCATGATGTCGGTGTCCAACGCGCACGGCCTCAACCTGACCTGGGTCGAGCCAGAAGTAGAGATAGTGTAGGAGTTCTTCGACAATCTGTCGGAAGGATACATCCGTTCCGAGCCACAGCTCATCCGCCCCACATCAAGGAGGAGATGGAGTACATCGCCACCAGGTTGGAGGAGGCGGCACTCATCGAGGAGGCCGGCAGCCTTGGTGCCGTGGAGGACGAGGCTGGGGAGGCCGAAGAGGAGAAGAAGCTCGCCAATTGGGCGGAGTCTGTGGGGGGGGGGCAACGACACCAGTGCCAGGGCTCCCCTTGTCGAAGAAACGACCGAGGAGGCGGCCGAGGGAGCGTCCGAGGAGGCATCTGAGGCAGACGAGCCCTCAGCCCCGAAGAAATGTGTCCTGCGGTGGGATGGCTCCGGCGATCCTGTTGGCTCCGGCAAGGCCACGCAGCGGCAAGGGGCTCAGGCGCAACCCATGCGCCAGACGAGGCGCGCAGCTGCAGAAGTGGTGGAGAAAGCCGTGGCACCGAAGAAAGCAGCAGCCGCTGCATCCTCCTCGAGAAAACACACCGCCTCCTCCTCTTCAACCAAGCGTCCAAGGACCCCGTCTCCTCCTTCCCTTACGGGCACCATCCCGGTGGCAGAATACGATCTTGGGTCTTTCAGCCCGAGGAGGAAGAGGAGGGCAGAGGAGGAGGATGAGTGAGCACTTTGCCTCCCCATCCATTCTCTGATCCTTCATCTGGATTGCATCATCTTGATTTGATCTCATCTTTGCAGGGACGCGGAGATGCTAGCTTAGAGGGTGGCAAAGAGAGCCAGGTCCCCGACGGGCAACGAGCCTTGGCGAGCACTCCACGCGCGCCGGGGATGATCTTCATCAGCCCGAAGACCAACCCCCAGCATAGCCCCCACTCGAGCCCTCAGCGTAAGTCTATTACTTACTTCTCACTGGCGGGCATTGGAGCGTGTATCCTTGTTGCTGACCAAGCCAGATTCATAGGAGGAGAGCAGCGGTAGGAGGGGCCACTAAGGGTTACCCCTGACACACTGCCCCTTCAACCACGCCAACCAGAGGGGTCTCCCCGGCAAGGGCATCCACTGATGAGCCCAAGTGCATGGAGGAGGAGGTGGTGAGCACAGACGCTGGCGACCCTGTCCCGGCAACGGATGTTGCCGGGGAGGGGGACGCTTTCTCTCCACTTGTCGCAGGTCAGCTCTTTCCCACCGCTCCTTGCCGTTGTTGCCATGATTTTCTCTCTTTTCTTGTCTTGAATTTTTGGTTTTGGCCCTGCCTTAGTATCCCTTTTGGTCTCCAGATCCTCCCCTGATGGACCAGTCAGATGTCGATGTTGTGATCAAGGAGACCACCAAGGACTCCGAGGCTGGGGCCGCCAACACTGTCACTGAGGAGGCCGCCAAGGGATCCGTCGAGGAGGCCAGCAAGGCTGCTGCCGAGGAGGCCGCCAAGGGGCCTGCCGGGAAGGCCGACAAGGCCGCTGCTGAGGAGGCCACCAAAGGGCTTGCCAGGGAGACCGACGAGGCCACCACCGGGGAGGCCGCCAAGGAGCCTACCAGGGAGTAGGTGGTCGATGACCAACCCTAACCCGAGAATGTATTTGAAGGTAGGTGTAACATCCCTAGCTTCTGGTTCTGTCTGGTGTTTTACATCTTGTTGCATCATCTTTAAATTCTATTTAAGTTGAAATGGGGATTGATCAAACCCTAGCACCAGATCAAATCAAATAGGTTCAACATCAAATCATTTTCAATGAAACCAAAATTCCCTTTGAAAATGTGCATAATTTTTGATAAAGGTGAAAACCTCTGCAAAAAATGATGAACATATTTTTAGGCCATTCTGGATTTCTGAATTAATTCATACTATATTTGAATTGGAGCATTTAAATACTATTAATATTTTTAAATGCACCAACAATTTTTGATCTAGTTGAGGGCCTCTAGAATAACTATTTTAGTGCCCACAACTATTTTTAGAATTTTTAAACGTGATTTGGTTTGAAAACCAAATTAAAACAAATCTGGAAAATAGAAAATCAGAACAAAATTAGAAAACGGAGAGGGAGCGATGCTCACTTGGGCCTCACCTGTGCTAGCCCAGCCCACCTGGCTCGGTGCCAGTCATCCCTAACCTCTGCCAGTAGGCAGAGGCAAGACAGCGCACGCGCGCGCAAGGCGCCACGCCTCCTCCCTTCTCGCCTGCCTCACCGAGGCGCCTCGAAGCCCCTTCTCGGCGCCGCTCTGGACCCCCTGACCCCCTCACTCTTCCCCTTCATCTCTCCCTCGCCTCTCCCTTTTGCACACGCGACCGCCACCGTAGCTTCCATGCCCTGAGCCACCTCCTTGCCTCCCCGACGCATCCATCGGCCCCGCCGCGTCGCCCAGAAGCTCTCTGCCAACGAACACGATGCTGGAAGCCTGTATCGTCGTCCCCAACCTCGTTTCGAAGCTTCAGCCGCCGGAGAACGTCGCCGTAGATTCGCTGACCCCGGCTCATCCCCGAGCTTGCTGACCACCTCATCTCCCATGTCACACCCAATATGCGACCCTATCCAAGAGGAACTCGAAGGTCCCACCAAGGATAGACCCGCCTATTGAAACGCTTTTGCGAGGTGGATATCATTACATCAACATTACATAATAGATGGGGATACATACAAGGCATACAAATGCCGCACAAATACATCAATACATCATACATAAGAGCACCATCCGACTACGAATGAAACACAAACAGAAACTCAAACAACATCCACCCTGCTAGCCTAGGCTGCCGACCTGGAACCTATCCCCTGACCAAGAAGAAGCAGAAGAAGAACTCCAAAACCAACAAACATCGCTCTCGCGTCATGAACATCGCATAACCTGTACCTGCCACTGTTGTTGTAGTAATCTGTGAGCCACGAGGGCTCAGCAATCCCATTACCATTAGTATGAAGACTAGCAAAGCTTAAAGGGTATGGAAAGGATAAGTGGTGAGGTTGCAGCAGCGACTAAGCAAGTATGGTGGCTAACATACACATATAAGAGCGAGAAGAGAACAAACGGAACGGTCGTGAAGCTAGCAACGATCAAGAGGTGATCCAGAACTCCTACCTACGTCCAACATAACCCAAAACCGTGTTCACTTCCCGGACTCCGCCGAGAAGAGACCATCATGGCTACACACGCGGTTGATGCGTTTTAGTTAAGTCAAGTGTCAAGTTCTCTACAACCGGATATTAACAAATTCCCATCTGTCACATAACCGCGGGCACGGCTCTCGAGAATTTATACCATGTAGGGGTGTCCCAATTTAGTCCATCACAAGCTCTCACGGTCAACGAAGGATATTCCTTCTCCCAAGAAGACCCGATCAGTCTTGGAATCCCGGTTTACAAGACATTTCGACAATGGTAAAACAAGACCAGCAAAGCCGCCCAATGTGTCAACAATCCCGATAGGAGTCGCACGTATCTCGTTCTCAGGGCACACCAGATAAGCGAAGCATACAGGTACCAACGTAACCCAAGTTACCAAGGGACGGTCCCGCACGGTGCTCTAGTTTGGACCAACACTTAGACAAGCATTGGCCCGGGGGGGGCTAAAATAAAGATGGCCCTTGGGTTAATTACTCCCAAGGGAAAAGTATAGGTGGTAGGCAAATGGTAAAACCAATGTTGGGCCTTGCTGGAGGAGTTTTATTCAAGGCGAACTGTCAAGGGGGTCCCATAAATCACCAAACCGCGTTAGGGACGCAAAATCCGGGAACATAATACAGATATGATGGAAACCAGGGTGGCAAGAGTGGAAGAAAACACCAGGCATAAGGCCAAGCCTTCCACCCTTTACCAAGTATATAGATGCATTAATAATATAAGAGATATTGTGATATCCCAACATAAACATAATCCAACATGGAGCAATCTTCAACTTCACCTGCAACTAACAACGCTATAAGAGGGGCTGAGCAAAAGCGGTAACAAAGCCAAGCAACGGTTTGCTAGGAAGGGTGAAAAGGTTAGAGGCTGACATGGCATTTGGGAGGCTTAAAGAGCAAGTGATAGGTAGCGCAGCATAGCGATAGAACGAAGCAACCAACATAGCAATGATAGTAGTGAGATCCAGGGTGATGGTCATCTTGCCTGAAATCCCACTAGGAAGAAGAACGAGTCCATGAAGAAGATGAACGCATGAAGCTGAACCAAGCATAGACGAACGAATCCTCACGATCGCAACGAAACATGAACTATCAAGAAGAAGCACACAACAAGGTAAACACACCACACATATACATGACATGATGCACAACCAAGCATGACGCATGACAAAGCTACATGAAGCTACTCATGGCAAGAGATGATGCAAACAATAACAACACATCAAAGCAAGTTTAAATGAGGCCGGAAACAACATATAACAAATCCGGTAAGTCCTCATATGCAAATTTATAAATTGGTCCAGAACTGAATAAACCTTATGTTCAAGTTGTTAAACAGCAAGTTAATATGCACCAAGATGATCTACACGAAATTCTAGTCAAGTAACATTTAAAGTTCGTTTAATTCGGAGCTACGGCCTAGAAGATATGAGCAAAACAAGTTAAACATGGCATTGATACAAAAAACATTCAAACATCAAGCAACCACATTCAAAACATGGATGCAACAAGGTAATATGAAACTACATGCAATTCTAAGCAAGTTTGATATGGAGCACACTCAAAATGGAGCAACAGTTCAACACATACACTCTATACAAGTTTAAAGGACAAGCTGTCCAAAACAGCAAATAGGCATCTTACAAGCATCAAAACAATATGCTACACCATCTCAACATAAGAACAAAAGGCATGGACATGATGTACTGGTAAAGCATGAAAAAACATGTACATGAGCTATCTCCAGAAATCAATAGAACATGCTCAAAAGGACATGGCAAGATTGCAAATAATAACAGTTTACAGACTTAGCTGAAATAACACCAGGTTGCAATGTTTAGAGCTATCAAACAGCATGCTACAGGAACTTAACATGGAAAATAAAGGCATGGCATGCTAATACTAAAGACAGAGAACAAAACTCCCTTACTGAACTACTTCTAAAGATCAACAAAAAATATGGTAGCATCCATGCAAACATGGCAAATGATATGACAGATTCAGAATAACAGTACATGGCAGGAACAACGATAAGTAGGCATGTTAATGAGCTTGTACCACTCACCACAGAGCAATACATGGCATGATAAGGTGACAAACAGTAAGATGACATGATTATGAAGCTAAGCATGGCAACAACATGATCATAGGGTGCATGGATCACTAGCAAAACACATGGCAAAACTGAACATAATGTTAACAGGCTGACAACATAATTATTTAGCAATTTGAGAGCAAGATTACAACAAGCTACAGCAGGCTATAAATGCAACCAGGGGCATGGATGGATATAGCATGACATGAATAACAAATCATCCTTAGTGAAAATCTCCAGATTATGTATAGAATGTCTTGTAGCAGCAGGTTTGCATAGCATCATGATATAGCAGATTCAGCCTAGCAAAACAATAGCAGCAAGTACCCTACTTCACGAGCTCGATGCACTCACTACAAGACTCACAAAAATACATGGATTGCACCATAATAAATATGGCATGATGTATCTCCAAACTCATGTAGACATCAAGCTCATAAGATGCACACACAAAATGCAATGAAAAAGACAAATCACCAAGTTCTGTTAACAGACAGCAGTTAACATCATATAGCACTCTTCCAACGATGATAAGGGCATCAAGATGGACTCAAACAAGCATGGAACAATGTAATGAAATGTAGAGCATTTCTCGGTGAACATTTTGACATATCATGCATGCAAAATAGTGCAGTATGCATGGAGTTATGATGCGATGAACAGGACACCAGAATGTAGGAAATCCGGGACTTGGAGAAAATTTCACCTCGCAGAAAACTGGACGGGGAGGAGCAGGACGAGGAGATCTGGGACGGGGGCCGCGTTTGGTTGGATGGATGGGTGGATGGCGTGGAACTGGGACGGAGTCGTGAAGATCTGGGGACCGGAACTCCGGCGAGGCCGTGGCAACAGGAGCGAGCGGGAGGTGGCCGGAGAAAGCCGGGGGGCGCCAGATCCGGGGTCGGCGAGTGTCGGGGCAGGCGCCTGGGACGCTGGCGACGAAGGGCAGCCGGCGATCGAGCTCGAGGCTGCCCGAGGCGGAGCTGGCAGCGGTTGTGCACAACGGAGATAGCGGCGCGCAGCGGCCGGGCACGGCGCCGTCGTGCGGAGGCGTGGCGGAAACCCGTGGGCGGCGGCGCAGAGCTGGGCTCGGCGGAGCGCATCGGCGAGCGGGCAGACGGCCATGCGGCGGGGCGCTGCGAGGGGAGGCACTCAAGCGCAGGCGAGCAGGAGGCCAGGGCGCGGGGAGCGGGAGGCAGGCCCCGATGGGCTTTCTAGGGCCCGATCTGTGTCCTGGCGGGTCACGGTGGGGGAAGCCGGTTGGGGAGGCGAGGTGGCGATGTGGCGGGACATGAGAGGTGGAGGGCGTCCGCTGCGGCGGCGCAGGTGGCGGTGCAATGGCTCAGGCGGCGACAAGTGGCGGGGCAGGATCGGCCGGGCGCTGAAAACGAGGAGTAGGAGGTGGGAGGAGGCTGGGAGATGATTGGGGCACGGAAATTTAGGAGGAGGGGTAGGTAGCTGCCCAAAATGGAAGGGGAGGTGGTTTAAATAGGAAACAAGGGGCTAGGATTAGGGTTAGGAGGGGGTTTCTGGACCCTCCGATCGCGATCGGACGGTTCCGGACGCGAGGAGGGGTAGGCTGGGCCTAGGTAGGCTGCGGGGAGAGAAGAGAGGGAGACCCGACACAGCGTTTCGGAGACCGAAACGTCCGATAAAATACCGGCAACGGTGCCGCTACATGATTGACGGTTGGGCTATCAAACGGGCTCCGAATGCGACGAAACTTGACAGGCGCTCTGTCTACACTATAATAAGACCGCATGCCAAGTTTCCACCCATTCCGAGAACATTTTTTGCCCATTCACGAAACGAGGTAAAAGGGGGCGCTGGAGGACATATGAGTGTCGGGTTGCAAAACGGACAACGGGGAAAATGCTCAGATGCATGAAACGAACACGTATGTAATGCAATGCACATGATGACATGGCAAAATGCAACACACAAGCAAATGACATGGCAACGACGGCGAATAACTGGCGGACACCTGGCGCATCGAATCTGGGGCATTACAACTCTCCTCCACTAACAAGAGATCTCATCCCGAGATCTTAGGACCTAGACGGAAGGGAAAAGAGGGATGAAGTGAAATAAGGACAAAAGAGAATAAGCAAAGAATCGAGAGCACTCGAGAAGAAGAGAGGAATGACGAGAATGACGAGAATCGAAAGCTCACGGAATCAGATAGACTCTGAAACCACTCCGGTTAGAACGAGATAAGAAACGGATAAGACTGAAAGGATTTAGGCAGCAGTCCGGCTGAAACATGGAGGAATAGAACAGGAGCTTGAGAGGATGGAATGATACTTGATCAAGACATGACACAAAACCTCCGGAAATAATTGAAAGATTTGAATGAAAAGCACGGAGAATAAAATGACAACTTGTGCCACGAATGAAATTGAACGCATCTTTAGAAGGAAGGTTGGAATGGAGTTGTTGAGAAAATCAACAACGAAAGAATAAGCTTGTTGTGGACTTATCAAAAACAACTCAAAACTTGAGGTGAAATTATACCACAACCAAAAGTCTGAATAGCTGAGCAGAACGAAGAAAATGCAGAACTTCACTTCAGAAGAATACGGAGAATTAATTGCACTTCGAGACGCAAGAGGAAAAGATACTTGAACTCCACCAACAAATCTTGATGAACACTTGAAAGAATGAATTAAATCATGAAGAACCACCATGAAAAACTTCAGTGACAAAGGGATGGTGAGATAGAATGAAGGATGAAAGAATAAGATTAAAGCTTGCGGTGACTTAGATGGAGGTTCCGACGAAATGGCCGAGGAAATTTGAACTCCAGAAAAGAAAAGATGGAAACACTTGGAACTAGAATTTATTCACCAAGAACAAACTCCGAAGGAAGGGATTAATCACTTGGAGGAAATAAGAATAAGATTTATTGTATGCTTATCCTTCATCAAATTAAATTGATGAAAAGCAATGGATTTTGCATACTACTTATTCTTCTTGAAAAGGATTAAGGGGTATAGCACAAAACTTGAGAAAGTTTTCATGAACCACCGATTGGATTGTAAAGAACGAATGGATATATGTGAAAAGAACGGAAATAAATCTTGAACGAACCACCGTAAGAAATGACAATGAACGAAGAAAGAGAAAGAATCGCCAGCAAGAATTAGAGCAATCACGAAGATACTTGAGGGAATTTAGAGAAAAGAGAACGAAGAGATCGCGAACTGATTGAATAATACTTGAACTAAGCACTGGAAGAAATATTGAGACGACTGAAGGGGCACAGACATAGAATAATTGGAGAACGAATTCGAAAACTTAGAACGAAGAAATATTCTGAAAAGATGGCCTCCGGATGATTGATACGGAAAACAACTCCTAAAATAGTCCGGATGGATGAAAAGAATATCTGAAAAATAGAATAATTCGCAAGGATAACATGAAGCTAGAACCACAAAACTTCGAGAGAACAAACAAGATTTAGAGGAAAAACTCTTCTTCGATCTTCAAATGACGACGAGAAACACCACCAAAATTATTAACGCACTCCGGGGAACGAAAAGAGGAGAGGTTGAGGCAACAATGAAAATTATTTGAAATTGATATTGGAAAAGATCTGACTGATGAAATTCATTCTTACGTCAAACTTCGAAAAGGATTTGAGAATAGCTTGGGAAATTAGAAGAGTCAAGTAAGATCCTGGGAAAAGACCTGTGGGTTAGGGCCCATTGAAGAGAAAAACACCGTTGGAAAGGGATGTTGAACAAATAGATGATACACTGGAAGAATTGAAATATTTGAATGAGGTGACAACCTCGAATTAATTGGAACACAGACGAATCTCCCGAGATGTCTTCCGAACTCCGGAATGATTGAATGGCGAGAGGCAAACGAGCAAGGAGAACACTTGATCCAAGGAAAAGAATGTGATCAACCTGAAAAACTTGAATTGCGTGCACCGAAAAAAGAAAGGGATGAAGAATGACGAATGAGACGAGAATTCACCGGTTAAAATAATGGAGGGAAGACTGAAGAGGCTCTGCATGAATGAAATTGATGCTCGAATAGAGGCTCAGACTCCTGGAATAAAAGGGTGGGAGGGCGGGAAAACAAGACAACTTGGAACCGGGAAGCTACGAATAACTTGCAGAGAAAAACACCGGTTGAAATCATTGAGGAAAGAAAGCAAAGACTTCGAACGAGTAGGATGGATACTTGATTACGGACTCCGCCTCCAAGAAGAAAAGGGGTGGGAGGGTGGGAAAAAGAAAACAACTGACGATTGAACTCAAAGATGAAGAGGCTCGAGTCAACTTGACGAGAAATGCACCGGATGAAAAGAGCTGAGAACCAACGAACGGAAAACTAACCGTGTGATCCTAAAGAAAAATTTGAAGGGGGGAGAGGAGTGACTCAAAACACCTACGTCAAGATTCCTCACCAGAGTGACGAAGGGCTAAGGAGTAAAAAGAATTCCTACTCTCCGATATAACTAGACTCAGAAATAGTTTTCTTCTAGACTCGACAACGGCCAAACTACACGATCAATCAAGGGGGGATCCTAAGGTCGGTCGAGGCTCTGATACCAACTTGTCACGCCCAATATGCGACCCTATCCAAGAGGAACTCAAAGGTCCCAACAAGGATAGACCCACATATTGAAACGCTTTTGCAAGGTGGATATCATTACATCAACATTACATAATAGATGGGGATACATACAAGGCATACAAATGCCGCAAGAATACATCAATACATCATACATAAGAGCACCATCCGACTACGGATGAAACACAAACAGAAACTCAAACAACATCCATCCTGCTAGCCCAGGGTGCCGACCTGGAACCTATCCCCTGATCGAAGAAGAAGCAGAAGAAGAACTCCAAAACCAACAAACATCGCTCTCGCGTCATGAACATCGCATAACCTGTACCTGCAACTGTTGTTGTAGTAATCTGTGAGTCACGAGGGATCAGCAATCCCATTACAATTGGTATCAAGACTAGCAAAGCTTAAAGGGTATGGAAAGGATAAGTGGTGAGGTTGCAGCAGCGACTAAGCAAGTATGGTGGCTAACATACGCATATAAGAGCGAGAAGAGAACAAACGGAACGACCGTGAAGCTAGCAATGATCAAGAGGTGATCCTGAACTCCTACCTACGTCAAACATAACCCAAAACTGTGTTCACTTCCCGGACTCTGCCGAGAAGAGACCATCACGGCTACACACGCGATTGATGTGTTTTAGTTAAGTCAAGTGTCAAGTTCTCTACAACCGGATA
Organism: Triticum dicoccoides; assembly: GCF_002162155.2. NCBI lineage: Eukaryota > Viridiplantae > Streptophyta > Magnoliopsida > Poales > Poaceae > Triticum > Triticum dicoccoides. The sequence continues at coordinate 365,881,932 of NC_041387.1, read as the reverse complement.
TTAACAAATTCCCATCTGCCACATAACCGCGGGCATGGCTCTCGAAAGTTTATACCCTGCAGGGGTGTCCCAACTTAGCCCATCACAAGCTCTCACGGTCAACGAAGGATATTCCTTCTCCCAGGACGACCCGATCAGTCTCGGAATCCCGGTTTACAAGACATTTCGACAATGGTAAAACAAGACCAGCAAAGCCGCACGATTTGTCGACAATCCCGATAGGAGTCGCATGTATCTCATTCTCAGGACACACCGGATAAGCGAAGCATACAGGTACTGACGTAACCCAAGTTGCCAAGGGATGGTCCTGCACGGTGCTCTAGATTGGACCAACACTTAGACAAGCATTGGCCCGAGGGGGGATAAAATAAAGATGACCCTTGGGTTAATTACTCCCAAGGGAAAAGTATAGGTGGTAGGCAAATGGTAAAACCAATGTTGGGCCTTGCTGGAGGAGTTTTATTCAAGGCGAACTGTCAAGGGGGTCCCATAAATCACCCAACTGCATTAGGGACGCAAAATCCAGGAACATAATACCGATATGACGGAAACCAGGGCGGCAAGAGTGGAACAAAACACCAGGCATAATGCCGAGCCTTCCACCCTTTACCAAGTATATAGATGCATTAATAATATAAGAGATATTGTGATATCCCAACATAAACATAATCCAACATGGAGCAATCTTCAACTTCACCTGCAACTAACAACGCTATAAGAGGAGCTGAGCAAAAGCGGTAACAAAGCCAAGCAACGGTTTGCTAGGAAGGGTGAAAAGGCTAGAGGCTAACATGTCATTTGGGAGGCTTAAAGAGCAAGTGATAGGTAGCGTAGCATAGCGATAGAATGAAGCAACTAGCATACCAATGATAGTAGTGAGATCTAGGGTGACGGTCATCTTGCCTGAAATCCCGCTAGGAAGAAGAACGAGTCCATGAAGAAGACGAACGGATGAAGTCGAACTAAGCGTAGACGAACGAATCCTCACAATCGCAACGAAATAGGAACTATCGAGAAGAAGCACACAACAAGGTAAACTACTCATGGCAAGAGATGATGCAAACAAGAACAACACATCAAAGCAAGTTTAAATGAGGCCGGAAACAGCATATAACAAATCAGGTAAGTCCTCATATGCAAATTTAGTAATTGTTCCAGAACTGAATAAACCTTATGTTCAAGTTGTTAAACAGCAAGTTAAGATGCACCAAGATGATCTACACGAAATTCTAGTCAAGTTACATATAAAGTTCGTTTAATTCGGAGCTACGGCCATTGATGCACCAAGATGATCGAAACATGGCATTGATGCGAAAAGCATTCAAACATCAAGCAACCACACTCAAAACATGGATGCAACAAGGTAATATGAAACTACATGCAATTCTAAGCAAGTTTCATATGGAGCACACTCAAAACGGAGCAACGGTTCAACACATACACTATACAAGTTTAAAGAACAAGTTGTCCAAAACAGCAACTAGGCATCTTACAAGCATCAAAACAATATCCTACACCATTTCAACCTAAGAACAAAAGGCATGGACATGATGTACAGGTAAAGCATGACAAAACATGAACACTGAGCTATCTCCAGAAATCACTAGAACATGCTCAAAAGGACATGGCAAAATTGCAAATAATAGCATTTTACAGACTAAGCTGAAATAACATCAGGTTGAAATGTTTAGAGCTATCAAACAACATGCTACAGGAACTTAACATGGCAAACAAATGCATGGAATGCTAATAATAAAGACAAAGAACAAAACTCCCTTACTGAACTAATTCTAAAGATCAACAGAAAAGATGGTAGCATCCATGCAAACATGGCAAATGATATGACAGATTCAGAATAACAGTACATGGCAGGAACAACGATAAGTAGGCATGTTGGTGAGCTTGTACCACTCACCAAACAACAATACATGGCATTATAAGGTGACTAAAAGTAAGATGACATGATTGTGAAGCTAATCATGGCAAGAACAAGATCATAGGGTGCATGGATCACTAGCAAAACACAAGGCAAAATTGAACTTAATGTTAACAAGATGACAACATCATTATTTAGCAATTTGAGAGCAAGATTACAAGAAGCTACATCAGGCTATAAATTCATGCAGGGGCATGGACGGATAGAGCATGACATTAATAACAAATCATCCTTAGTGAACATCTCCAGATTATGTATAGAATGACTTGTAGTAGCAGGTTTGCATAGCATCATGATATAGTAGATTCAGCCTAGCAAAACAGTAACAGCAAGTACCCTACTTCACGAGCTCGATGCACTCACTAAAAGACTCACAAAAATACATTGATTTCACCACAGTAAAGATGGCATGATGTAGCTCTAAACTCATGTAGACATCAAGCTCATAAGATGCACACACAAAATGCAATGAAAAAGACAAATCGCCAAGTTCTGTTAATAGACAGCAGTTAACATCATATAGCACTCTTGCAACGATGATAAGGGCATCAAGATGAACACAAACAAGCATGGCACAATGGAATGAAATGTAGACCATCTCTCAGTGAACATTCTGACATATTATGCACGCAAAACGGAGCAGTATCCATGGAGTTATGATGTGATGAATAGGACACCGGAATGTAGGAAAATTTCACCTCGCAGAAAACTGGACGGAGAGGAGCAGGACGAGGAGATCCGGGATGGGGGCCGTGTTTGGTTGGATGGATGGGTGGATGGCGTGGAACCGGGACGGAGTCGTGCAGATCTTGTGACCGGAACTCTGGCGAGGCCGTGGCGACCGAAGCAAGCGGGAGGTGGCCGGAAGAGGCCGGGAGGCGCCAGATCCGGGGCCGGCGAGTGTTGAGGCAGACACTGGGGACGCCGATGACGAAGGGCAGCCGACGACGGAGGTCGAGGATGCCGAGGCGGAGCTGGCAGCAGCGGTGCACAACGGAGACGGCGGCGCACAGCGGCCGGGCACGACGCCGTCGTGCGGAGGCGGGGCGGAGACCCGCGGGCGGCGGCGCAGAGCTGGGCTCGGCGGTGCCTATCGGCGAGCGGGCGGACGGCCACGCGGCGGGGCGCTGCGAGGGGAGGCGCTCGGGAGCAGGCGAGCCGGAGGCCAGGGCGCGGGGAGCGGGAGGCGGGCCCCGATGGGCTTTCCAGGGCCCGATCTGGGTCCTGGCGGGCCACGGTGGGGAAACCCGGTTGGGGAGGCAAGGTGGCGACGTGGCGGGACATGAGAGGTGGAGGGTGTCCGCTGCGGCGGCGCAGGTGGCGGCACGATGGCTCAGGCGGTGACAAGTGGTGGGGCGGGGTCGGTCGGGCACTGAAAACGAGGAGAAGGAGGTGGGAGGCGGCTGGCAGATGATTGGGGGCACGGAAATTTATGAGGAGGGGTAGGTAGCTGCCCAAAATGGAAGGGGAGGTGGTTTAAATAGGAAAAGGGGGCTAGGATTGGGGTTAGGAAGGGGTTTCTGGACCCTCCGATCGCGATCAGACGGTTCCGGACGTGAGGAGGGGTAGGCTGGGCCTAGGTGGGCTGCGGGGAGGGAAGAGAGGGAAACCCGACACAGCGTTTCGGAGACGGAAATGTCCGATAAAATACCGGCAACGGTGCCGCTACAGGATTGACGGTTGGGCTATCAAATGGGCTCCGAATGCGACGAAACATGACAGGCGCTCTGTCTACACAATAATAAGACCGCATGCCAAGTTTCGACCCATTCCGAGAACATTTTTCGGCCACTCACGAAACGAGGTAAAAGTGGGCGCCGGAGGACATAGGAGTGTCGGATTGCAAAACGGACAACTGGGAAAATGCTCGGATGCATGAAACGAACACGTATGCAATGCAATGCACACGATGACATGGCAAAATGCAACACACAAGCAAATGACATGGCAACGACGGCGAATAACTGGCGGACACCTGGCGCATCGGATCCGGGGGTTACAGCCCTCGTTGTGAGCTCCACTGCGTTTCCCCTCTCTCCTTTTGCTCGCCCCCCGCACCGTAGCGCCAAACCCGACGCCGACCGAACTCCGACCACCGTGGATGACCTCGTCGCGCCCAACTCCAGCCACCCCAGCTGCTTCCTCTTGCTGCACTAAATGCGGGAGAGCTCCAGCTCCCCGCGGGTGCCCTCCGCCGCTCGTTTGGGCGCCGGGAGAGCGAACCCGAGCCCTCCCCGTGCCTGTTGCAACCGGCGACGAGCCGCCGGCTGGTTAGGCCCTGTTGACCAGGGGTTTGACCTTCCCTAGGTCGCTGACAAGTGGGCCCTGCCCCAGCTAATCCTAGATTAGTTTTTAATTAAGTTTAATTAACCCAACCGAACTTTTTAGTTAGTAGTGGTTTAACACTAATTAATTTAGGTTAGTTAGTTAGTCACTGATGTGTGGACCCCAGACATCAGGTTTGACCTGGACCGGTCTGTTGACCTGTTGACGTCACAACGACGTCATGCTGACATAGTTAACCTTTTTCTAGATTTATTCTTGTTCTAAAAATTCCATAAAGTGTTATAAACTTCCAAAATTCATATAAATTCAACTGTAACTCAGAATGAAATAATTTATATATGAAAAATGATTAGAAAAATCCAATCTATCCATATGTACCATTTTCTTGTACGTTAGAAAAATTATAGCTGCTGTTTAGGACAAATCATATGAATGGCATTTAAATAATCACATGTGGAGTTTGAATTTGAACCTAGGGTTCAAACCAACTCCATTTAACCCGTTCCTAGTTGCATTAGCTCAAATCACAGCATATTGCCATGTCATGTTCATGCATCATATTGTTCATTGCATTGATTGGGTTCTTCCTTGTTTGCCAGTGTTTGTCCCCTCTTAGTAGACGACATACCGACGATGAGATCAATGACACCGATGAAGAGCTATACTATCTTCAGAAGTGCCAGGCAAGCAAAACCCCCTTGTTCATTCCGATACGTTCCCACTATCTCGCTCCTGCTCTCTGTTACTTAATTAGGACAACAATGATTCAACTGTTACATGCTGCGGTAGTTGAACCCCTTTCCTCTACATGACCTGTCATTGCCACAGTAAATAGATGAAACCCACTAGCATGAGTAGGAGTTGTTTGAGCCCTGATGTTCCTACTCATTCAAGCTTGTTTGTCATGCCTGCTATTGCTTACAGTTGTGTCAGGTCTGATTCATCGGGGATGAATTGGAATGTGGTGAACATGTCCTACTGTTGAGAGCTAAGTGTGTGAACATGATTTGGTAAAGGTAGCGATGAGAGGCCATGTAGGAGTACATGGTGGGTTGTCTCATTGAAACCGTCCTCAGGAACTGAGTTCTGTGTTTGTGATCCATGAACAATTACTACCACACATTGGGTTCCGATAACTCCACCCCTCTCGACTTATTAATCAACATGATCTCTGTCCAGGAGTTGCAACTAGTTTCTAGTGTTTGTAGGTAGTGTTAGTAGTCTACCAAGTGGCACCTGGTACAGGTGGGCTTGGGACAGACTAGGCACAGTGTCCCGGTGTACCAAGTGGCACCCGGATGGTGGGCTTGGGAACCCTCCACACATTGTTTGGGGTCGTGAGCGACACCCCGTCCGGATCTCCTTGCGGATGGAACCCGAATAGGCGATAAACCTGGACGAGAGACTTGTGTGGTTAGTCAGGTCGTGGCCGACTCCCTCGCCAGGCTTCCACTTGAAGGTCGCCGAGATACACGACGTGTACATGGTGGTAAGTGGCGAGAGCGTGTGTGAAGAAGTACACCCCTGCAGGGTTAATATGATCTATTCGAATAGCCGTGTCCACGGTAAAGGACTTCTGGGTTGCCTGTACAGTTCATAGACAAGTGAAAGTGGATACTCTAAAATGCGCAAGATAAGCGTGAGTGCTATGGATGGCGTTCTCGTAGAAAGACGGGAGCGGATCCATAGTGGTGTATTGATATGGTGAATATGTGGACTCATGTGCGCCACCTCAAAAGAGTTACTTGCAGTCGTAGTTCAGGATAGCCACCGGGTCAAAGCTGGCTTGCTGCAGTTAAACCCCACCATCCCCTTTGTTGATATTGATTCATATGTAGTTAGTTCTGATGTAAGTCTTGCAGGGTACATTTGTACTCACGTTTTCCTATTTTATGTTTTTGCAGAGAGACTTCAGTCTCGCTAGTAGTTCCGTGTGGACTTCGACGTTTAGCTTGATACCTCAGCTACGATCTTGTGCCCTCGGCAGGATCTTGTAGATAGTCAGGCTTCTCAGCCTTTTTCATTTGTAGATGTCTGTACTTAGATATGTTAAGCTTCCGCTTGTGCTTTGACTTGTGTGCTCTGAGTGTTGGGTCATGAGACGCATGTTTGTAACATCTCGCTCCTCGGAGCCTATTGAATAAAATACTTGAGTTGTAGAGTCATGTTGTGATGCCATGTTGTATTTGCACATATCGAGCATATTGTGTGTATGTTATTAAAATGCTTGGTACGTGTGGGATCTGACTATCTAGTTGTTTAACCTTGGTAGCCTCTCTTACCGGGAAATGTCTCCTAGTGCTTCCACTGAGCCATGGTAGCTTGCTACTGCTCCGAAACACTTAGGCTGGCCGGCATGTGTCCTTCTTCGTTCCTGTGTCTGTCCCTTCGGGGAAATGTCATGCGGTGTTTACCAGAGTCCTGTTAGCCCGCTACAGCCCGGTTTACCGGAGTCCTGCTAGCCCATTTGCTACAGCCCGGATTCACTCGCTGATGACCGACACGTTTGTTGCTGGGTCATGTATGCATGTCCCTGTAAGTTAGTGCCACTTTGGGTTCACGACTAGCCATGTCAGCCCGGGCTCCTTGTCATATGGATGCTAGCGACACTATCATATACGTGTGCCAAAAGGCTCAAATGGTCCCGGGCCTGGTAAGGCGACACCCGTGGGAATACCGTGCGTGAGGCCGCAAAGTGATATGAGGTGTTACATGCTAGACCAGCGTGCCATTGAGTCGGGGTCCTGACAGTTTTGGTATCAGAGCTTGACTGCCTGTAGGATTACCAAGCCAAACTGGTCGAAGTTGAGTCTAGAAATTCTTTAGTTATATAAGGGAATTGATTGTGGATGGGAACGTAAGGCTCTTTTTACTCCTTTACCTCATGCCCTTCTGATCTGAGTCATCTTATCTTTCCTACGGGGTTAAGGAACTAATCTTCCTCTTCTTTCTATCAGTATCACGTGTTACTAACCCGTAGACTTGTAGGATTGATGGATTCAAGCCTCAGTTTAGGTGCTACTACTTCCGTGTATTCATAGCTGGCCTCAGATTCTTGATATTGTGATGATCGAGTGGTTATGCCACCATTTGCAGGATGTCTCAAATCTTTTCGAGAATTTACAGCCGTTATGCTATCTGAGTCATCACATGTTTCTAAATAGTCTGATGCATTTGCAAATCCCTTCTTTTTGTTCCGATGTCTTTTAGGCCAGGTTAACCACACTAAACTGCTGAGTTGAGGTACTCTGTTGCCTCGACATATATGTTGGAGCTAGTATTATGACACTAGGTGTCTTAGAGGATCACCAGGTAATCTAGCCATGTTTTGTGTTCCCAGTGTGATGATTCTGGCCATAATTCTCGAAAGCATCCTGTGATGCTACGTAGTAGTAGGTATTCTACTCCTGGGTTTCTGAACCTGAGATTCACCCTACTTATTTCATGTTGATAGTGTTTGCTAGTTCCTTTAGGTTATTAGTAACCTTTGCGATAGTCCTCGAGGCCGTGGTATTTCCTTCTTCCAAATACTATGAACCATTCTTGGTAGAAGTTCTTTGAACCGATAGATCACAACCACAGTGCTCTTGATGAGTACTCGATTCTATGTCCATATTCTGCCAGTTCTACCTTCTCTGCATGGGTTATCCAGAAGAAACTTGTTGAACTTGGTTCGACATGCTAACCTATGCCTCCACAACTCAGAAAATCATATGTTCTTTTGAGTTGTCCCTCTTTAGTTGTATTCTGATATTTGTCTTTCAATTGATAGTAAGGAGTAGTTGTGCAGTCGTGTTCATCGATGCCTATTACTCTCTGGTCCGTCAAGCCATTCTATTTTGGAATGACTAGGAGAAACAAACTCCAGTACCTCATCCATATCTAGGATTGGGTCAAAGCAGTTGTGTTCCGCAAATCAAAATGCTAATCTAGCTCTTGTTCTGTTCTACCCTGGAGTATTACCATATTTATATCAAGAATATCATGGAAATTGCACACCATTATTTGAACTCTTGATACAGTGATACTTCTCGCCCTCATTATTCATTTCTCGGCTCCCGTGTTGTTGCAACCAGAATGCCGACAAGTGCATCGTGATGTGTGAAATCTATACCTCTAGCAACTCCGTTGCTTGGTAGTTAAATGGACAATAACCTCATTCTAGCGTGTTGATCATTGAATCGTCATCCTAAGGTTGATTGTGCTACCTAGTCCCTATTTCCGGTGCACTCTTCAGTCGGTGAATTAGGATTTTGTCAATCCCTTGCTCATTTGATCATATCGTCTTGCCCTGAAAAGCAAGATTGTTCTCGAGCTTAGTAACATATCGGTGGTTCGTGATTTTCTGAATATCTTCTCGGAAGTATCACCAGGTCGTCACCTGACCGCTATGTTGAGTTCGTGATCAAGTTGGTTTATTCCTGTAAACCACCCCTTCTCCAAGAGTCTGTGTTGGGTACCCCTAAGCTAGTTGGTTAAGCTCAACAACAACTTGGAGAGTTGGAAGATGGAAGCTTGTCCGATTTAGTTCATTTAAAGGGATATCTTGTATGTGCGTTGAAGAAAGGTGATATCTTCATTGATTGATCCTCACGATCAATTGCTGGACCTATCGTCCTAACCAAAACTTTTATTTGAGTGTGGGCTATCATCAAATCAAATCAGAACCAACGATACCCATAATGTTTCCTTACTCGTGGTTGATTCCTCGAGCATACACCGTTATATCTTTTGGGTCTGACCAATGCTATCACCTTGTTCCCATAGTTGTGGGATTTCACCCACATGGAAGCCTGGATGGATTGTTGTTGAGCCCATCGACAACATGCCTATCTTATCCATGACCTTGTTGGACATTAAGCTAGTGTTGGAAACTTTGTAAGCAATGCCTTCATGTTCCGTTCATGAAGCTTATGATTGGATGGACGAAGTGACTTCCTCGAATTCATGTGCATTCTATGCAAGTTGCCACCATGAATTCGAGAAAGTCAATGTTGCTTCCTCTGGAATCATCCCAAGTCAGTCATGCATGTGCGAAGTATACTTTGGTTTGTGAGATTATCTACCTCCATTCTATATGTATCCCTAGCACGCCAAGCCACCGATTGATTTGTTCAACATAAAGGAGTCTGTTCTAAAGTGTTAATCCTTTAGACTTCCGCGCGGAGACTTCGATGACATTAATTATGGTTCCCCACCAGAACTCGGTAGTGTTTTTGTTGTAAGACTACTATGTGGTCATGCATGTCTTGGACAGCATGTTCACATGTATGTAGCAGAACCAGCTCATGTTTTGGAGCTTGCTATCGTAGTTCATTTCTCGAGAATCTCGCAACGTCATCTCGTCGGTTTGTGTTGCAAACTTTCTTTTCCAGACATGTTGTCTAAAATATTCAGTTACCAACCAGATCTGAATCTCAAGCAGAAATGATGGTTGGAACCTTTCCAAGATCTATGGTGTAGTCCCGACAAGGTTGATGTTCTGGCCGATACACCTAGCCGGAAGATCTATCTTTGTAGTATCTTGATTGAGCAAGTTGACCATCTTCTCCATGAGGATTTCGAGTGACTTTTCTAGAAGTGTTCCTTATAAATCCTTTCTCTTCCGAAGTCCGGCCTATACTTGATGGCCACATTAATGCTTTAAGTATGACTGTGGTATGTAGAACATCAAGGAGAACATTAGAAGCGGAGTGCTAAATGTTTCTCCGTCAATCCTCCAGATTTTGATCCCTTGGCCTCGCTAAGGTCAAATCTGAGGAGATGTTATCTTCCTTTGCATCTGCATCCTCCGTCACTATTCATCACACTAGTATGTTGTGGCCAGGATCCTTGGCACGGATGCTGGTAAGACCTTGATGAATATGGAAATGCTGAAGTTCTTGAGAGCACGCTCAGTCACTGGGTTATATTCTCGGTATCAATTGGAATGTGCCTCCCGTTTACTGAGTTGTTCTGTAACCATAGTTTCCTTTCCGATCTGAGTATGCCATTCCTTCGCACTCCGCCAAACGATCGTTTGTGATTGTCTTATGCTGGTATAAAGGGTTTCAACGATCTTTGTATCAAAAGTAATTCTTTTCTCCACTTAAGGGAAAATTCTACGAGTCACCTCCTCTAAGATGTCTCGTTATGGTATCATGGAAATTCAACTCCTCGCTATGTTGACAACTGTTCACCACCTTCTTAAGTGTGAAAATTGTTGTCTACCTGGTGAACCTCCATCATCTATTCCACGCCATTCCTCTGTGCTTCGTGTCTCAGCTCGAGAGATGTTGCGATGTCTCATTCCGTGAGTTAATCCTGAGTTGTTCGATCTTCGAGAAGATCGATCCTTCTAGAGTCTCCTTCTCCTCTCGTTGTCATGTTGGCTGGAGTTCTCATAGCAAGACATCGAGACAAAGATGGTGATCGAATCGATGTTCTTATGAAGTGCAACCTGGATCTTGTAGATTATGCTAGCTTTGTGTCCCCTCTGCCTTCTTACCTCACGTCTTTGAATCTCGGGACGAGATTCTTGCTTAGTGGGGGTGAGTTGTCACATCCCTAGCTTCTGGTACTATCTGGTGTTTTGCATCTTGTTGCATCATGTTTAAATTCTATTTAAGTTGAAATGGGGACTGATCAAACCCTAGCACTAGATCAAATCAAATAGGTTCAACATAAAATCATTTTCAATGAACCCAAAATGCCCTTTGAAAATGTTCATAATTTTTTATAAAGGTGAAAACCTCTGCCAAATATGATGAACATATTTTTAGGCCATTCTGGATTTCTGAGTTAATTCATACTGTATTTGAATTGGAGCATTTAAATAATATTAATATTTTTAAATGCCCCAACAAATTTGGATCTAGTTGAGGGCCTCTGGAATAACTATTTTAGTGCCCATAACTATTTTCAGATTTTTTAAAATTGATTTGGTTTGAAAACCAAATTAAAACAAATCTGCAAAATAGAAAATCAGTACAAAATTAGAAAACGGAGAGGGAGCGATGCTCATCCGGGCCTCACCTGTGCTGGCCCAGCCCACCTAGCTCGGTGCCAGTCATCCCTAACCTCTGCCAGTAGGCAGAGGCAGGAGAGCGCACGCGCGCGCGAGGCACCACGCCTCCTCCCTGCTCGCTTGCCTCACCGAGGCGCCTCGAAGCCCCTCCTCAGCGCCGCTCTCGACCCCCTGACCCCCTCACTCTTCCCCTTCATCTCTCCCTCGCCTCTCCCTCTCGCCACTGCCGCGCCCTGAGCCACCTTCTTGCCTCCCCGATGCATCCATCGGCCCCGCCGCGTCACCCTGAAGCTCTCCGCCAATGAACACGATGCCGGAAGCCCGTGTCGTCGTCCCCGACCTCGTTTCGAAGCTTCGGCCGCCGGAGATCGTCGTCATTGATTCGCTGATCCCGTCCCATCCCCGAGCTCGTAGACCACCTCATCTCCCTCACTGTGAGCTCCACTGTGTTTCCCCTCTCTCCTTTTGCTCGCCCCTGCACCGTAGCGCCAAACCCGACCCCGGCCGAACTCCGGCCGTCGCGGATGACCTCGCCGGGCCCAACTCCGGCCACCCTAGTTGCTGCCGCTTGCTGCACTGGATGCGGGAGAGCTCCATCTCCCGCGGGTGCCCTCCACCGCTCGCTTGGGCGCCGGGAGAGCGAACCCGAGCCCTCCGCCGCGCCTGTTGCCGCCGGCGACGAGCCGCCGGCTGGTTAGGCCCTATTGACCAGGGGTTTGACCTCCCTTGGGTCGCTGACAAGTGGGCCCTGGCCCAGCTAACCCTAGATTAGTTTTTAATTAAGTTCAATTAACCCAACTGACATTTTCAGTTAGTAGTGGTTTAACATTAATTGACCTCCCCAGGGTCGCTGACAAGTGGGCCCACACGTCAGGTTTGACCTGGACCGGTTTGTTGACCTGCTGACGTCAAACAACGTCATGCTGACGCACTTAACCTTTTCTGGATTTATTCTTATTCTGGAAATTCCAGAAAATGTTATAAACTTCCAAAATTCATATAAATTCAACCGTAACTCAGAATGAAATAATTTATATATGAAAAATGATCAAAAAATCCAATCTATCAATCTGTACCATTCTCATGCATGTTAGAACAAATTATAGCTGCTGTTTAGGACAAATCATATGAATGGCATTTAAATAATCACATGTGGAGTTTGAATTTGATCCTAGGGTTCAAACCAACTCCATTTAACCTGTTGCTAGTTGCATTAGCTCAAATCGCAGCATATTTCCATGTCATGTTCATGCATCATATTGTGCATTGCATTGATTGGGTTCTTCCTTGTTTGTCGGTGTTTGTCCCCTCTCAGTAGATGACGTACCGACGATGAGTTCGATGACACCTATGAAGAGCTATACTATCTTCAGAAGAGCTAGGCAAGCAAAACCCCTTTGTTCATTCCGATACAATCCCACTCTCTCGCTCCTGCTCTCTGTTACTTCATTAGGACAACAATGATTCAACTGTTACATGCTGCGGTAGTTGAACCCCTTTCCTCTGCATGACCTGTCATTGCCACAGTAAATAGATGAAACCCACTAGCATGAGTAGGAGTTGTTTGAGCCCTGATGTGCCTACTCATTCATGCTTGTTTGTCATGCCTGCTATTGCTTAGAGTTGTGTCAGGTCTGATTCATCGGGGATGAATTGGAATGTGGTGAACATGTCCTACTGTTGAGAGCTAAGTGTGTGAACACGATTTGGTAAAGGTAGGGATGAGAGGCCATGTAGGAGTACATGGTGGGTTGTCTCATTGAAGCCGTCCTCAGGAACTGAGTTCTGTGTTTGTGATCCTGAACAGTTACTACCACACATTGGGTTCCGGTAACTCGATCCCTCTCGACTTATTAATCAACATGATCTCTGTCCAGGAGTTGCAACTAGTTTCTGGTGTTTGTAGGTAGTGTTAGTAGTCTACCAAGTGGCACCCGGTACAGGTGGGCTTGGGACAGACTAGGCATAGTGGCTCGGTGTACCAAGTGGCACCCGGATGGTGGGCTTGGGAACCCTGCACACATCGTTTGGGGCCGTGAGCGACACCCCGGCCGGATCTCCTTGCGGATGGAACCCGAATAGGCGATAAACCTAGACGAGAGACTTGTGTGGTTAGTTAGGTCGTGGCCGACTCCCTCGACAGGCTTCCGCTTGAAGGTTGCCGAGATACACGATGTGTACATGGTGGTAAATGGCGAGAGCGGGTGTGAAGAAGTACACCCCTGCAGGGTTAATATGATCTATTCGAATAGTCGTGTCTGTGGTAAAGGACTTCTGGGATGCCTGTACAATTCATAGATATGTGAAAGTGGATACTCTAAAATGTGCAAGATAAGCATGAGTGTTATGGATGGCGTTCTCGTAGGAAGACGGGAGTGGATCCATAGTGGTGTATTGATATGGTGAATATGTGGACTCGTGTGCGCCACCTCAAAAGAGTTACTTGCAGTCGTAGTTCAGGATAGCCACCGGGCCAAAGCTGGCTTGCTGCAGTTAAACCCCACCACCCCCTTTGTTGAGAATGATGCATATGTAGTTAGTTCTGATGTAAGTCTTGCCGGGTACATTTGTACTCACGTTTTCCTATTTTATGTTTTTGCAGAGAGACTTCATCTCGCTAGTAGTTCCATGTGGACTTCGACGTTTAGCTTGTTACCTCAGCTACGATCTTGTGCCCTCGGCAGGATCTTGTAGATAGTTAGGCTTCTCAGCCTTTTTCATTTGTAGATGTCTGTACTCAGATATGTTAAGCTTCCACTTGTGCTATGACTTGTGTGCTCTGAATGTTGGGTCATGAGACCCATGTTTGTAACATCTCGCTCCTCGGAGCCTATTGAATAAAATACTTGAGTTGTAGAGTCATGTTCTGATGCCATGTTGTATTTGCACATTGAGTTGTAGAGTCATGTTGTGATGTCATGTTGTATTTGCACATATCGAGCATATTGTGTGTATGTTATTGAAATGCTTGGTATGTGTGGGATCTGACTATCTAGTTGTTTAACCTTGGAAGCCTCTCTTACCGGTAAATGTCTCCTAGTGCTTTCACTGAGCCATGGTAGCTTGCTACTGCTCCGGAACACATAGGCTGGCTGGCATCTGTCCTTCTTCGTAACTGTGTCTGTCCCTTCGAGGAAATGTCACGCGGTGTTTACCGGAGTCCCGTTAGCCCGCTACAGCCCGGTTTACTAGAGTCCCGCTAGCCCAGTTGCTACAGCCCGGATTCACTCGCTGATGACCGACACGTTCGTTGCTAGGTCATGTATGCATGTCCTTGTAAGTTAGTGCCACTTTGGGTTCAAGACTAGCCATGTCAGCCCGGGGTCCTCGTCATATGGATGCTAGTGACACTATCATATACGTGTGCCAAAAGGCACAAACGGTCCCGGGCCTGGTAAGGAGACACCCGTGGGAATACCGCGCGTGAAGCCATGAAGTGATATGAGGTGTTACATGCTAGAACAGCGTGCCATTGAGTCGGGGTCCTGACAATAGGCGACGATCTGTTCGTCAGCCTCCCAGGGACGGCAAGCACTGGAGCACCAGCCAAAGGGGAGGTGTTTGACGACGAAGTCCTCACCGCTGCCGGGCTCCAGGTTGTTGATGAACCGAGTACCAGGAGCAACAACACCAAGGAAGATTAACTGCTCCAGGCCATGAGCGCTAACTTCCAGAAGCTCCAGGCACTCTACCGCGCCCGCCAGGACAAAGTGGACTCTGGGATGGCAGCCGTGGACAAGGCAGAGGGAGACTTTCGGGAGCATGTTGCTCAGATGCAAGTCTGGTTCGCCGAGGCCCGGGAGGATCTGAAGCCACCCAGATCCAGCTGGACAAGTGTCAGTGAGAACTCCTCCTGAAGCAGGCTGACTTCAACAAGGCCCAAGAGGTGGCGAAGGCCAAGGCCGTCAAGGATGAATCTGACCAGATGCAACACCGCATCTTGCTGGACACCCAAGAAGAGGACTTGGTCGCCCGTGAAGCGACACTTTCCGCCAAGCTTCGCGCCAAGGACGAAGAAGTTGAAAGGCTTGTCGTGTAGCAGACCCAGGATCTGAAGCAGGGGCACAACGAAGCACTTAACATTCTAACCCTGGACCATGCCGGCAAGCTGAAGGAGGCCGTTGACGAAGCAAAGGCCGTAGAGGCCGCATAGGTTGAGTTGGCCGGCAAGGTGGAGAAGCTGGAGTTGGAGCTGGAGGAGATGAAGAAGGAGATCGTGACACTGAAGGACAATAGGGACAAGACCGTCTGCACCTTGTCGGACTTGCAGGTCACCATCTCCGACAAGACCAAACTGCTCACTGATGCCAACAACTCCATTGCCGATCTGAAGCTGAAACTGGAGATTCTGGAGAAGACGCTTTCGGAGACCAGGGCCCGCAAAAAGACCCTGATCCAGGATCTCGTGAACAAGAGGCAGTTGCTACATGATGCCGCCGTCACCATTAATGAGCTTGTGGCTGGCACGAAGCTCTGGACCAGCCGCCTCGTGGATGTTGCGAAGAGGCTCACCACACAGCTGTGTGTCATGGGCAAGCCAAACTTTAGGTTCTCCCATGAAGTGAACATGACTGACAATGCTAGGATGACCCTGTTCTTTGAGGGCTTCTTCGATGCCCTAAAGCTACTCCACTCCAAAAGGGCAACTTATCTGGCCGAGGAGCCCCAGAAGCTATGCTGGGGTGCCTTGACCAAGGTGCTCACCAAGGTGGCATACTAGAACCCCAGCATAGACTTTGCTGACGCTCTTGAGAGCTTGCCGGAGGGGGCGGACCTCGAGGCGCTCGAGGAGCGCATCGAGCCCATCATCAGCTGCATCAGCGGAGTCAAGAGGCTAGAGGGCCAGTGTCGGTATTAACTGCCCCATCTCTTGTTGCCGTTGCAAGTTCGCACCCAAGACAATTTTATCTTAAGTTAGAACCGCGGCAATCACTGATGTAATATAACCTTCACTATGCTTTAAATTGAATACATATTATTTACCTGTCCGATTTCTCTCTGTATGTACTACACCCTATGCTTAGTTGGATAGGCTTGTCGGCACGTTAACCCTTGCCGTGGGCGCTTTGAAGGACAGATCCTTAGCAGCCTGCTTGGAGGCGTCGCTGTTGGGCAAGCCACCTTGCCGTTCCTAGCGCATCCACTTGCGCTGTTGAGCGGACTCGAAATAGAACAAGGGCGTAGCCAATAGTGGCAGGGTTCCTTCGCATGCAGGTTTTCCATACAAAAACCGAGACCATTCGATGGAAATAACCTCACACAAAGGAAATTACTCAAAGTTTTAGCGTGACTTAGCTTTTTGTTACTGTTCGAATCGTCGTTGCGGCTGCATACGACGCCGCTCCCCTGGCTTCTCGTATCAGGGTGGCGTGGACGATCTTGATCCCCTCCGCCAGCAGTGTCTACCATGTCGCCCATCCATGCTGGCATGGGCGGGGCGGCTCCAGATGAACAGACCACAATGATCATCTTCTTCTTCGTAGCCATGGCGATGAAGAAACTGTTGCACTAACTGCTAGACCAGATTCAACTAACTCCCCCTACCTGGCGTGCCAAAGATGTCGTGGTAAACGAACACCTATGGTCTCACAAGAATCCCTTCTACAGTTGGCGGGGAGAGGAGCTACACGAAGAGCAGGTCTAGTGATCAGTGCGAGGGGATTTTTACCCAGGTTCGGGCCACACTGGTGCGTAAAACCCTAGTCCTGCTTGTGTGTATATTAGTGTTCTCGAGCTCTTGAACTAGCTGCGGTGCATGCCCAATCCAAAAAAGTCTGAATCCTCTCCCAGTCCGCATCAGCCCTCCTTTTAAATGTCAAAGGGGTTGCCACAGTGGCACACATGAGGTGGAAAGCAAACTACAGTGTATGAGCTTATCACTCGGCAAAGTAGGACAAACCCATTTAATGCGCTGCCTACGTGCCCCCTTTATCAGGGATGGTATCAGAAGTTGTCCCATCCATCGTCGCCCCTCCTTGCCTTGGCACGCATCCAGGCTGACGAGGCATGCAGTGCCACATGGGCTAGCTAGCTGCTGTGTTGGTGCGGTGGTAGAGCCTCCACGAAGATTTGCATGCCGCCACGCAGGCGCCTGCTTAGTTGGCAAGCTGGTTGTCACACTAGAGTGGTGGTGAGGTGGAAAATCCTTGTTGGGGCAATCATCCCTGGCAAGGTTTGCCAGGGGCCTTGTGGTCGTCCCCTGCAAGGGTCTTGCTGGGGGTCTTCGTCTTCTGGTCCCATGTGGGCCTGCAGGCCATCGGTCTTCACAAAGATCTGCATGCTACTATGCATGTGTTCCCAAGTATTGGTCTTGACGCTGTCGATGGTGTCAGAACTCTCAGCCTCAAGGGTGATGGCCTTGCTGGTGCTTCGCAGGTTGGCCCCGCAAGGAGCTTGCCGGGGCAACACAAGCCGTCTCAGCAAGGATGTTGCCTCGGGAAGTCTAGCTTGTCCTCTTCTCTTTGTTCATTGTCTTGAGTGTTGTCTTGATGGTCTGGTGTTTTGTCTTCTGCTGCCCCGCCAGGCCCTACCGCAGGTGTGGCTACGACTACCCATGCACAAGTAAGGGGTACAGAAGAGCTCGTACTTTTGTACATCGACATAGCTAGATGCTCATGGAAGTCTATTCCTGGCGATTGATCCCCATTCCTTCAATTAACACTGCAGTGCTTTGGCACCGCGGCCCAGAATAATCGGAATCTTATAGTAGCAAACATGATACCGAGTTTGATTTGCTCATGGTTGTTATCTGCCAAGTGCCCACAAGATCTATGAATTATAAAGACTTCAGGCTAATTGCATTCTTCAACTGCGGTCTCGCCTATCTGACAGGTCACTGCGGTAAGTGGATAAATCTGCACGTCCATCACAGGATCATACATCCTCCATGGTTCTCTGATGCCATTGAACAGAAGCGCTTCATTTACATTGTGGACTCCTTCTATGGCTGGACGTATTGCTGGCTGTCGGTGTACTAGAGTAGGGGTACCCTAGTATCCCGAGCTTGTGCACGGGCAGTCGCAGCACCCCGCGGCAAGGCTTGCCGGGTGACCGCCAAGGTCCTCCATGGTTCCTTTGGAGCCATTCAAGAACAAAGTATTCAAGCCAAGGAGACAAGGCCCCGGCAAGAGGAGCTTGCCGGGAAGGCCAACCAAGGCATCTCAAGGAACTTTCCGCGACGCGCCACGCGTCCCGGCAAGGCCCGGTGAGCGACAAGCTTCCGGACGCGACAAGACAACGACCGCGGCAAGGCGCTTGCCGCGGCAAGCTACCACTCTATACCCGCGCTCCAGCACATCCACCAACGTGTCGCCCTGGGGCCTTTCCAGGCGCGCGTGGCAAGAGGCTGTGCAGCCAGCGGTGCGCAGTGGCAAGCGACGCTGACAAGACTGCCATCGTGGCGAGCGGTGGCGTCCCTGACGGTCCCTTTTTGCACTATTTGGGCGACGCAGACGGGCATTTAATGCCTTTGTCCCCTGCCGTCAGGGTTAGGTATGATACACTGTACAGGTAGTTGTACCAACCGCAATTCCTTTTCCATTTTTACCCTTGTCTACGTTGCCACCTGTCGGAGACCCCTTTAGCATATAAAAGGAGGCCCATGCGCAACGTAGAGGGGGGTTGGAAGGCAGAAAAACACTCACGCTCGGTCTCGTTAGCAGCTAGTGTGTACTGTAGCACTCAGCGCTCCCGAGCAAAAACCCAATATACTCAGACATGCAGCAGTAGGAGTGTTATCTCTCCGGAGAGCTCCGAAGCTGGGTAAACTGCTTGTGTGCTTCGCCTTGATCCGCTCTTCGTGCGATCTCCGCCCCCCGCCGAACCGAAAGGGGCACGGTCCGCCGGTCCCATAGGTGTTCGTGGATCAGTTTCCCCGACATCTTTGGCGCGCCAGGTAGGGGGCGTCGAGGTTGTGTGAACCTGATCCGGCGTTCACACGAGCTAGATCTTCATTTTCTTCATCGACATGCCACCGAAGAAGAAGGCTTCAGCGGCAACTGTTCCGTCCACGTCGATCCCACCACCACCGGAGCAAACGAGTGGTGGGGTAGACACCGGTGGAAGAGCGGACATTGACGAGGGAGCTCACAGTGCTACCAGGTCCAAGGACAAGGCTGCGCAGACCTTGGCGTCCGTACATGCACCGCGCCCATCTCAGGAAGCGCAGGACCGACAGCGTCATGGTATTCGCAGTGCCATACGTTTGTTGGACCAAGATCGAGCTGGTGGATCTCGGGGTGCTCAAGACCGGCATGCACGCCAACATGCTGGCACGAGCGAGACACGATCGCCTAGACGGGATACTGCTCCTTCTAACATAGTTAGAAGTCCGAGCATATCCTCCTCCTTGCACCGTTCGCCACTGCCGCCCACCACTCCAGCAGAAGCTTTGGCGCGAGCTCAACTGCTCCTGGATTACCCTCCAACAGCAGACAAGATCGACGGATGGAGGGCCACCATTCAGAGTCTCATCGGCTTCGCCAACGGCGACACTCCGCGGCAGCCGAGTACATCGCTGCCGCGGCAGGACTACCAGGCACGAGCCGATGGCGACAAAACCGGTGGGGGTGCAACCACCATGCACTCTCCACCCCGAAGGCCAAGATCGCCGACTCGCCGGATCCACCTCGACAGCGACTCCACCGCATCATCAGATCCACGAGCTCGTCGCGATCAGCGCCAAGTTCTTCACGAACGACAGCAAGAAGACGCTCGTACTCGCATCGAGCGCCGAAGAGAAGCGCAGCGTCAATCGGACCAGCGCGCTGGGCCCTCTGTTGACATGCATGCGCCGGGGGAACCAGGCGATTTGCTGTACGCGTTAGGTTGCCCTGCGTTCACTCGTGAGCTGCGGCAAGTCCAGTGGACCAGCACGAAGAATTTCAAGCCAGACGTACCAGAGAAGTATGATGGCAAGTCGCATCCGTCGGAGTTCCTCAGCATCTACACCATCACGGTGCAATCTGCCGGGGGGCAGGACGACAAGATCCTGGCCAACTACTTCCTGCTGGTACTCAAGCCCAATGTCAGATCCTGGCTCATGCACTTGCCGGACAACTCCATATCATCCTAGGCAGACCTATGCCATCAGTTTGTCGGCGCCTTTACAGGCGGCCACAAGCCTCATGGCCAAGAGAGCGACCTTCATCTGCTCGCCCAGAAGGAAGGAGAGCCCCTGCGCAAGTACATTCAGAGATTCAGCCGCGTACAGCACAACATCCCAGATGTCCACACTGCCACGGTAATCAGTGCGTTCCATCAGAACGTGCGAAACTGCAGGATGCGGGAGGAGATGGCGATGTGCAAGATCAGAGGCGTCAGTGAGCTATATGCCCTGGCCGACAAGTGTGCACGTGCCGAGGAAGGGAGGAAACTCCCCGGAGAGAATACAGGAGCAGGAGGATCTGATAGTGAGGAGACTGCCCCGGCAAAGAAAAACCGGCGGCGGGACAACAAGAAAAAGAAAGGCAAAGATGTGCTAGTCGTTGAGCAGTCCAGCAAAGGAGGTGGCGCCAAGAAAGCCAAAGCTGGTAGCTCCGACGAAGGGATTGCCGCAGGCACAAACTACCAGGCTGTGGCGGTCGCCGACAAGCAGGACGGCACCAACAAGCAGTACTGCAAGATCCACCGCACCAAGGGTCATGACCTCCAGAGCTGCAAGAAGGTCGAGCAGCTTGTCGAGCAGCAAAAGGCTGAATATGAGTGACGCAACAAGGAGAAAGCCCAGGAAGGTGCTGGAGGAGCCGGCAAGAAACGCCCCGGCCAAGGAGGACGCCGCGGCAAGGCCAAGTAGCGGCAAGGAGACAGACCTCCCCGCGGCCGCGACAAGGATGAAGATGACGACGACGATGAAGATATGGATGATGACGAGACCGATGAGCAGGAATTCCAGAAAGCCACAGACGTCCTGTGCGTTGACGGCGGTGCTTCTCTGCATACTTCACACCGCCACCTCAAGCAGTGGGTGCGGGAAGTCAATGCGGCAGAACCACCCGTCGAGTCATGCAAGCCTCTGAAATGGTCCAGCACGCCTATCATCTTTGATATTGAGGACCACCCTGATCACATAACTGCGGTCGGGTGCTTGCCGATGTTGGTTTCACCAACTATCCGCAACCTCAAGGTCACTAAGATGCTAGTTGACGGCGGGGCCGGCTTGAACCTGATCTCCTCCACGGTACTCCAGAAACTCCAGATCCCTGATGGCGAGCTCGAAGAGACCGGCACATTCCAAGGAATCAATCCGGGAAGGAGCAAGCCGAAGGGAAAGATCACGTTGCCGGTGACATTTGGCAGCGAGTTGAACTTCAGGACTGAGAGGGTCACTTTTGACGTTGCTGACTTTCCATTGCCTTACAATGGGTACTCGGCCGTCCAGCACTCGCCAAATTCATGGCAGCCTCTCACTATGCATACAACATGCTAAAGATGCCAGGCCCGATAAGTGTCATCTCTGTCCCTGGCGACAAGAAGGATGCTCTTATCTGTGCCGACAAGATCTACCGGGAAGCAGCAGCCGCAGCAGATCGCAAGTCACTTGCCGTTGAAGCTCCCGGGGCGAAGAAGAAGACCAAGTCCGGCAAGAGTTCTGATGCCCACTCTGGCAAGCGCACCTCTTCGGAGTGCTGCGCTACCGTCGAGGACGCACCATCGAGCTCCACCGGCAAGTGTAAGAAGACAATGGCAGCTCCACCAGAGACCAAGAAGGTGTCCGCCAAGGAGGATGGCACTGGTGGTACTTTCACCATCAGTGCCACTCTCGACCCTAAATAGGAAAGCGCGCTCGTTGCTTTCCTGCGGGTGAATGTCGACGTATTTGCGTGGCAACCGTCTGACATGCCCGGTGTTCCCAGGAAAGTAATCGAGCACCATCTTGCCGTCTGTCCTCATGCGCGGCCCGTCAAGCAGAAAGTCAGGAAGCAGGCAGTGGAGCGCCAAGAATTCATCGCAGAAGAAATCAAGAAATTGGAAGCAGCAGGCCTTGTCAGAGGAGTGCTCCATCCTACGTGGTTGGCCAACCCTGTAGTCGTGCACAAGGCAAACGGGAAATGGAGGCTTTGTATCGACTTTACCGATGTCAATAAAGCTTGTCCCAAAGACCCATTTCCCTTGCCGCGCATCGACCAGATTGTTGACTCCACGGCCGGATGTGACTTGCTTTCATTTCTTGATGCATACTCAGGATACCATCAGATCTTCATGGCAGAAGAGGATGAGGAGAAGACCGCATTCATCACCCCATGTGGCACATACTGTTTCATACGGATGCCTTTCGGTTTAAAGAATGCTGGTTCAACATTTGCAAGGGTAGTCCATGACGCTTTTGAGCCGCAAATACATAGAAATGTGGAAGCCTACATGGATGACATAGTGGTCAAGAGCAAGGACAAGGCGACTCTGATTCAAGATTTAGACGAAACCTTTGCAAATCTGCGCAAGATCAACCTCAAGCTTAACCCCGAAAAGTGTGTGTTTGGAGTCCCCTCCGGCAAGCTTCTCGGGTTCTTCGTGTCTCAGCGGGGAATTGAAGCCAATCCCGACAAGATCAAGGCCATTGAGCAGATTGAAGCACCAAAGCGCGTCAAGGATGTGCGAAGACTTGTCGGTTGCGTAGCTGCTCTCAGCAGGTTTATCTCTAGGTCTGCTGAGCGCGCCCTGCCATTTTTCAAAATATTGAAAAAGGCGGGACCAATGAAATGGACTCCGGAAGCGGAGGCTGTGCTGCAGGACTTAAAGAGATACCTGTCCTCCACTCCAACACTTGTCGCACCTAAGCCACAAGAGAAGTTGCTGCTATATATAGCGGCAACCAATCAAGTGGTTAGTGTTGCGTTAGTAGCGGAGAGGGAGGCGGATGATGAGCTAGCAACCACGGCAGATGCATCCAGCGACAAGCAGGGGACTTCACCGGCAAGTTCTGGTCCCGACAAAGATGGATCTGCGCAGGCACGTGAGAAGATGCAGAAAAGAATGGTGCAGCGCCCAGTTTACTTTGTCAGTTCCCTTCTGCAGGGGGCTAGATCAAGGTACTCTGGTGTGCAGAAATTGCTTTTCGGCCTTCTCATGGCCTCGAGAAAGCTGCGCCATTACTTCCAAGCACATGAGATCACAGTTGTCACTCATTTTCCGCTGAAGAGGATACTGCAAAATCCAGAAGCAACAGGCAGGATTGTCGAGTGGGCACTGGAACTGCCAAGCTTTGGCCTCAAGTTTGAGAGCACTTCAACTATCCAAAGCAGAGCATTGGCGGAGTTCATAGCAGAATGGACGCCAACACAAGATGAAGAAATTCCAGAAACGAGCATCCCCGTCAAGGAAGCAAGCAAAGAGTGGCTGATGTACTTTGATGGTGCCTTCTCGCTGCAAGGCGCCGGTGCGGGCGTGCTACTTGTTGCACCCACCGGAGAGCACCTCAAGTACGTAGTCCAGATGCACTTTCCCAAGGAGCAAGCAACGAACAATACCGCAGAGTATGAAGGTTTGCTTGCCGGTCTCAGGATCGCGGCAGACCTTGGGATCAAGAAGCTCATTGTCAGGGGTGACTCACAACTTGTCATCCGCCAAGTGAACAAGAATTATCAAAGTCCGTTGATGGAAGCTTACGTTGATGAAGTGAGAAAGCTAGAAGAGCACTTTGACGGCCTACGGATGGAACATGTTCCAAGAGCTCAGAACGACATTGTCGATGGCCTGTCGAAGTGCGCCGCACTTAAGTTACCTGTGGAACTAGGGATCTTTGTGCTCAGACTGACTCAATCGTCTGTAACGCCATCAACTGGACAGAGCAAGAAGAGGAAGTTGATTTCTGGTGACTATTTTTTGGCAGAGCTCCCCGAAGCCACCGCCAAGAAGGCCCTCAAGATCAACACCAAGGGTGCTGAGGAGCAGTCTGCTCCGGCAAGCCCTAGGGTTTGTTCCGTTGAAGCAGACGCTCCCGACAAGTTTTGCTCCGGCAAGCTTGCCGGGGAACGTCAAGCTCCGGCTGAGCCGCAGGTTCTCGCCGTAGAAGCGGATGTTCCCACAGCAGCAGATGTGCCTTTAGTTCTTGTTGTCGACCCGCAAGCTCCAGCATGGGCACATTAGATTGTCCGTTTCCTTCAGACAGGAGAACTTCCCGAAGAGCAAGAAGAAGCGGAAAGAGTAGCCCGGCAGTCAAGTATGTACCAGTTTATCGACAACACACTGTACAGAAGAAGACTCAACGGCGTGAAATTGAAGTGTATTCCCCGGGAAGACGGACAAAAGCTGTTGGCAGAGATACATGGAGGCATATGTGGTCACCACATTGGCGCAAGAGCACTTGCCGGCAAAGCGTTCCGGCAAGGTTTCTTTTGGCCGAGAGCCCTCCAGGATGCAACTGCACAAGTAACCAAGTGTGAAGCGTGCCAGTTCCGTTCCAAACAGATACACCAGCCAGCTCAAGCTCTCCAGACGATCCCTTTATCCTGGCCATTTTCGGTCTGGGGGCTCGACATCCTCGGCCCCTTTCCCCGAGCTGTCGGGGGCTTTGAGTACTTGTATGTTGCAATCGACAAGTTCACAAAGTGGCCGGAAGTGGAAGCAGTGAGGAAGGTGACAGCACAGTCAGCAGTCAAGTTCTTCAGGTCGATTGTTTGCCGCTTCGGGATCCCTAATAGGATCATCACCGACAACGGGCACGCAATTCACGAGCCGCACCTTCATGCAGTACGTCCAAGACCTTGGCGCCAAGGTCTGCTTCGCTTCTGTTGCTCATCCGAGAAGTAATGGTCAAGCGGAGAGGGCAAATGCTGAAGTGCTGCACGGGCTCAAGACCAGGACTTTCGACAGGCTGCGCAAGTGCGGAAAGAACTGGATTGAGGAGCTGCCGGTGGTTCTTTGGTCGATCAGGACGACGCCAAATCGAGCCACTGGCCAGACACCTTTCGCTCTAGTCTATGGAGCAGAGGCAGTTCTCCCCACGGAACTCGTATACGGGTCACCTCGAGTGCTCGCTTATGATGAGCTTGAGCAAGAGCAGTTGCGACAAGATGATGCGCTGCTCCTTGAGGAGGACCGTCTTCAGGCCACTGTACGAGCTGCTCGATACCAGCAAGCTTTGCGCCGCTACCATAGCCGCAAAGTTAATGCCAGAAGTCTCGAGGAAGGCGACCTTGTTCTTCAGCGTGTTCAGTCCGCCAAGAATTCCAACAAGTTGATGCCGAAGTGGGAAGGCCCTTACCGGGTGAAACAAGTCACTAGGCCTGGCGCTGTCCGCCTTGAGACCGAAGATGGCATTCCGGTGAGCAACTCCTGGAACATTGAGCATCTTCGTAAGTTTTACCCGTAGGGCGCGGTTACCGGAACCTGTTCCGGCAACCACCTTTTGTACAAGTCTTGCCGATGTTGCATGTAATCCTTTGTACGAAGCCGGGCGCAGACCCCGTGCATAAGTAAAGCTCATGTGCTCCGCACATCTTGTCAATTTCATGCTTTTTACTTTGCATGCGTTATCTGACACTTTGTGCAGCACCTACCCCCGGTAAGCAATAACGATCCGTAAGGCTCCATATCTTTATTTTCTCTTCTTTCTCATTCTCGAGGAAAGGAAGGATCCCTCGCCCACAAGTTTGCCGGGGGGAAAGGAGAAGATAATGGTGTGGACCAGGCGTCGTTCAAGGAAGTTTCGCCTTACCGGAAAGCAAACGGCAGAAAAGCTAAGTTGCCAAAGTTTGAGAAATCAGTTTTAATTTTTAAGTTATCTTCCTCGAACGACCGTGCTTTGTATGGAAAACCTGTGCGCGGAGGAACCAACTCGTAGCTAGTTGCGCCCTTACTTTGTTTCGAGTCCGCTCAACAACTTAAGTGAGCTGCGACTAGTTGCGACAAGGTTTCTTGTCGGAAGCGGCACCGCCAGCAGGCTGCTGACGTCCCGCACTCAGCGCTCGCGGCCCAGGTGCCTGCACCGACAAGTTCCCTAAAAGCGTAGGGAAAAAACATACAAAGGAAGGAATCAAGTAAAGTAAATAACATAGCAATCGCTACCCAAAATAGAGTCATATTACAATATAGCTTGTCGTAGCTCTAACAGATTGTTCTCATAACATGACCAGCAGCGACAAGAAAAAGAGAAAACGGGCGGCCTAATCTATGCGATCGCCCTCAACCCTCTTGATCCCACTCACCTTGTCCACAATGGGTGCAACAAGGGCCTTGAGCGCTTCCAGATCAGCATCCGGCGGCAAGGTCTTGAGGACGTTGGTGAGGTTGAGGCCTGGGTTGCGGAAGGCCACCTTCACCAGCACCTTTTGAAGAGCTCCCGCGCAGATCTTGCGCGACTCGTCGGCCAGCTGCTTTGGGATCTCCTCCCGGAGTCGCTGGAGGGCCGTCGCCACACCTTTGAAGAACAAGCTGAGCTTGGCGCCGGGTTGGAGGTGCTCATCGGAGGAATACCCGAGATCCTCCATCCCCAGCTGCGCCAGCTCCCCGTCGATGGCTGCGGCAACATCCACGAGACCCTCGGTCCAGTGCTCCACATTCTCCCTAAAAGCATTCTGGGCGGCAGCGGCATTCGCCAGCAGCGCCTCGTCGGCCTTGATCTTCTCCTTCAAGGCCACCTCCTTCTCCCTGGCGCCGTCCAGCGTCTTGGTCAAAGTGGTCAGCTTCAATTCAAGATCTGCGTTGGAGTCCTTGGCGGCGCTAAGATCCTTGCTCCTCTCGGCGAGACGACCCTGCAGCTCGCCATGAGCGGCGGCGTCCTTCTCGCGCTCACGCTTGAGCGCAGCAAGCTCCTCGCCGCTCGCCTTGAGATCGGCCTCCAGTTGCGCCATCTTCGTCTCCAGCTCCTTCTTGGCGGCCTCGGCAGCTGCGGCAGCATCCTCTGCTTCCTTGAGAGCCCCGCCAAATGTTTGCTCGCGCGCGGCAAGCTCCTCCTCGTGGCTGTCAAGGTTGACCTTGCACTGCGCTAACTCACCTTCCTGCGTAGATAGCTTCTCGGCAACGAGCCGCTGTTGCTCTTCAACTTCAGCCTTCTCGAGGAGGAAGGCTTTCCGCTCCTCGGCGACTTGCTCCCGCTCCTCTGCCAGGGACCGGAGAGCTTCCTGGTTGAAGCCCCGGAGCTCCTCCGCGCGCTTCTCGATGTCCACTCCTGCCTTCGCGACAAGCACTTATCGGGATACCAGCTTGGCCTGTCGGTCGCGGTAGAGCGACAACAGCTTCCGCAGCAGCCGCTCCTCCTCACGCTCGTCGCTGCTGCTGCTTGGCGCGTCGACCAGCATCAGCCCAGCGGAGGCGAGCACCTCTCCATCCAAGATCTCTCCTTCGACCGGTGCCCTGGATCTTGACGCCCAGGGGAGCTTGATGAAGATGCCGTCACCGGCCTTCAAATAGGCGCCGGGCTGGGGCTCTTTGGAGCCTGGCACTGCAGCAGCGACGGAGGGATCGGCGGTCGGCGTAGCACCTGACGCTCCTGCGGCCTCGGGGCTGTCAGTGCGATCGCCGGATCCCTCGCCATCTTCTACGGCGGCAGCTTTGGCGGCCTCTTCGCCGGCGGGATCATCAGCGCCACCTTCTCCTTCGGTGGCAACGGCGTCGTCGGTATTGCTGCGCGCGTTCTCCTCGCCGGCGACCTCGGTTCCCATCGGCTCCGTGGCAGATGGATCTGATGAACGAAAAAAGGAGAAAAGTCAAGCAAATATCCAAAAAGAAAATCAGAAGAAGAAGAACCCAAGGGAAGTTTTCAAGCAAGAGGATTACCTGTACTAGGATCTGCAGTCATGGTCTCAACCACCGGAGGGTCGCTGGTGCTGTCCCTTGCCGGAGAACCGTTCCTTGCCGGAGAATTCTCCCTTGCCGGAGAACGCTCCCTTGCTGGGGAATCCTCCCTTGGCGGTGTAGCCGAAGCAGATGGCATTTCAGGAGCGGCTTCCGGGCACTCCTGGTGAGGCTCCTCTGCTCCTACACAAACCAACAGTCAGATATCAGCAAAGAAAGAGCACCCATGCGCGCCTGACAGCAGGAAGTAAACCATATACTTACGCTGGGGGCTGTGCTGGGGGCTGCTTTGAGGAATGGTTGTCGGGTCCGGCAAGGTGGTCTCGGACACGCCCCCTGCTGTCGCGGTGGGTTCGTCCTCGATGACAATCACCGGGACCTTGGCTTTCTTCACCGCTCTCTGGGCCAGAGTCCTGAAAAGGAATGGGTTTGGAGTAAAGCAAATCAGATACAAGACAAAACAACAAGAATTGAAGAACTACAAGTACAGCAAAGAATCTTACTCTTCTTCTTCCTCGTCGGAGCTGAGCACGGAGAGATCGAAGTCCGGCTCGCCTCCGGTACAACGAAGCGGAGGAGTAGGTTCCCTTGTCCGCTTGGAAGGAGCAGTAGCGGTGGACCGGGAAGACCCCGCTCCAGTTGTCGCAGCGGCGTGAGGCGCTCCCGCGGCAACAGTGCTTGCCGCGGTAGAGCGTGTCGCGCGGCACGGTGGCTGTTGACTCGTCTGCCGCCCCGCTACGTCCCCGGCCTTGCGGAGACGCCTTCTTGGTGGAGCTGGGGGCTCCGCTTGTGGCGAGCTGGCTGAAGGTGGGGAGGAGGAGGAGCCGATCTTCAACGAGTGGCTCGCGCCCTCGGCGGGCTCGCAGGACTCAGCTTCAGGCCCGATAAGCTCTTCCTCGCCGGCAAGCTCCTCTCGCTCGACAAGGCTTGCCGCCTCTGCTGCCTCTGCCTCCTCCACGGTGAATCCGAACTCGCCCGAGGCAGCAGCTGCCGCCGCCTCTTCCAGCCTAGTGGCGATGCGCTGCATCTCCGCATCGGTGGTGTCGCGAGTAAGGCTCTTCTATTCATTGGAGCGGACCGGCACTTCTACCAAGCCGTCAAAGAACTCCCGCACGACGTCATCTGCAGGCTCTTGCCAAGTTGGGACAATTCCATGCGAATCGCACAGCGGCATCATTGCACGGATGCGGTCGAGCGAGGAGTTGTTGCACAGCGGAACGACACCCCTCAGCAACATGAACGCTTCAGGATGTTGAGGACCGCGCTTGAACAGTTCCAGGATCATCGCGCCCAGTTCCAGGACAGTGAAGTTGAAGTTGAGGCCCGGGTGCAGCCTCATGATATCCGCCGCGTTCTGGAACTCCCAGGCGGGTCTCCTCCTCTCCTGCAGGGGGGCGATGCGGCGGCGAAGAAAATCTGCGCCAACGGCGCCTACGGTGAGCCGGCAAGCCTGAGGCGTAGGATCCGGGTGACGGCAATCTTCAGCCTATCGTCTTCCGGGGCCACGTTGCTCCAATCGTTGCCGCGCGCTACTGGGGCTTGGCGCTGGGCGGTAAATGGCTGCGGGTTCTCCTCGACAATCCAGGACCATTCTGCTCTCCATTCCTCCCACTTGCTGCAGAGCTCTCCCTCCAGATAAGCTTCCTTCTTGCCAGCTCTCGAGATCCAGGCGATTCCGCCGGATAAAGGCTCCCCTCTCTCAACTCGGGGCATAAAGAAGTGGCGGAAAAGAGCTACGTTTGGAAAGACTCCGACAAAGTTTTCGCAGAGATGTGCGAAAACTTCCATGGTCAGAATAGCATTGGGGGTGAAGTCAAGGAGGCGAAACCCGTAGGTGTTCATGATATCGCAGAAAAATTCAGAGAAAGGCGGGCAGAGCCCGCAGTAGAAGAACAGCGCGAAGAAAGGGTATCCATTCGGAGCCAGTTCCGAAGCGGCAGCTGGGAGTACCTTCGTACGTGGATGCGCTCGCGTCTCCGTCGACCAGAAGAGGTAGTAGTACTCTCTCAGCTCCTTCGCGGCGAGCTGGGGGGGAAAGATTGCCCGCTCCTTTCGCAGCGCCGTGAGCTGCTGCACCTCGGCCGACTTCACGACCTTCCCCTTCTCGGCTTTCGGAGCCATGGCGGAGGTGGTGGGGGAGATCGACGACGTAGGTGATGCTGGTGGCGATGGGGGGCGGAGCGCTGCTCTCTTTCAGCTTTGGGAAGAAGGGGGGAGCGGCGGAGATTTCTGAGATTGGAGTAGCAACCGGCGAGATGGGCGAACTGCCCCTGTTTCCCCTGCTTATAAAGAGGGAGGGGGCGGGTGTTCCGTCTTTCCGAATAAAGAAACCACCCACGATCTCTCCCACGACGCCGCATTCGACGCGTGCCGTTCGGGGAAGGTGCGGTGGATACGGAGTAAGATACGGCGTAACCCAGGCCGCGCGTGCCAGTGCCCTGTTTTGGGCCTGGCCAAATAGCGCTCGGCGCCATGTGTGGCCCAGGCCCGGGGGCTCCTGTCGGTGTAGTAGAGTAGGGGTACCCTAGTATCCTGAGCTTGTGCACGGGCAGTCGCAGCACCCCGCGGCAAGGCTTGCCGGGTGACGGCCAAGGTCCTCCGTGGTTCCTTTGGAGCCATTCAAGAACAAAGTATTCAAGCCAAGGAGACAAGGCCCCGGCAAGAGGAGCTTGCCGGGAAGGCCAATCAAGGCATCTCAAGGAAGTTGTCGTGACACGCCACGCGTCCCGGCAAGGCCCGGTGAGTGACAAGCTTCCAGACACGACAAGACAACGACCGCGGCAAGGCGCTTGCCGCGGCAAGCTACCACTCTGTACCCGCGCTCCAGCACATCCACCAACGTGTCGCCCTGGGGCCTTTCCAGGCGCACGTGGCAAGAGGCTGTGCAGCCAGCGGTGCGTAGTGGCAAGCGACACTGACAAGACTGCCATCGTGGCGAGCGGTGGCGTCCCTGACGGTCCCTTTTTGCACTATTTGGGCAACGCAGACGGGCATTTAATGCCTTTGTCCCCTGCCGTCAGGGTTAGGTATGATACACTGTACAGGTAGTTGTACCAACTGCAATTCCTTTTCCATTTTTACCCTTGTGTACATTGCCACCTGTCGGAGACCCCTTTAGCATATAAAAGGAGGCCCATGCGCAACGTAGAGGGGGGTTGGAAGGCAGAAAAACACTTACGCTCGGTCTCGTTAGCAGCTAATGTGTACTGTAGCACTCAGCGCTCCCGAGCAAGAACTCAATATACTCAGACACGCAACAGTAGGAGTGTTATCTCTCCGGAGAGCTCCGAAGCTGGGTAAACTGCTCGTGTGCTTTGCCTCGATCCGCTCTTCGTGCGATCTCCTCCCCCCGCCAAACCGAAAGGGGCACGGTCCGCCGGTCCCATAGGTGTTCGTGGATCAGTTTCCCCGACACTGGCCTACTCCAGTCATCACTACTAATGGCTATTACAGCAGTATGTTACTTTCCTATGATATCATGATGGCTTGCTTATATTATTGTCAAGATTTACTGAAAAAATATTCATGCTCATAACATGTTGTTCTTAAGATTGACTACAGTACGAGTCCTTTTTGATTTGACTCCAACTTGATATAATGTTGTAGGCCACCTGGTGTCCCTACCCTTCCTAATCCCAGAACCTTTCAAAGAAAAGCGGCATCATAGTTGTAGCTGGTTCCTGGCTCGATCAGACAACGACGAACGATGATGATCATTTGCATGCACTGGATGTGTTGTTTAGTGGAACACAATCACGGTCAATACAAGGTCTTTGAGCAGCATCCTAGCTTCTCTGGGCCTTTAGGAATTTTTGACTGGAGGTTGGTAAGTAGCCTTGGTACATGCTCTCTATTTCTCGGACTGAATTATCCGATTAAGCAGGAGATAACCGACGGCAAGGATCATGATGGCAGCACGGTTTCGTTCATTAGGCAAAACTGTCTGTACACAGCGTACCATGCGTCTCTCCATGCACCATACCCTGATATGTGCCGCACCACTCTGTAGCACAAAGTAGGAGAGAGGGTCGCAAGTACCAGACTTCGACCTACTGGCTGGAGTTTCCCCCGTAAGGCACCCATCTGGTTCAAGCCGTCAACCAATCTCCATAGCTTAATAAATAGTAACGCCTAACTGAGCGAGTTAGTTAGATGCATACACTTGGTGTAGTAGGATCTTTATTTACTTTGATGCATACACTTGTTCTTTTTTGTTAGCCCTTTTGTAATGATGGCTGATGTTTGGTTTGGAAGAGTGAGTTGTGTCTTTACTCTTCTGGCCTGCTTACTGCTTCTGTTGCACCCCCAACCCTGGTTGTTGCTGCTGCTATTTTCGATGTGCAATCAGTAGTTATTTCGTCTGTTGGTTGAATAAATGTGTTATTAGAACTACAAACACAATGTTTTGGAACTTGTTGCATGGTCCGATCCTTTAGTGCCCTGTACATAAGCCTAGCAATAGTTTGGACTGAAACTTAGTTTTTGGATTGATTTTTGATTTGGTTTAAATAGGTTTGGTCTCTACTGGTTTGAGATGGAAACCAATTTGGCTTGGTTTGGGTTGTGCTTAAGAATGTACTGGATAGGTTTGGGTTGGGTTCGGATTTCTCAGTTCAAAATAAGTGCAAACTATGGTTTGAGACCATGTCAATCGACTAGTCTGAGCCATCGGTTCCCCGTCTACCAAACTTCCTAGATGCCATCGAACTTTGCTACTGCTTCCCACACACGCTTCAAGATGATTCACGTACATACGTATTCTATACATGGCAAGACGTGTAGTGTGGCTATATAATCGATCAACCTACTTGTGTGCTAGATTCCTTGGGCTAGCTTTCCACTTATTCATGTTTGCTCTCGGGAGGATCCAAGCTTTATTACTTTAAATCGAACAGCCGCTGGGGCCGACCGGAGGCCGTCCTCGCCATGTCTGATATAATTCATGACGTGCCTTCTCATATGGCTTTGTCCATGGTTTCAACCTGTGGGTTCAATCCAAAAGTTGGAAACCATTTGGACTGGGTTGGATGAACAGCATATATAGTTCGGATTAGTCTAGATTCTAGCTGAAAATATCTGGGTTGGTTTGGTTTGGATGTGCGGCGTGTATTCCTATCGTAGCAATTTCCAAAGGTGGAAGTGATAAGCATGGAGTGTCGAACCCACAAGGAGCTAAAGGTAAGATCAATATTCTCTCGAGTCCTATCTGCCACTGATATGACTCTATGTACACCGAGCATTTACTTCCAAATAGAAATGAGAAATAAGACTATGTTGTGGGTATGATGATAAGTTTGCATGGTATTGGAGAGCTAAAATATAAAAGTAGGTGATGTTATCATAAAGTTAGAATATATTACTTAAGTATTATAAATAGTGAGTGTGGAATAATGATGGGTCGTTGTGCGTAATTGTCCTAGGCAATTGTTAACAAGATCGGTAGTCGTCATTGCAATTTCATATGAGGGAGAGGCATAAGCTAACATACTTTCTATTCTTGGATCACATGCACTTATGATTGGAACTCTAGCAAGCATCTGCAACTACTAAAGATCAATAAGGTAAAACCCCAACCATAGCATTAAAGTATCAAGTCCCCTTTATCTCACATGCAACAACCCCCTTACTCGGGTTTATGCTTCTGTCACTCAAGCAAACCACTATAAGCGAATCATGAACGTATTGCAACACCCTACAGCAGGAACCCCTCACGCTTGTGCGACACAGAGGGCACCATAGGACAGCACCAATAATACAACATGAAACTCAAACCAATCTAGATCATCAATCTACCCAAAGACAAAGGAAATCTACTCAAAACATCATAGGATGGCAACGCATCATTGGATCATAATATGTTGCATAAAGCACCATGTTCAAGTAGGTGATTACAGCGGGGTGCGGGAGAGTCGACCGCTGAAAAAGAGATGAGGATGGTGATGATGTATTGAAGAAGACGATCACCGTGGCGATGATTCCCCTCTCGATGGCACTCTGGCACCACCGAGAGAGACGAGGAGAGGTTCTCCCCCTTGTGCATCCTCCTCTATGGCCTCCCACTGGATGGGGAGAGGTTCTCCCTCTAGTCCTTGGCCATCATGGTGATGATGGACCCTCCGAGATCCTCCCCCATGGCCTCCGGTGATGATGGCCCCCTCTGGCAGGGTGCCGGAGAGGGCCTAGATTGATTTCTCGTGGTTCTGAAGGCTTGCGGCGGTGGAACTTACGATCTCCCCTCTGTTCTTGGTTTTTTTAGGATTTATAGGAGGGGTCGGCGTCGGTTTCACATCAAGGGTGCCCATGGGGAGTCCACGAGGTAGGGGGTGCGCCCTCCACCCTCGTGGTGGCCTCGGGACTCCCCTTCAGTAGCTTTTCGTTCCAGTAAATTTTATATTTTCCAAAAATATTCTCCGTTGTTTTTTAGCGCATTCCAAGAACTTCTATTTCTACACAAAAACAACACCACGGTAGTTCTGCTGAAAACAGCGTCAGTCCGAGTTAGTTCTAATCAAATCATTCCAAAATCATGTAAAAATATAATGAACATGGTATGAATACTTCATAAATTATAGATACGTTGGACAAATATCAGCATCCCCAAGCTTAATTCCTGCTCGTCCTCGAGTAGGCAAATGATAAAAGAAATAAGTTATGAAGTGTGAATGCTAGTACATGTTTGATCAATGATAATTTCAGTCACCTTTTCTATCATCATTATATATCATAATAGTAGCTCAACTCATAAAACCTCTCAAGATCAAGTAACAAGATATTCACATGTTAAAGAATAGATCATAAACTTTCTTGAAAACTAACAAACTATGTTCTAAGTCACCAAACAATTGCAATTCATCTTGTTTTTAGGAAGGGTCTATGTAAGAGCTTTGATTTAGCAAATTCCACATACTCAACTATCACTTAATCTTTCACAATTGCTAACACTCACGTGATATTTATGGGTTCAAAGTTTTAATCAGACACACAAAAAGATAGGGGCTAATAGTTTCACCTCCCAACCATTTACCGTAAAGTCAACAATAATACATTATGAAAACCTACATCCGAGTGGATATATATATAAGCTGGATCGCTCCAACACAAAGTGCTTGCCAAAGGAAAAAGTGTAAAAAGGAAAGGTGATGATCACTAAGACTCTTGTATAAGGGTAGAAGATAAAAGTAAAAGATAGGCCCTTCACAGAGGGAAACAGAGGTTGCCATGCGCTTTTATGGTTGGATGCACAAAATATTAATGGAAAAGAATGTCACTTTATATTGTCGCTTGTGATAAAGACCTTTATTATGCAGTCTGTTGCTTTTATTTCTTCCATATCACAAGTTCGTATAAACCTTATTTTCTTGACACTAATAGATCATACATATTTAGAGAGCAATTTTTATTGCTTGCACCAATGACAACTTACTTGAAGGATCTTACTCAATCCATCGGTAGGTATGGTGGACTCTCATGGCAAAACTGGTTTAAGGGATGTTTGGAAGCACAAGTAGTATTTCTAATTGGTGCAAAGAATTTGGCTAGCATGAGAGGAAAGGGCAAGCTCAACATGTTGGACGATCCAAGATAGTATAACTTCTATTCACATATAAGAAAACATAACCCATTAAGTTGTATTCCTTGTCCAACATCAATTTTTCAGCATGTCATATTTTAATGAGTGCTCACAATTATAAAAGATGTCCAAGATAGTATATTTATATGTGAAATCTCTCTTCCTTCAATATTTTTCATGAATTGTTCATGTGACCAATACTGCGTTTGCTAACTTTCAATAAATTTACCACCTATACTTATTATGTGTGAAGTCATTACTCCCCATGGTATAAGAATATGAAACATATATAAATTCAGATTTATGATATTCAATTCATTCAACCATTTACTCATAGGATATACGTGAAGCACGTGAGTAAATGTCAAACTACTCCAAAAGGATATAAGTGAAGGACAATGAGTAGTCAAATAATCACCTAGCCATGGGAGGATTCTCTCTCATTCAAGATTTCAGATCCAATGATTTTATTCAAATAGCAAGTAAAATTGAAAATACGCTCCAAGCAAAACACATATCATGTGACGAATAAAAATATAGCTCCGAGTAAGGTATACCGCTGGTTTTGAAGACGGAAGAGGGGATGCCTTCCGGGGCATCCCCAAGCTTAGGTGATTGAGTCTTCCTTGAATATTACCTTGGGGTGCCTTGGGCATCCCCAAGCTTAGGGTCTTTCCACTCCTTATTCTCCTCATATCGATATCTCGCACAAAACATGAAAACTTCAATCACACAAAACTTAGTGGAACTTCGTGAGATGGGTTAGTATGATAAAGAGTAAATCATTCACTTTTGTACTGTCAAAGACAAGATTCATAATTGTTCTCACACAATGCATACTCTACCATATCATTTCTACAGTTATATTGAGCAATATAAGTCACAAAAACTAGAAAACAAGCAAACTATGCATTGAAAACAAAATCTGCCAGAAACAGAACAGTCTGTAATGATCTGAACAACAACCATAGTTTTGCTACTCCAAAAATTCTGAAAAATTAGGACAGCCTGGGAAATTTGTATATCAATCTTGTGTACAAATTTCAGATCAAAATCACACTTCTATGATTTTTTAAAATTCTGGCAACGAGTGCAAAAGTTTCTATTTTTTAGCAAGATCAAATCAACTATCACCGTAAGCCATCACAAAGGTATTACTTGGAACTTTATTGAAACAAAAGCTATAAAACATGATTACTACAGTAGCTTAATCATGTGAACACACAAAAACAGTAAGGATAAATATTCATTTGTCTCCCAACAAGCGCTTTTCTTTAATGCCTTTCTAGCTAGGCATGATGATGTTAATAATGCTCATATGAAAGATAAGAATGAAAACTTAACGAGAGCATCATGAAGCATATTACTAGCACATTTAAGTCTAACCCACTTCCTATTCATAGGGATTTTGTGAGCAAACAATTTATGGGAAAAACAATCAACTAGCATAGGAAGGCGAAAGAAGCGTAACTTCAAAACTTTAAGCACATAGAGAGGAAACTTGATATTATTGCAATTCCAACAAGCATGTATTCCTCCCTCATAATAGTTTTCAGTAGCATCATGAATGAATTCAACACTATAACCATCACATAGAGCATTCTTTTCATGATCTACAAGCATAGAAATTTTACTACTCTCTACAATAGCAAAATTCTTCTCATTCAGAATAGTGGGAGCAAACTCAACAAAATAACTATCATGTGAGGCATAATCCAATTGAAAATTAAAATCATGATGACAAGTTTCATGGTTAACATTATTCTTTATAACATACGTGTCATCACAATAATCATCATAAATAGCAACTTTGTTCTCATAATCAATTAGAATCTCTTCCAAAATAGTGGAATCATTACTAACTAAAGTCAAGACCTCTCCAAATCCACTTTAAGAAATATCACAATAAGTTTCAACACCCTCCAAAATAGTGGGATCATTACTTCCTAAAGTTGACACTCTTCCAAACCCACTTTCCATGATAGTCTTATTCATACTCCAAAAGATTTAAGTGAAGTTCATGGAGCATTCTACAATTAATATAGATTAACCAATATCCAAGCTCAAAATATATAAGTGAAGCACACAAAGCATTCTATAAAACCATACTCAAAAGATTTAAGTGAAGCACAAAGAGCATTCTATAAGGTCATACTCAAAAGGTTTAAGTGAAGCACAAAGAGCATTCTATAAGGTCATACTCAAAAGATATAAGTGAAGCACATGAAGCATTCCATAAATCAATGAAGGGCTATCTCATACTAGTGTGGTTCATGAAGAAAAAGAAAAACACAAAGGACACAAATCATGTGAACAAAACAAAAACCGAGGTATACCGATAACTGTTGAAGAAGAAAGATGGGATGCCAATCCGGCCATCCCCAAGCTTAGATTCTTGAGTATCCTTGAAATATTACTTGGGGTACCTTGGGCATCCCCAAGCTTCAGCTTTTGCCTCTCCTTATTCTTATCATATCGGTAACTCCTCGTTCTTCGAACACTTCATCCACACAAAACTTAACAAAAACTTTGTGAGATCCATTAGTATAATAAAGAAAATCACTACCGTTAGGTACTGTTGTAAACTCATTCCAATTTTATATTAGCATTATATCTACTGTATTCCAACTTCACCATGGTTCATACCCCCCCCCCTGATACTACCCATAGATTCATCAAAATAAGTGAACAACACATAGAAAACAGAATCTGTCAAAAACATGACAGTATGTAGTAATCTGGAAACTTCGTATACTTCTGTAACTCCAATTTTTTTTAAAATTTAGGAAAACCTAAAAAAATTGTATATAAGTACTATGAAAAAAGTTTCAGACCCGTTTGACTTTCCAGTAAAAAAATGTACATTCACACGCTACAGCCAAAGTTTCTGCTTTTGCACTACACATAGTAAACAAGCAATCTAATCATCCTAAAACCAAAGCTTGGCACATTATTTTTATAATACAATGGATATATACAAGGGGATAATTATTTCTGAGAAACTTCAATGAAAAATTCTACATTGTTTCCATGAGCATGAACACAAGTGTTCAAGGTCGACCCTCACTTCTCCAATGCATAACTTTCCAATCACTTCTCTTTTTGAAAAAGTTTTTAGGCATAAGAGGCAAGTATTTTTTTTGTATTTTGCATTCTATTTTTTTTTGCTTCACACACAACTAAACAGAAACAAAAGGGAAAACAAAATCTACTTAGTGAAGAAAGCAAACAAGCATACAGGAAAATATTAACCCCATGCTATTGCTCCCCGGCAACGGCGCCAGAAAAGAGCTTGATAATCCCCAAGTGCAGGGAATCATCGTAGCAATTCCCAAAGGTGGAAGTGATAAGCATGGAGTGTCGAGCCCACAAGGAGCTAAAGGTAAGATCAATATTCTCTCAAGTCCTATCTGCCACTGATACGACTCTACGTACACCGAGCGTTTGCTTCGAACTAGAAATGAGAAATAAGACTATATTGTGGGTATGAAGAGGATAACTTTGCATGGTATCGGAGAGCTAAAATATAAAAGTAGGTTTTGTTATCATAAAGTTAGAATATATTACTTTATGTATTATAAATAGCGAGTTTGGAATAATGATGGGTCGGTGTGCGGAATTGTCCTAGTCAATTGTTAACAAGATCGGTAGTCGTCGTTGCAATTTCATATGAGGGAGAGGCATAAGCTAACATACTTTCTCTTCTTGGATCATATGGACTTATGATTGGAACTCTAGCAAGCATCTGCAACTACTAAAGATCATTAAGGTAAAACCCAACCATAACATTAAAGTATCAAGTCCCGTTTATCCCATACGCAACAACCCCCTTACTTGGGTTTATGCTTCTGTCACTCAAGCAACCCACTATAAGCGAATCATGAACGTATAGCAACACCATCCAGTGGGAATCCCTCATGCTTGAGCGACACAGAGGGCACCATAGGACAGCACCAATAATAAAACATGCAACTCAAACCAATCTAGATCATCAATCAACCCAAAGACAAAGGAAATCTACTCAAAACATCAAAGGATGGCAACACATCATTGAATCATAATATGTGGCATAAAGCATCATGTTCAAGTAGGTGATTACAGCGAGGTGCGGGAGAGTGAACCGCTGAAAAAGAGATGAGGATGGTGATGATGATGGTGATGTTGATGAAGACGATCACCGCGGTGATGACTCCCCTCTCGATGGCACTCCGGCGCCGCCGAGAGAGAGGAGAGGTTCTCCCCCTTGTGCTTCCTCCTCCATGGCCTCACCATGGATGGAGAGAGGTTCTCCCTCTAGTCCTTGGCCTTCATGGCGATGATGGCCCCTCCAAGATCCTCTCCCATGGCCTCTGGTGATGATGGGCCCCTCCGGCAGGGTGCCGGAGAGGGCCTAGATTGATTTCTTGTGGTTCTGGAGGCTTGAGGCGGCGGAACTTCTGATCTCCCCTTTGTTCTAGGGTTTTTAGAATTTATAGGAGGGGTTAGCATCGGTTTCACATCAAGGGGGCCCACGGGGACTCCATGAGGTACGGGGGCGCGCCCTCCACCCGCGTGGTGGCCTAGGGACTCCCCTCCGGTAGCTTTTCGTTCCAGTATTTTTTATATTTTTCAAAACTATTCTCCGTTGATTTTCAGCGCATTCGAGAACTTTTATTTCTGCACAAAAACAACACCACGGAAGTTCTGCTAAAAACAGCGTCAGTCTGGGTTAGTTCTAATCAAATCATACAAAAATCATGTAAAAATATTATAAACATGGCATGAATACTTCATAAATTATAGATACGTTGGAGACGAATCAGTCCTCTCCCGATAAGAGTGTCCTCTGCCTTGGTGTGCTCACCGCGGGGCCATCGTCCGGCCCTATCAACATAGTGAATCAGGAGAGGACTAGAGTTGTGAGTATGACAGTACGGACCCACCAGGTGCACTCCCGAACACAAGCAAGCGCCTCTTTTATTACTCAGATGCACCCCTCGTTTTTTTACTCTAATCCACCCTGATGATATCTGGGACCCACATCATTGTCTATGTATAGTCAATTAATGACAGAATTGCACAACTTTTTTTAGGATTTGTTTGGAGGAGCAGGCTATAAACTTTGTTCTACGGTCTGTGTGGCCCGTCTAATAACATCACCAGCCAAGTAGTTTTTTCTTTGGGAAAATAGTTAGCCCACTATTTCTTTTTGAAGAATACCCAAGCTAGGCCTATTTATTTTCTCTGATTTACTGGGCTGCAAATCTTCCAGGACGAGGAGGGATGCATTCCGGCCTGGCCAAAGAGTATGGGCAGTGTATCTTAAAAGTAATATGAAAGGGGTTGCATATTCCAAAAAAATTATAGCAAATGGGCAATTAGTTTCTGTTCTTTGTTTTTGTTCTTCACTGGTATTTTATATTTCATTGGATTTTAACATGACATAGTACTACTTTATTTTTAAATTTGTTTTATTATGGCTAATAATTTTTGGGTTAAGAATATTTTTCCCCAGCAAAAATATGCGAATTTTTAAAATTTCACACACTTTAGTTCAAATTTTTAACCCTGGCACTGACCAGAAAATGGGCAGCAATTCTAAAAATGGAAAATGGGC
This sequence comes from Triticum dicoccoides, assembly GCF_002162155.2. Lineage (NCBI taxonomy): Eukaryota > Viridiplantae > Streptophyta > Magnoliopsida > Poales > Poaceae > Triticum > Triticum dicoccoides. The sequence goes on along the minus strand of NC_041387.1, from coordinate 365,840,807 downwards.
TGTAATAAATTCCATAGGAATTAGCAAATGGGCAGTAAATTATAAAAATAATAGCAAATGGGTTGTACACGCCACAAATTTCGAGGTTGACTTGTTTATGCAAGGCTTTGTCAGTCAACACATGATTCTAGCAGCAGTTAGTGTTGGATGTCCATCCAATGGCCGACGTGCTTCTTCAATCTTTGATCTTCCTGCTCCAGCCGCATAAACCAGTGCCGGCGGGACTGCCGGCTCTCTCCTCTTGTGGCCAGCTGTGATGCCGCGCAGGCTTCACTGGCCCACCCTACTCCCTCTGCTGGCCTGGCCATCCCTCTACCCACCCGCACCTCCTGCTATTGTGTGGTGACGGCAGCCTCATGACGCAGCCAAACTAGTCAACCTTCATACTCTCCTTAGCGTGGGCATCCACTGATGTGTCTTCGTCGGCCCCGGGTCGTTCCATTCCTAGACCTCACCATCGTCAACCGCGTTGGTGCTCTAGGTGCAGCGTGAAAAGCATTCAACAAACGACAGCCATCGGAATAGGGATGTCCATGGAGAGGCTGACAGTAGGGACCCCCATGGTCCATGGCCGCACGCAAGCAACTGCCTCCTTATTACGTGAAAAAAATGATTCCTCCCACTGACATCTGGGGCACACCGGTTCAGAGGCTGGACTGTGGGCCTACTAAGTTGACACGTACGCCTTGTCAACTTAGTCAACAAACGATTCTAGCAGTAGTGACCGTTGGATTTTAATCAAACGGTCCTACTGCTTCTTCAATCGCTACTATTTTTGCACCAGACACCCAAACCAGCGCCGGCGAGACCACCTGCTCCTGCCTCTAGTGGTCGGTTGTGCTACCGCGTAGGCCTCACCGGCCCACCCTACTCCCACCGCTAGCCATGCCATCCCTCTACGGTCTACTCACCCACAACCCGTGTTATTCTGCGGTGACGGCATCCTCACACCACAGCCAAACCAGTAAACCCTCGTACTCCCCTCTGTGTGGGAAACAACTACCGAGGCTTCCCTGGATCCGTGTCGTTCCCTTCCTAGGCCTCGTGGTCGTCCACTGCCCTGGTGCTCTCGGCGCAGCGTGGTCAACATGGTCAAGGAATGACATCCATTGGAAGTGAACTGTACATGGAGAGGCTGACAGCTAGGTCCACAGCCACACGTAAGGAAATGACTCCTTATTACACGCAAAATAATGGTTCCTCCACCTGATAGCTGGGACCCACCAGAAGGGCCTTTGTATTTCACGAACAAAATGTTCCCCCCGCTGACCGCTCAGACCCACCAGCTATATCTTTGCACGCAAAAAAGTGCCTCCTTATTACACACAAAAAATGAATACTCCCCCTGCTAGCTGGGACCCACCATAGTAGGAGGCTACCTTGTGGGCCTACTAAGTTGACGCGGATGGAGGGCTTTGTCAACTTAGTCAATATGAACGATTCTAGCTCCAGTGAATGTACGATGTCCATCTAATGGCCGTAGTGCTTCTTCAACCTCTGGTCTTCTTGCTCCAGCTGCCCAAACCAACGCCGGTCGTACCGCCTGCTCCTGCCTCCCATGGTCGGCTCTGCTGTCGCACAAGCCTGACTGCCCACCCTACTCCAAGCTTTGGCCATGCCATCCCTCTACTCACCCACAACCCCTGTTATTCTACGACGATGGCAGCCTCACACCGCAGCCGAACCAGTCAACCCTCGTTGTCGTGGAATTATCACGTCATATGTCCTACTGTGAGGACTTAGTCGTGGAGCCATCACAACGAGATTAGCTTAGAGGGGTTAAACCGGACAAAGGACACGGGGGGTTTATACTAGTTCGGCCCCTTGCGATGAAGGTAAAAGCCTACGATCTAGTTGTGGAATTGACGGGGTTTCGATGACCAGGGAGAGGATCCACATTGCCTGGCTCTCGAGTTGTTGTTTCTTGTCCTTGAACCACCGCCGGGTCGTCCCTTTATATACACAGGTTGACGCCCGGCGGTTTACAAAATCCCGACGCCAGCTCATACATGTGTCTGGCTCGGTTTCTACTCTTTCCTACCTTACAACACAAGTTACATAGTATATGGCAGTTTATCTCTACGGGCCCTAATCCGCCTTTGGGCCCTGGGCCTTTAAATCTCTATAGTAAAGCACCATACTCCTTATCTTCATGGGCTTCAATATGGATGACTCGTTATAGGTATAACCTGGCCCTACCTGGGCGGTCTATACTAAGTAGTTATATCCCCAACATTAGGCCCCAGCTTGATTTGAACCTGTTCATGTCTATCTTCCACACTTAAGAAAATTCCTTATTGAACACCTTCGTGTGAACCTTGTAATCCTCCATGACATCATCTTCCAAGACTATAATAAACTGCCATGACGTCACCTGCTTATTAAAAAACCGTACATACCTCCCTTTTATCAATGAGCTTCCGAAAATCGAGGCAAAAGCTCTTCAGTTTATCAAAGCACAATGCCAAGGAAGAACTTTCTTCTATGGACAAGGGCAAGTGGAAAACATATTTATCAAGGTATGCCCACCTCAGTGCCCAAGACATTCATTCTGGATATTTAAACCACCTATACACAAGCCGCGACTATGAAGCCGGTTTAGTGGGCCTGATGAAGGAACGGTATGAGGTAAATATCACTTACTCTTGCATAAGTTGTCTTTCCTTACGACTGGTTATGACTATCACTTCCCATAGCCACCAAGGGCAAGTTCATAATATAGATGTGAACTGGGACTTGTAGTAGAATCAATATTTAATTTTGCTTGCATAGCCCCTACGGACCGGTTTATACCTTTAGGATGAACCGGTACATTGCTGTCATGAAGCTTCTAGAATTTGTGATAATCATCCTTGTACTTCAATTGAGGAGGAAAAATCCATAACCTTGTCGTGAGAAAATATGCATTAGCCCCCAAGTGCCAAGTGTATAACTTGTTATGCGCTTGGGACTTAAAATGACAGTTGATAAGAAACAATATGCATTAGCCCCCAAGTGCCAAGTGTATAACTTGTTATGTACTTGGGACTTCAAATATGCACTACCAACTCATTAAATATCTCTTCCAGGTTGATCTGAGCAAAAGGGAATCTCAAATCGCCGACCTTCAAGAAAATATCAAGTCCCAGCAAGCAGAAACTTCCAAGGCTAGAGAAGAGCTGACCAACGCTTTAACAGCCATGGAACAACTGAAGGACAACTTTAAAAGCGAACGGCCAGGATGGGATGCTGAAACAACAACTCTGGTAAAGCGGGCGGAGGACACTGAGGCAGCCCTTAATCCAGTAGTAGAAGAACTGACTGGCTTGAAGTGGCAAATAAATGCTATGACCACTATTGTCTTTGGTAAATAACCTCTTCATAAGTGTTAAATAATTAACATCCATGAAACTGCCAGTTTAATAAAAAAAATTGACCATTGTAGGTAGCCGTGTTACTCATCTCGGCTCGGATATGCGCAAAAAACTGAAGGCTGCCTATACATTGATAGAGCAATTGTATACCGGCGTTCAATGGGTCATCTGCACAGCTTCACATAATAAACCGCCCCCAACTTAAATCAAGGAAACGTTGGAAAAATTATCCATGATGCCTGCCCAGCTTGAGGAATTGAAGAAATCAGCTGCTAGGACCGGTGCTCTTACTGCATTCACTCAGGCCAAGGCCTGGATATCTGACCTTGATCTGGAAGACATTGGAAACGGCTATCCAGGCCAAAAAGAGGACGGGTCAGATTTTGATAATGACGACCTCAGGGCCATAATGAGGGAAATGCGTCCATTGGCAAGCAAACTGCCTGAAGACACTAACTTTTCATTTTACCAAACAATTTATGATGCCAACAACAAATGGGTTATCGCACCAACTTATGATGTGCAAAATCTTATCCCACCAATCCGTAAGCATACCTATGCCCCTGACGTTGAATTGTCCACCCTTATAAGTGATGAAGCTGTCTTCCAAGACTTAACTAGGATTGACTGGGAAACCATTGACTTCCAGCCACTGGGTGGAGAGGAGGAGGGTGAACCGGCGCAGGATGATCCACAGCCTTCTAGTCAGCCTGGTGGAGAATCATGATCCCGAGGCCGGTTTAGCTTTTGCATACTGCAATTCGTGTGATAAACAATTATCCTTTTGGGGCATCAAAGTGCCTTGTAATAGGCTAGTTCAAACACTTGGTCTGCTATGCCATCGTGCATATTCACTTTGCACAATACTATTAATCCGTCATGATTATGCTATGTCTGCTTATGATCCTTAGTAGCTTTATTCAATCCTGTTTCTGCATACAATAAGCTTAAAGTGTCCTGGCGGTTTACCGCCAGACGGGTCATAATACCCAACATAAACCAGGGTTTATAACCAAGGCTGTACTTTTAAGAAAATAGGAAATACATCATACCTGTGACATTGAATCACATTGTTGGTTTACCAACTTAGTGTAGTAAGGGTGATAACCCAAATCTTGAGTACTGATAACTCCCATCATGTTTTGCCGGCTTATAAGGAAGCCGTACCGGGTTATAATAAACATCGGATTATCCATATATCATACTGGCGACATGTAGTCAAAGCCAGACCGGGTTAACAAACACCGGATTTAATATAAACCTCATCAAAATAACCATTGAAAAGAAAGACTTGCGAAGAAAACACGCAAAAAGGTGAGGCTTTTCATGGGCTGCCAGGCTTCTGAGTTAAGCCATTTCACAAAGCCTTATAAGATGGACCTCACATTAACCAATCGTCAATTTAACTATGACAAGTTTGGGGTCTTTATAAGATTGACTGTCAAACGTTCGACGGGTCTTACCAGGATTACCTGGACGAAATGACTTACTTAAAAAGGCAGGGTAACCCGGGGTTTTAGGTGTATACACCTAGCTTCCAGACCTGGATTTTATAGCCTATTGCAAGGTTATAGATTCTTTGTTCTTCTAGAAGCAAAGAGCCCCCAAGCAATATTTTGAGCTGTGCTCAGTGGACGCCTATGTTTGAGTTGTGCTTTGCAACAAACTCTCTTTGGCTCCTTATGATGTTGGGTATGAAGCCCTCAAGCTCTCTTTTTTGTAGCTTTATAAGCCGGATTAATGGACAATCAGCACTCCTCTTTATAAATAGAAGCCCCCATGTAACCAAAAAAACTTTTAAGGAAGAACGGCAGAGGCCCCGTTTTAGCAAGGGTGCGGTTTATTATGTCGATCATAATATATACATTGTCAAGAATATGTACATAATAGGAGCCTATGGCTCAGGTGTAGTAAGGCTGAAGATGAGCAATATTCCATGGCCGGCGGGTCTCCTCCTCCGATTTACGCGAGTTTTTGTGCTCTCGAACATCGATAAGGTAGTATGACCCATTGTTCAGATTCTTGCTGACCACAAAGGGTCCCTCCCAAGGTGGGGATAACTTGTGCATATCGGTCTGATCCTGGATAAGCCGAAGCACTAACTCACCTTCTTGAAAAGCTCTGGTTTTAACCCAGCAGCTGTGATAATGCCACAGGTCTTGCTGATAAATCGCTGAACGAGTTGCCGCTATGTCCCGTTTTCATCTAACAGGTCCAATGCGTCTTGGCATGCTTGTTCGTTGTCCGCTTCAACATAAGTTGCTACCCGAGGAGAGTCATGGCGAATGTCACTGGGCAGAACTGCTTCTGCTGCATAGACCATGAAGAAGGCTGTATAACCTGTAGATATATTTGGGGTGGTACTAATGCTCCACAATATGGAAGGCAACTCTTCCACCCAACAACCCGGCGTCCTCTGCAAAGGAACCATAAGCCGTGGCTTGATGCCTTTCAAGATTTCTTGATTAGCTCTCAAAGCTTGACCATTAGACTGGGGGTGAGCCACGGATGACACATCAAGCCAGATGTGCTCTCATTGACAAAATTCTTCCATAGCCCCCTTGGAGATGTTCGTGCCATTATCTTTTATGATGTTGTGTGGAAAACCAAAACGGAAAATCACCTTCTTCATGAATTGAACCGCCGTGGCTGCATCACACTTGCTGACTGGCTCTGCCTCTACCCACTTAGTGAACTTATCAACCGCCACCAGAAGGTGGGTCTTTTTATCCTTGGAACTCTTAAAAGGCCCAACCATATCCAGCCCCCAAGTTCCAAATGGCCAGGTGATTGGAATCATCCTCAACTCATGAGCCGGAACATGGGCTCGGCGTGAAAACTTCTGACAACCATCACACTTCCTGACCAAATCCTCAGCATCAGCATGAGCCATTAGCCAGTAAAAACCGTGTAGAAAAGCTTTAGCCACGAGGGATTTTGAACCGGCATGATGACCACAATCCCCTTCGTGGATTTCATGCAAAATCTCACAGCCTTCTTCAGGAGAAACGCAACGCTGAAATGCCCCCGAGACACTGCAGTGATGTAACTCACCATTGACAATAGTCAAGGACTTGGACCGCTGGATTATCTGTCTGGACAAAACTTCGTGCTCGGGTAACTCGCCCCGGGTCATATACGCCGGGTATGGCACCGTCCAATCAGGGATTGCATGAAGAACCGCCACCAACTGAGCCTCCGGGTCAGGAACAGCCAGATCCTCCTCCGTCGGTAGTTTGACCAACGGGTTATGCAAAACGTCAAGAAAGACATTGGGCGGCACCGGTTTACGCTGAGACCCTAGCTGGCTTAAAGCGTTCGCCGCTTCATTCTTGCGCCGATCAATGTGCTTGACCTGATAACCCTTGAAGTGACCAGCAATGACATCCACCTCACGCCGATAAGCCGCCATGAGTGGATCCTTAGAATCCCAAGTACCATAGACTTGCTGAGCCACTAAATCAGAGTCCCCAAAGAATCGTACCCGGATGAAGTTCACTTACTTAGCCACCCGAAGACCGTGGAGCAAGGCTTCATACTCTACTGCATTGTTAGTAGAAGGAAACATCAAGAGGAGAACATAACAAAATTTGTCACCTCGAGGGGAAGTAAGAACACTCCAGCCCCCGAGCACTCCAATTGTCTGGACCCGCCGAAGTGAATAGTCCAGTATGTGTTATCCGGTTTATCCTCCGGCGCCTGCAACTCTGTCCAGTCATTGATGAAATCCACGAGCGCTTGGGACTTGATGGTCGTACGAGGCATATACTTTAACCCGACCAATTGCTTCCCTATTCTGGATGATATCTCCCAAAGGAGCGGAACTAACCGCAGTGATGGGATGGCCCTGAAAGTATTGGTTAAGCTTCCAGCTCGCCATAAAAACTCCATACACAAGCTTCTGCCAATGTGGATATCTCTGTTTCGATTCAATAAGCACCTCACTAATATAATAAACCGGCCGCCGAACCGGATACTCCTTACCTGCCTCTTTGCGCTCCACCACAATAGCCAAGCTGACAGCCCGGGCATTAGCAGCCACATATAACAGCAATGGTTCTTTATCAATGGGGGCAGCAAGAACAAGCGACTCGGCTAACTGCTTCTTCAGATCCTCCAACGCCGCATTAGCAGCATTGCTCCAGACAAAGTTGTCTGTCTTTTTCATCATCTCATATAGAGGGATGGCCTTCTCTCCCAACCGGCTGATAAACCGGCTTAACGCTGCAATATGACCCGCCAGACGTTGAACATCGTTGATTAATACGTCTCCAACGTATCTATAATTTTTGATTGTTCCATGCTATTATATTACCCCTTTTGGATGTTTATGGGCTTTATTTTACACATTTATATCATTTTTGGGACTAACCTACTAACTGGAGGCCCAGCCCATATTGCTGTTTTTTTGCCTATTTCAGTATTTCAAAGAAAAGGAATATCAAACGGAGTCCAAACGGAATGAAACCTTCGGGAGCGTGATTTTTGGAACGAACATGATCCGGAGAGCTTGGAGTGCAAGTCAAGAAGCTCCCGAGGGCCCCACAAGATAGGGGGTCGTGCCCCCCCCCCCCTTGTAGGGCGCGCCCCCTGTCTCATGGGCCCCTCGTGCGGCCACCGACATACTTATTCCTCCTATATATACCTACATACCTCGAAAACATCCAGGAGCACCATGAAACACAATTTCCACCGCCGTAACCTTGGAGCCTTCGTCGGCACTGTGCCGGAGGGGGAATCAACCATGGAGGGCCTCTACATCAACATACTTGCCCCTCCGATAAGTTGTGAGTAGTTTACCACATACCTGCGTGTCCATAGTTATTAGCTAGATGGCTTCTTCTCTCTTTTTGGATCTCAATACAATGTTCTCCCCCTCTCTTGTGGAGATCTATTCGATGTAAACTCTTTTTGCGGTGTGTTTGTCGAGATCCAATGAATTGTGGGTTTATGATCAAGTTTATCTATGAATAATATTTGAATATTCTCTGAATTCTTTTATGTATGATTGAGTTATCTTTGCAAGTCTCTTCGAATTATCAGTTTGGTTTGCCCTACTAGATTGGTCTTTCTTGCCATGGGAGAAGTGCTTAGCGTTGGGTTCAATCTTGCGGTGTTCTTACCCAGTGACAGAAAGGGTTGCAAGGCACGTATTGTATTGTTGCCATCGAGGATAAAAAGATGGGGTTTATATCATATTGCATGAATTTACCCCCCTACATCATGTCATCTTGCTTAAGGCGTTACTCTATTCTTATGAACTTAATACTCTAGATGCAGGCGGGAGTCGGTCGATGTCTGGAGTAGTAGTAGATGCAGGCAGGAGTCGGTCTACTTGTCACGGACGTGATGCCTATATACATGATCATGCCTAGATAATCTCATAACTATGCACTTTTCTATCAATTGCTCGACAGTAATTTGTTCACCCACCGTAATACTTATGCTATCTCGAGAGAAGCCTCTAGTGAAACCTATGGCCCCCGGGTCTATTTCTTATCATATTTGCTTTCAATCTACCTTTATTTGTATCTTTACTTTTTGCATCTATATCCTAAAATACCAAAAATATATTTATCTTATCGTACTATCTTTATTAGATCTCACTTTCACAAGTGGCCGTGAAGGGATTGACAACCCCTTTATTGCATTGGTTGCGAGTTCTCAGTTTGTTTGTGTAGGTGCGTGGGACTTTTGAGGAGCCTCCTACTGGATTGATACCTTGGTTCTCAAAACTGAGGGAAATACTTACGCTACACTTTGTTGTATCACCCTCTCCTGTTCGAGAAAAACCAACGCAAGCTCAAGGCGTAGCAAGAAGGATTTCTGGCGCCGTTGCCGGGGAGGTCTTCGCTCAAGTCAAGACATACCAAGTACCCATCACAAACCCATCGCCCTCACATTTACATTATTTGCCATTTGCCTCTCGTTTTCCTCTCCCCCACTTCACCCTTGTCGTTTTATTCGCCCTCTCTTTCCCAATCTCCTCCTCTTTTTTGCATGCCTTGTTTTGTGTGCTTGTTTGCTTCTTTGACCTCATGGTTGCGCCCAAGGGTCCTGACCACCTTCTCAGAAGGATGGATGAGATTGAATCAAATATTAGAAGCTTTATGAATTTGCAATTTGAGCATAATAATTTCTTTAGAAAAGAGCTTAAGGAACAAAAAGTTTTTTGGGGTTTATGAACAAAGAGCTTGATGATATGAATAAAGAATTCTATGGTGTTAACGCTCAAATTACCCTTCTTGAAAATGCTATAGCCAAAATTTCTGAGAAGCAAGCCACCTTAGTTAATAAGATGGCCGCTAAACCAGAAAAATTACATGAAAATAATGATGAGGATCTTAAAGTTATTGATGCGTCTCCGATTATATCTATGTTTTGCAATATGAATTTTGATGATTATGGGAGTGATGATGAATCAACTTTGCGTAGAAGGCGTCCCAAAAATTCGGAGTCTTTAGATCTTGATGTTAAATTTGGTAAAAGTGAGATTGGAGAATCCTCAACTTTTAATAATATTTAACCTACTATCTCAGATTTCAAGGAATTTGATTATGATAATTGCTCTTTGAAAGGTTGTATTTCCTTGTTGCAATCCGTTGTTAATTCTCCTCATGCTTATAGTCAAAATAAAGCTTTTACCAAACATATTGTTGATGCCTTGATGCAATCTTATGATGAGAAACTTAATTTGGAAGTTTCTATACCTAGAAAACTTAATGATGAGTGGGAACCTACTATAAAGATTAGAATTAAAGATTATGAGTGTTTAGCTTTGTGTGATTTGGGTGCTAGTGTTTCCACGATTCCGAAAACTTTATGTGATATTCTAGGTTTCCATGATCTTGATGATTGCTCTTTAAATTTGCATCTTGCGGATTCCACCATTAAAAAGCCTATGGGAAGGATCAATGATGTTCTTATTGTTGCAAATAGAAATTTGGTGCCCGTAGATTTTATCGTTCTTGATATAGATTGCAATCTTTCTTGCCCTATTATACTTGGTAGACCTTTCCTTAGAACGATTGGTGCAATTATTGATATGAAGGAAGGGAACATTAGATTCCAATTTCCTTTAAAGAAAGGCATGAAGCACTTTCCAAGAAATAAAGTCAAATTACCTTATGAATCTATCATGCGTGCTACTTATGAATTTAGTGCCAAAGATGGCACTCGTTAGATCTATCCTTGCTTTTATGCCTAGCTAGGGGCGTTAAACGATAGCGCTAGTTGGGAGGCAACCCAATTTTACTAATGTTTTTTGTTTTTTCTCCTGTTTAGTAATAAATCTTGCATCTACCTTCTGTTTAGATGTGTTTTATCTTTTAATTAGTGTTTGTGCCAAGTAGAACCTATAGGATAACCTACGATGATAGTTGATTTGATTCTGCTGAAAAACAGAAACTTTGCGCGCATGAATATAATTTTGTTAAATCACAGGAACGTGATTTTGCGTTGATTCTTTTTTCTGCTGTTCAATAGACAAATTGTCCAGGACTTCCTATTTTGGTAGGATTTTTAGAGTTCTAGAAGTTTGCGTTAGTTACAGATTGCTACAGACTGTTCTGTTTTTGACAGATTCTGTTTTTCGTGTGTTGTTTGCTTATTTCAATGCATCTATGGCTAGTAAATTAGTTTATAAACCATAAAGAAGTTGGAATACAGTAGGTTTAACACCAATATAAATAAATAATGAGTTCATTGCAGTACCTTATGTGGTGGTTTTGTTTTCTTTCACTAACGGATCTTATAAGATTTCCTGTTGAGTTTTGTGTTTTGAAGTTTTCATGTTTTGGGTAAAGCTTTTATGGACTATGGAATAAAGATTGGCAAGAACCTAAGCTTGGGGATGCCCATGGCACCCCAAGATATTCAAGGATAGACAAAAGGCTAAGCTTGGGGATTCCCCGGGAAGGCATCCCCTCTTTCGTCTTCGTTCATTGGTAACTTTACTTGGAGCTATATATTTATTCGCCACATGATATGTGTTTTGCTTGGAGCGTCGTGTATTATATTAGTCTTTGCTTTTTAGTTTACCACAATCATACTTGCTGTACACACCTTTTGGGAGAAGCGTATTTGATTAGGATTTGCTAGAATACTCTATGTGCTTCACTTATATCTTTTGAGCTTGATAGTTTTGGCTCTAGTGCTTCACTTATATCTTTTAGAGCACGGTGGTGTCTTAATTTTGAATAAATTGCTAGTCTCTCATGCTTCACCTATATTATTTTGAGAGTGTTTTAGAATAGCATGGTATTTGCTATGATCATAAAGTTGGTCCTAGAATGATGAGCATCCAAGTTGAGTATAATAAAAACTATCATAGAAAGTGAATTGGATGCTATGATCAATTTGATGCTTGATAATTGTTTTGAGATATGGAGGTAGTGATATTAAAGTCATGCTAGTTGTGTGATTATGAATTTAAAGAATGCTTGTGTTGAAGTTTGTGATTCCCGTAGCATGCACGTATGGTGAACCGCTTTGTGATGAAGTTGGAGCACAATTTTATTTATTGATTGTCTTCCTTATGAGTGGCGGTCGGGGACGAGCGATGGTCTTTTCCTACCAATCTATCCCCCTAGGAGCATGCGCGTAGTGCTTTGGTTTTTGATGACTTCTAAATTTTTGCAACAAGTATATGAGTTCTTTTGATTAATGTTGAGTCCATGGATTATACGCACTCTTTCACCCTTCCACCATTGCTAGCCTCTCTTGTACCGCGCAATTTTCGCAGGTACCATACACCCACCATACCCCTTCCTCAAAACAGCCACCATACCTACCTATTATGGCATTTCCATAGCCATTCCGAGATATATTTCCATGCAACTTTCCACCGTTTCGTTCATATGACACATTATTTTTGTCATATTGATTTTTGCATGATCATGTAGTTGACATTGTATTTGTGGCAAGGCCACCTTCATAATTTTCATACATGTCACTCTTGATTCATTGCACATCCCGGTACACTGCAGGAGGCATTCATATAGAGTCATATCTTGTTCTAGCTTTGAGCTGTAAATCCATAAAAGTGTGATGATCTTCATTATTAGAGCATTGTCCTAGTGAGGAAAGGATGATGAAGACTATGATTCCCCCACAAGTCGGGATGAGACTTCGGACTTTACAAAAAAAAGAGAAAGGCCAAAAAGAAAAAAAAAGAAAGGCCAAAGAAAAAAAAAGAAGAAATGAAAAAAAAAATGAGAGAAAAAGAGAGAAGGGACAATGCTACTATCTCTTTTTCCACACTTGTGCTTCAAAATAGCACCATGATCTTCATGTTAGAGAGTCTCATATGTTGTCACTTTCATATACTAGTGGGAATTTTTCATTATAGAACTTGGCTTGTATATTCCAATGATGGTATTCCTCAAAAGTGCCCTAGGTCTTCGTGAGCAAGCAAGTTGGTTGCACCCCACTTAGTTTCTTTTACTGAGCTTTCATATATTTATAGCTCTAGTGCATCCGTTGCATGGCAATCCCTACTCACTCACATTGATATCTATTAATAGGCATCTCCGTACCCTGTTGATACGCCTAATTGATGTGAGACTATCTTCTCCTTTTTGTCTTCTCCACAACCACCCTTCTATTCCACATATAGTGCTATGTCCATGGCTCACGCTCATGTATTGCGTGAAAGTTGAAAAAGTTTGAGATTATTAAAGTATGAAACAATTGCTTGGCTTGTCATCGGGGCTGTGCATGATTAAATACTTTGTGTGATGAAGATAGAGCATAGCCAGACTATATGATTTTGTAGGGATAACTCTCTTTAGCCATGTTATTTTGGGAAGACATGATTACTTTGATTAGTATGCTTGAAGTATTACTATTTCTTATGTCAATATGAACTTTTATTTTGTATTCATTTGGATCTGAACATTCATACCACAATAAAGAAAATTACATTATGAATTATGCTAGGTAGCATTCCACATCAAAAATTCTCTTTTTATCATTTACCTACTCGAGGACGAGCAGGAATTAAGCTTGGGGATGCTTGATACGTCTCCAACATATCTATAATTTTTTATTGTTCCATGCTATTATATTACCCCTTTTGGATGTTTGTGAGCTTTATTTTACACATTTATATCATTTTTGGGACTAACCTACTAACCGGAGGCCCAGCCCATATTGCTGTTTTTTTGCCTATTTCAGTATTTTGAAGAAAAGGAATATCAAATGGAGTCCAAACAGAATGAAACCTTCGGTAGCGTGATTTTTGGAACGAACATGATCCGTAGAGCTTGGAGTGCAAGTCAAGAAGCTCCCGAGGGCCCCACGAGATAGGAGGCCGCCCCCCCTGTAGGGTGCCCTCCTGTCTCGTGGGCCCCTTGGGCGGCCACCGACGTACTTCTTCCTCCTATATATACCTACGTACACCGAAAACATCCAGGAGCACCACGAAACACAATTTCCACCGCTGTAACCTTCTGTATCCGCGAGATCCCATCTTGGAGCCTTCGTCGGCACTCTGCCGGAGGGGGAACCAACCATAGAGGGCCTCTACATCAACATCCTTGCCCCTCCGATGAGTTGTGAGTAGTTTACCATAGACCTACGGGTCCATAGTTATTGCTAGATGGCTTCTTCTCTCTTTTTGGATCTCAATACAATGTTCTCCCCCTCTCTTGTGGAGATCTATTCGATGTAAACTCTTTTTGCAGTGTGTTTGTTGAGATCCGATGAATTGTGGGTTTATGATCAAGTTTAACTATGAATAATATTTGAATCTTCTCTGAATTCTTTTATGTATGATTGAGTTATCTTTGCAAGTCTCTTCGAATTATCAGTTTGGTTTGCCCTACTAGATTGGTCTTGCTTGCCTTGGGAGAAGTGCTTAGCTTTGGGTTCAATCTTGCGGTGTTCTTACCCAGTGACAGAAAGGGTTGTAAGACACATATTGTATTGTTGCCATCGAGGATAACAAGATGGGGTTTATATCATATTGCATGTGTTTATCCCTCTACATCATGTCATCTTGCTTAATGCGTTACTCTGTTCTTATGAACTTAATACTCTAGATGCTAGCAGGAGTCAGTCGATGTGTGGAGTAATAGTAGTAGATGCAGGCAGGAGTCGGTCTACTTGTTATGAACGTGATGCCTATATACATGATCATGCCTAGATAATCTCATAACTATTGGCTTTTCTATCAATTGCTCGACAGTAATTTGTTCACCCACCGTAATACTTATGCTATCTCGAGAGAAGCCTCTAGTGAAAGCTATGGCCTCCGGGTCTATCTCTTATCATATTTGCTTTCAATCTACCTTTATTTGCATCTTTACCTTTTGCATCTATATCATAAAATACCAAAAATATATTTATCTTATCATACTATCTTTATTAGATCTCACTTTCGCAAGTGGCCGTGAAGGGATTGACAACCCCTTTATTGCGTTGGTTGTGAGTTCTCAGTTTGTTTGTGTAGGTGCGTGGGACTTTTGAGGAGCCTCCTACTAGATTGATACCTTGGTTCTCAAAACTGAGGGAAATACTTACGCTACACTTTGCTGCATCACCCTCTCCTCTTCTAGGAAAACCAACGCAAGCTCAAGACGTAGCATTGATACACGCCGGTTTAGCCAGAGATGTAATAGCTTTGATATTTTCTGGATTAGCTTCAATGCCCCTATTAGACACTAGAAACCCCAAGTGGTTGCCTGCCGGTACACCAAAAACACACTTGGCCGGATTAACCATCATCTTATAAACCCGGAGATTATCAAAAGTTTCCTTCAAATCATCTATTAACGTCTCCGCCTTCCTGGACTTCACCACGATATCATCAACATAAGCATGAACATTGTGCCCAATCTGATTATGAAGACAATTCTGCACACATCGCTGATAAGTCGCCTGGGCACTCTTGAGCCCAAAAGGCATAGATACATAGAAGAAGGCTCCAAAGGGAGTTATAAAAGTTGTCTTCTCGTGGTCCTTAACTGCCATTTTGATCTGATGATAACCAGAATAAGCATCCAAAAAACTCAAACGCTCACATCCCGCTGTAGCATCAATAATTTGATCAATACGAGGGAGAGCAAAGGGATCAGCTGGGCAAGCCTTGTTCAAATCTGTGTAATCCACACACATACGCCAAGTGTCGTTCTTCTTAAGTACTAGCATCGGGTTAGCTAACCACTAACGGTGAAAAACCTCCACAATAAACCCTGCTGCCAAGAGCCGAGCTACCTCCTCACTGATGGCTTTGCGTCTTTCTTCATTGAAGCGGCGGAGAAACTGCTTGACCGGTTTAAACTTGGCTCGATATTAGGAGTGTGCTCAGCGAGTTCCCTCGGTACACCTGGCATGTCAGAAGGTGTCCATGCAAAGATGTCCCGGTTCTCACGGATGAACTTGATGAGTGTGCCTTCCTATTTCGGATCCAGGTTAGCGGTGATGCTAAAATGCTTGGATCAATCGCCAGGAACAAAATCAACCAGCTTAGTCTCATCAGCCGATTTAAACTTCAAAGCCGGATCATGCTCTGTAGTTGGTTTTTTCAAAGAAGTCATATCCGACGGATCAACATTGTCCTTGTAGAACTTCAACTCCTCTGTTGCACAAACTGACTCAGCATAGACCGCATCACCTTCCTCACCTTCCGAAGCAATTTTACGGCTTCCATGTATTGTGATGGTCCCCTTATGACCCGGCATCTTGAGCTGCAGATAAACATAACAGGGCCTTGCCATGAACTTAGCATAAGCCGGCCGTCCAAACAGGGCATGGTACAGGCTCCTGATTTTCACCACTTCAAAGGTCAATGTCTCTGACCTTGAATCATGATCATCTCCAAAAGCAACCTCCAGAGAAATCTTACCGATGGATAAGCCGATTTACCAGGCACCACCCCGTGCAAAACGGTGTTTGACGGTTTAAGATTCTTGTCTGTCAATGCCATGCGACGGAAGGTTTCATAATACAAGATTCTGAAAATGCTCCCTCCATCCATGAGTACCTTGATGAACTTATAACCTCCAACCTGAGGTGCCACTACCAATGCCAGATGACCCGGATTATCAACCCGGGGCGGATGATCCTCTCGACTCCACACAGTAGGCTGTTCAGACCAGCACAAGTAACGGGGCACCGCCGGTTCAATGGAGTTCACTACCCTTTTATGAAGCTTTCTGATTGCGCTTGCATAGGCTAGTGGTGAAGACATGATACTGCCCACTATTCAACTGCATCGGGTGGCTCTGGTAACCTGATTGTTGCTGCTGACTCCCCTTTTGATTATAACCACCCTGGTTGCCCTGATTGCCTTGATTGCCATGTTTGCCTTGATTACCTTGAAATCTGAGCCAGAACTACCTCCACCATAACCCGGCCCATGAGACCCGGGTCCTGAACCGCCGGACGGTCCACGATCATATCGGAAAAGATCCGAGTTTTTGAACTCCCGCATAATAAAGCAATCCTTCCAGAGGTGCGTAGCTGGCTTCTCTCGCGTCTCGTCCCTTGGGCAAGGCTGATTTAACAGGCTCTCAAGATTGACACCTGATCCCCCACTCCGCAGGGGCGGTTTACCCTTACGACGCTGACCATTATCCTGTGCGTTGGTGTTAGCCACAAAATCTGAACTATTAACCGCTTTACACTTACCATTGTTTCCATGGCTCGCCGGGTTAGGCTGCTGCCCTTTGGTGCCACCGCTCTTCTTTCCCTTCCCCGGCTTTTCATCATCAGACTCGGGGTCCTTGGTACTATCAGAGTCGGCATACCTAACCAAAGCTACCATAAGTGTTCCCATGTCATTTCATTGACGCTTGGGCCGTCCCAACTTCAGCTTCAGAGGTTTAAACCTGCAATTGCCCTCCAACGTTATGACTGCTGAATCGGCATTGATGCGGTCCGATGAATGCAAGATCTCCGAAACCCGGCGCACCCCAATGGGTTGTCGATTCACCATCTTCTTGGACACAGGCGACTAAATCCACAATTGACATGGGCTGCTTGCACGTGTCCTTGAAATTCAGTATAAACCGGGCCTTTAATTCGGCCCATGACCCAATGGAGTTAGCTGGAAAACTTCTCAGCCAAGTGCGAGTTGTTCCATCCAACATCATGGTGAAGTACTTAGCACACGCCGCCTCATCCACATCCAGCATCTCCATTGCCATTTCATAGCTTTCGACCCATGACTCGGGGGTAAATCAGTAGTGTAATTGGGCACTCTACGTGGGACCTTGAAGTCCTTGGGCAGCCGCACATTGTGTAAAGCCGGGGTGAGACACGGCACCCCCCAAGAACTGAAAGCAACACCTGGTTCCACTGAAGTTGTCGGACGAACCGGAGTAAGCTATCGGTCCATGTACTGTGCTGCTAACTCGGCTTCTCGACGCGCTCTACCGTGATCCACCACATCCTGAGCATTCGCACCATCGCCCACCGGGTTAGGCCCTCGAGGAGCATTACGGTTCCCCGCACTGCTTGACACAACTGGTTCATCAATATGTCTGCTGTAACTCCGGCTCGGGCGAGGGGTTGAATGAATCATGTCTCGACTATACGAATAAGCCTGCTGCTGAACCATAGCCGTTTGAAGGAGATCTCTGGCTCGCTGTGTTTCAACTGCCGCTGGAGACTCGCCTTGCATTGGAATGGCTACCAATCGCGACGCCGCAGTGATCATGTTATCCAAAGGGGTGGAAAAGTGACCCGGTTGTGTCGGCATGTACTGAGGCGGGTCATGGTTCTGTCGAGGCGGGGCGTCGTCCGTGGCTGATCCGGTGCTCCTGTCCCAGGTGCTTCAATCCGGTTTACCGCTGCCAGGTTACTGGTTCCCGCTCCTGGTGTGTTAAAGAGGTTGATTGCTTCATAAACCGGTGGTAGACGAGACCGAGGCCTCCTCCTCAACACGTCGTTTGAAGCGTTCTGATCCAGCATGAGCCGGTAATTTTCTGCATGAATCCGCTGTGCCTGAGCATCCAAAGCGGCCCGCTCCTCAGCCATCCTGGTTTCCTCAGCCGCCAAGTCCTCCTTGGCCTGAGCTATCTGATCTCGCGGCTTCGTGACCTCCGCGTTATGCTGATCTCGATTGTCCGCGGTAACCTCTGTTGTCAACAATGTCGTCCAGGCATCCAATAAACCAGACAGGACTTGAGCCAGCGGGCGCGCAGGGACTCCTGCCGCGGCTGCCGATCCGGAAATCATCGCCGCTGCAGCTGAGGAGTGCTACGTGGGTTGTGTACCGGCCATGAAGATCGCAACCCGGTTTGGCGGTTCAAGGGGTTCCGAAATACTGTCGCCATCGGAACAGCCCCCAAACCGGCCATGTTATAGTTGGTACAGTGACTCGGTCTCACCGGTGGATGATTCTCCATCTGAATAAACAACCGTCTCTCTGTCGGATACCAGTTCAGACTCCGCACCATTGATGAATCCTACGAATGCACACTTCTTGGCGGGCTGAACCCGGGCGGGGCTTGCACGCTGAGCCATCTCGATGAGGTCGGCACAGATGTCCGGCTCAGGGCCCGGTTCGCCGATCTTGCCAATGAAGACATGAATTCCTCCGAAGGGGACCTGGTACCCGTACACGATTGAGCCGGCGTTGGGGCCCCAGCCTGCGTCGTCCATGTAGAGCTTGCCGCGATGACTCTTGGTCATCCGGCCCACTGTGTATCCCTTGAGTCCTTCGAAATTACCCTCTAAGAACTTGAAACCATCATGCAATAGCCCCATGATGGGCGCCAACTGTCATGGAATTATCACGTCAGATGTCCTAGTGTGAGGACTTAGTCGTGGAGCCATCGCAACAAGATTACCTTAAAGGGGTTAAACCAGACAAAGGACACGGGGGGTTTATACTAGTTCAGTCCCTTGCGGTGAAGGTAAAAGCCTACGATCCAGTTGTGGTGGAATTGATGGGGTTTCGATGACCAGGGAGCGAATCCGCTTTGCCTGGCTCTCGAGTTGTTGTTTCTTGTCCTTAAACCGCCGTCGGGTCGTCCCTTTGTATACACAGGTTGACCCCCTGCGGTTTATAGAATCCTGACGCCAGCTCATACATGTGTCTGGCTCGGTTTCTACTCTTTCCTACCTTACAACACAAGTTACGCAGTATATGGCAGTTTGTGTCTACGAGGCCTAATCCGCCTTTGGGCCCTGGGCCTTAATCTCTATAGTAAACGCCATACTCCTTATCTTCATGGGCTTCAATATGGATGACTCGTTACAGGTATAACCCAGCCGTACCTGGGCGGTTTATACTCAGTAGTTATATCCCCAACACTCGTACTCCTCTCCGCGTGGGCATCCACTGTCACGTCTTCCCCGTCTCTGTGTCATCCCCTTCCTAGGCCTCGTCGTCATCCACTCCCTTCATGCTTTCAGCGCGGCATGGTCAATGTGGTCAAGGAAGTGCTTCCTTATTACGCGCAAAATAATTACTCCTCCACCTGAGAGCAGGGACCCACGGGACGGTCCACCATATTTCATGAAAAAAATGTTTCCCCCCTGACTGATGGGACCCACCAGCTACATCTTCGCATGCAAGGAAGTTCGGCCATATTACGGGCAAAAAATATGATTCTCCCCATGACAGCTGGGACCCACCATCTATATCATCGCATGCAAGGAAGTGCCTCCTTGCCTCCCTGACAGCTAGGACCCACCTGGTCGAACCATATATATGGCTTCCTGTCTGATCGCGAACGTGTACATACATATTGGTCGATCAGTCTTTCTGCAGGCTGCAGTGATGAACCGTAGCCGAGTGAGGAAGGGCACGTGTCATAGTAGAGGCGCGGACGTAGAATGTTACGCAGTCCCGTCTATATCATGTACACGTACGTACAACTAGGGTGCAAGAAAGTAAATATGGACACGTGCGTACGTACGGGCGGGGTCTCGAACGCCTACTCGCGCATACGTACGGGGAGGGCTCGTGTACATGGCGAGGCAACAGATGGCAGCAACGGCATCCTGTTCATCGGCCGCCAACCGACTGGGCCAGAATGGAGAAACTGCGTTATGTTCATCGGGAGGCACTGGAATGCGTCCTGATCAACGGGAGCCAACCGGCTTGGATGGAACAGCTGAAACAAGGCTTGGCGTACCGCAGAATGGAGGGAACGTCTTTCTATTCGACCGCCTACGGTCAAAATGGGATCCTGTTCATCGGGAGGGGTGTGGTGTACCGCAAAATGGAGGAAACAGACTTCTCTTCGACCTTCGACGGTCGAAACGGGGTCCTATTCACCAGAAGGGGTGTGGCGTACCACAAAAAGGGACTCCACGGGCTACTGTTAATCCACCGTCGACCTCCTCCAACCTCCACCTGCTATTGTTCATCCATGGTGTGTCCCTCCTCCCTCCATGGGCTCGTGTTCATCCAGCCTCCACCGGCTATTGTTCAACCAACCCTCCACGGGGTCCTTTTCATCTAGCCTCCACAGGCTACTGTTTAACTAGCCCTCCACACGGGGTCCTATTCAACCAGTTCTCCACGGGGTCCTGTTCATCCACCCCCAACCAGCTCGACTGTGTGGCAGCCTCCTCTCGATCGGGGTCCTGTTCATGCAGCGGCAACGTCCTCTACTACCACGGGGTCCTGTTCATCCAACCCCCATTGGGAACTGTTCATCCTACCCCCAACAATGCACGCTATTCATTAAGAGGCAGCAGGTTCGACCAGCTTCAGTTAGCAGCAGTAGCAAATGAATCGCTCGATCGGGTTCAGTTAACAGCCAGGGATTAATCGATCGCTCGGGTTCAGTAACGCGTAGCTAGTGCAATCGCTCGAGTTCAGTAATCGAACGCCTCCCTCGGGTTCAGTTAGAGCCCAAGGCCTCACACAGATGCGCGTAGTGTATGAGAGAAACACGCAAACCTCCATGCATCACTCGGCCCCGACCACCCACCGTAACTGGGAACTCCTCAACGTTTTCCTTGCCATTGCTTCTACCATGGATTTTTCCGTCATGGACGGGCTAAAGAATGTCATGCAGCTTCATCTCCGGCCCACCCAGGACGAAAAGCCCATTTTCTGTCATAGAAGTAGGAGCCCACCACATCTATGATGATACCGGGTTTTGTCACATTTATCGTCAGAGAAGTTTCATAAGCATGACAGGAAAAAAATTCGTTCGGCCCAAAATTTCACGGATGTGTCTTTTTTGTAGTGAAGCTTGCAGGCGAAGACCACCTTTAGTCAGGATAGGGTGTACTTTTGTCCCCTTTCAAATTGGCCGTTGTGGTATCCCTTTTCACCTAAGCTTTGGGGGAAGAGGACCAGGCCAGTATAAATATAGGCTAGTCTCCGCCGTATAGAGGGGTCGGACCAAGTCGAAGCCCGAGCCCTCACGAGGCAGTTCGTCCCTATACTAGTTCATACTCATCCTCCTCGTGAGGAAATCCACCACAAAGCATGAGTATGGTTTTACACTGCAAGGTAGCCCGAACCTGGGTAAATCCCCGTGTCCATCTCTTCTTCCCTCTCGCATGAGAACGTCGGAGCTTGGTCGTGAGGCGGTGAGCAGCGAGCCATAGCCTAGTGAAGTTCTTCGTGCACACCCTAATGTTC
This sequence comes from Triticum dicoccoides, assembly GCF_002162155.2. NCBI lineage: Eukaryota > Viridiplantae > Streptophyta > Magnoliopsida > Poales > Poaceae > Triticum > Triticum dicoccoides. The sequence goes on along the minus strand of NC_041387.1, from coordinate 365,818,898 downwards.
GAACGTTTCTTTGGCTCCGCGGAGCCCCGATTCCGACAGTTCTTGTGACAATTACAGAGTTGGTCTACCATTAGATCGAATGAACTAAACCCTAGGTGGGTATGGTGATCCTCCCCTACAGGCTAAACCCTCTGATTTATATAGGCACCAGAGGAACCTAGGGTTACATGTGATCAAGTATCGTGGGGGGATAAACAAGCCATCTTCAGTATCTTGACTTGGAGGGCACACCAAGGCTTTGTAGGTTTCCTTTCTGAACACGGAGTCGCTTATAGCTCGGCGTTCCAATGACGGATCAAGAGCGGTCCACCTATCCGGCCCATGAGAAATAGACCGGCAGCCCGAGGACCCCTTAGTCCGAGACTCCGTCAGTTAGTCCCAGAAAATGATGCTTGTAAATGTATATAAAACATCCAAGATTGATACTATAATAGAATGGAACAATAAAAAAGTTATAGATGCGTTGGAGACGTATCAAGCATCCTCCAAGCATAGTTCCTACTCGTCCTCGAGTAGGTAAATGATAAAAATAGAATTTTTGATGTGGATTGCTACCTATCATATTCATCATATAATCTTTTATTTTGTGGCATGGACATTTGGACTTGAATGATTCAAAGCAATAGTCTACAGTTTGACATGAAGACATAAATACTCTAGCATACTAACAAGCAACCATGTATGTTAAAATATCAATGCTAAACAAAGTTATCCCTAACACATTATGCTCAATCATTGATCCATTCATGAAAGACACTAATAATTAGCTACACCTAACGCACAAGTATGACAATAGTGCTCTCTAGTTGGTTCTTTGCAAGAGAGGATGGAGCCTCAAAATAAAAATAAAAATTACACAAAAGTAAATAGATAGGCCCTTCATAGAGGGAAACAGAGATTTGCAGAGGTGCCAGAGCTCAAGGCTTAAATTAGAGAGGTAAAATTATTTTGAGAGGCATGCTTTTCCTATCAACGAAAAAGACTGAGAATTCTCAATATCTTCCATGCTAGACACATTATAGGCGGCTCCCAAACATAAATAAAGTTTATTTCCTTTCCACCATTCTTTCACAATTCATGGCTAGCCATATCCACGGGTGCCTTGTTCGAGATATGCCCTAGAGGCAATCATGTATGATGATATTTCCTATGTGTTTATGAATAAAGATAGTCCTTGGACATTATCAATGATGTGTATCAGCAAGTACGTGACTTGTTTTTGGGACTATGCATTGTATGATGACTGTCCTAAAAGGTCAAAGGGCTGTGTGGACGCACAGCCGACTAGACTAGCATATGACACGGTCGATGGCTCGGTCTCACTAGCCATGGAGCATTGGATCCTAACCGGATAATATGGACTTGGAGAGGTCTGGTCGGATTCGACATAGTCGGATCCGAGTCGAGATAAGGTCCGAGTCGGACAGACCCAACTATGAGACGCAGCGATATGTCATCTGTGAGTCTCTAGTACAACATACGTTCTATGTCCTAAGACCTGAGCTGACGCATGTATTCGAGATGGTGACAGACTTGCTTTGGGCCGACCAAACGCTACTCCGTGACTGGGTAGTTCCAAAGGTAGGTTTCGGGTTTGTCCAGTCCCATGCTGCGAGACATGGTCGAGCAAGATGGGATTTGCCCCTCCGATTAGGAGAGATATACTCTGGGCCCCTCGTGTGATCCGACCAGGAACAACATGGCCATGCGACAAGGATTATGAGATAATCCGGATAGTGGTCAGTATCACTGGAACGAGAAAGAGGTCGGGTTAGCACAAGGATGACAGTCTCGCCTTGAGCCCGACAACATATATCGTGCGGCAAAGGGAACAGAAGTGTGACACGTTGTATAGGTTCGCCTAACCAGCTTCATCGTCTGCTTGGTGGTCGGCACGCCTTGCTAGAGGCCGCTACCAGCCATATAGTCCGGAGGTGATCCGAACTGCGACCAAGCCGGCTTGAACCTAAGGGGTCGCACGCTTAAGGGAAGGAACCTACGAGGTCGGTTCGTAGGACACTGGTCGGATGTGATCCGAACTGGACTAGGAACGTGACCAAGTGGACTTTGGGCTTTAGGGTCCGTGCGAGGCCCAAGTGTTTAGCCCGCGACGGACGCCTATATAAAGTGGAGGTGCAGCACACTCGGGTGGTTGATCGCTTCGACGCTGCGACTAGGGTTTGCATGTGTTGCGAATAGCCACCTCCACTCGCCTCCGACTGTGTGATCGGACCTAGCAGTCCGCCGCACGGTGTTCCTCCTGCACGCGTGGATACCATTAGAGGCGGTGCACTTGCGCCGCTCCGGCGAACTTGTACATGGGATCGGACGACCGGCTGTTTGAGGGAGATCGAACGAGGAGGAGACGATCCACGCGGATGCGCTGCCCCAACCCTTCTTCCGCTACACGGCACTGCGCGTCTAGTGGTAACAAATTGTGATCCATCTCCCGTAGCATGTTCCTGGATGTTCTGCGCGTAGGAAAATTTTAATTTGCAGTTGACGCACCCTGTCGTAGAACCCAACAGTGGTATCAGAGCCTCTGCTATAGGATTTGGATTCAGATCGTATGCATATTAGACATGTGGAGGCGGCAGATGTGATCTGTTGTCCTTGAAGAGATCGGCTATGTGCACGGTTGATGTGATCAACTTCACATGGGGATCGTTGAGGGTTTGTTTTCTGTCAATCGGGATCGATGAGGTCGTGACACGATCTACCCCTACCGGTCGGTCATCCGCCATCGGGGTTAACAGTGAAACGCCGTATGCGTAGCGCCGTGTATTTCGTACCCGACACACAAACCGGTAGAATGCGATTCTATGCATAACTTTGTTTTGCAGGTTTGATGTGAATAGTATGGCTCATGTGTATGTGATGCATGTGTGTAATTTATACGTGGCCTGCGTGTCATGTTTGTCAGCCGACAGGAGCCAAAGTGCTGTCATTATATTGTATAACGACCTGCTGTCGACTTGTGACTCTATGTAAATTATTTACTAGTTGTAGTAGTTGGATAATAGAGATCAGGTTGGCGGCCTGGTGTCCCGGCGTGACAAACAAGATGGAGTTCCTGGATGGTCATCGGAGTCGGATCCGACCTGGAAGAACGTCCATGAAGGAGCCATACTATTTCACAATATGTGTTCATTTGTGATTGTTATGCTTCTTTGTGTCTATGCATGTTAGAATGATAGAATGATCCCTCATGAATATCAAGCGAATTGCCATCCCCGGTGTTGCACCTTCGCACGTCAAGTACTTCTAGTAGTGGGCTCATAAAATTGGGGTGCTGCTAGGTGTCCTTGAACTGAAGGGTTTGTGTCGGACACGGACATGCACTGCATCAGGTTAACTTGACAAGGCTATCAAAATGGTTTTGGGCCTTGTGGCAAAGAAGGTTGGGAGCTGGGGTATGAGATACCTTCCCGACCGACAGGAGTCGTATAGAGATACGATTAGCAAGGAGTTGCTTAGAGGATAGGTATGTTGGCTAGCAGTGATGCTAAAGCTCACTAGTCGCATGCGCTAGTCGGATCTTGAATCACTGAGAGTTTGCGGAGGGATGCTGACTTCAGTGGGAGTATTTCTATTTAGGCTAGAATTACTCTACATAAACACATTGCTTAGTGATTGCATATTTTCTGTTGTAGATCAATGGCACCACCTGCTCAACCCAACTTTGCATTGAAATCAATTCTGGAAAAGGATAAACTGAATGGAACAAACTTTACCACCTGGTATAGAAATCTGAGAATTGTTCTCAAGCACGATAAAAAGGAACATGTTCTAAAGGATCCACTTCCAGAGGAACCTGCCGATAATGCTACTGCCACAGCTAAGAATGCCTACCAGAAACTCGTTGATGAATCAACGGAGATCAGCTGTCTGATGCTGGCTTGTATGGAGCCCGATTTGCAACAGCATTTCGAAAATGTTGAGGCTTGCGATATGATCGAGAGTCTCAAGAGCATGTTTCAGACACAAGCTAGGACCAAAAGGTTCAACATCTGGCGATCCTTGATGGATTTCAAGCTGAAGGAAGGTGATCCACTGAGCCCACAGTGATCAAGATGATCAGATATGTGCAAGCTTTGGATCGTTTGGGCTTCCCGCTCTTGGATGAGCTGGCTACTGATGCTGTTCTGGGTTCTCTTCCGCCTAGCTATGGGACGTTCATCTCGAACTATCATGTGCATGGCATGGATAAGAAGCTCACTGAATTGCATGGGATGCTCAAAGTGGCAGAGCAGGATATTAAGGAAGGCACGCATCAAGTGTTGATGGTGCAGAAATCGGCTAAGTTCAAGAAGAGTTGGTCTAAGAAGAACGCTAAGGCAAAGGGCACGGAGATGGTAACCTCTGCTGCTGTGCCGAAGTCTGGACCGGACTCGAAGACCGTTTGCTACCATTGCAAGGAAACTGGTCACTGGAAGAGAAATTGTAGCAAGTGGCTTGCAGAGCATGGCAAGAAGGCCGGAAATGCTTCTTCGGGAAAAGGTACACTTGTTGCATATGTTATAGACATTTACCTTGCTGACATACCTAGTAGCTCTTGGGTATTTGATACCGGATCGGTTGTTCATATTTGCAACTCGATGCAGGGGCTGGTAAGAACTAGGCGTGTGGCACAAGGGGAGATTGACATCAGGGTCGGCAACAAAGCAAGAGTTGCTGCATTGGAGGTCGGCACGATGCAGCTCCAGCTTCCTTCTGGATTTATTTTGGAATTGAATAATTGTTATTACATTCCTGCACTTAGTCGGAACATTATTTCTGCCTCATGTTTGATGAGTTGGGGTTATGAATTCAATTTAAAGGACGATGGTTGTTCGATATTTTTGAATGGTATGTTCCACGGTTATGCACCCATTGTTGATGGGTTATTTATATTGAATCTAGAACAGGAACCGGTCTATAACGTAAATGTCAAGAGGCATAAGCCTAATGAGATAAATCCGACATACTTCTGGCATTGCCGGCTTGGACACATTAGTCTGAAACGCATGAAGAAGCTCCATGATGATGGGCTCCTAACTTCGTCCGACTTCGGGTCGTTCAAGACATGTGAATCATGCTTGCTCGGCAAGATGACTAAGTCTCCTTTTGCAAAGAGTTGCGAGAGGGCGTCCGAGCTGTTGGAGCTTATACAGAGTGATGTGTGTGGTCCAATGAGCACAACTGCCAGAGGTGGCTATCAGTACTTCGTGACTTTTACCGGCGACTTGAGTAGATATGGATATATCTATTTGATGAGGCACAAGTCGGAGACTTTTGAAAAGTTCAAAGAGCTTCAGAACGAGGTTGAGAATCAGCTCGGCAAGACTATAAAGCTTCTGCGATCTGATCGTGGAGGTGAGTACATGAGCCAGGAGTTCGATGATCATCTGAAAAGTCAAGGTATAGTACCTCAGCTCACACCTCCGGGTACGCCAGAGAGAAACGGCGTGTCAGAACGGAGGAATAGGACCTTGTTGGACATGGTCCGGTCTATGATGAGCAAATCGAATTTACCCTTGTCATTTTGGGGATACGCTCTAGAAACTGCAGCTTTCACACTTAACAGGGTACCATCAAAATCCGTAGACAAGACACCACATGAGATGTGGACCGGGAAGAGTCCCAGTTTGTCTTTTCTAAAGATTTGGGGTTGTGAAGCATTTGTCAAGAGACTTATGTCAGACAAGCTTACACCCAAGTTGGATAAATGCATATTCGTGGGATATCCGAGGGAAACCTTGGGATATAGCTTCTACAACCGGGAAGAGAACAAAGTGTTTGTTGCTCGGAACGGGGTTTTCCTTGAGAAAGACTTTCTCAGTCGGGACGCCAGTGGGAGGACGGTTCGACTCGAAGAAATTCGAGAACCACTCGGGGACGGCTCGGCTGGTGATGAGATCATACCGGAGTCAGTCAGGGAACCTGTAGTGGAAGCGGCACCGGAACCACGGAGGTTGGAAAGATTGCGCAGAGTGCGTGATGTATTGTTGCTAGAAAGCGACGAGCCGTCCACATATGCGGAAGCAATGGTGAGCCCAGATTCCGAGGCATGGCTGGAGGCCATGAGATCCGAGTTAAAGTCCATGGATGAGAATCAAGTCTGGGACTTGGTTGATCCGCCACCTGGCGTAACTACCATTGGTTGCAAATGGGTCTTTAAGAAGAAAACCGATGTGGATGGAAATGTTCAGATCCACAAATCTCGGCTTGTCGCTAAAGGTTATGGACAAGTTCAAGGAATTTGACTACGACGAGACTTACTCGCCGGTAGCGATGCTGAAATTGGTGAGGATCATACTAGCTATAGCTGCATATTTCGATTACGAGATATGGCAGATGGATGTCAAAACGGCTTTCCTTCATGGAAATTTAACCGAGGACGTGTATATGATGCAGCCCGAGGGTTTTGTCGATCCGACTAGCACTAGTAAGGTATGCAAGCTCAAGAGATCCATTTATGGGTTGAAGCAACCATCTCGGAGTTGGAACATTCGTTTTGATGAGGTCGTCACTGGTCTCGGTTTCATCAAAAGCAAAGAGGATTCTTGTTTATACAAGAAGTTAAGTGGGAGCTCGATAGTGTTTCTGATCTTGTATGTGGACGACATACTACTGATCGGAAATAATGTTTCGATGCTAAACTCGGTCAAGGAATCATTGAATGGCAAGTTTTCGATGAAGGACCTTGGTGAGGCAGTCTATATTTTAGGCATTAAGATCTATAGAGATAGATCGAGGAGGCTGCTCGGCTTAAGCCAGAGCACGTACATAGATAAAGTGTTGAAGCGGTTCAACATGAGTGAGGCAAAGAAAGGGTTCTTGCCGCTCTCACATGGTATAAGGCTAAGCGAGACTCAGAGTCCTTCGACACCTGATGAGCGAAGGAGGATGAGTAGGATTCCATATGCCTCAGCAATCAGATCCATCATGTATGCCATGATATGTACAAGGCCTGATGTTGCTTTTGCAATAAGCCTAACAAGTAGATACCAGGCCAACCCAGGTGAGAGTCACTGGGCAGCGGTAAAGACTATTTTGAAGTACCTGAAAAGGACTAAAGAGATGTTCCTAGTTTATGCAGGTGAGGAAGAGCTCGTCGTAAGGGGTTACGTCGATGCTAGTTTCCAAACCGACAGAGATGATTGTCGATCATAGTCCGGATTCGTGTACATCCTGAACGGATGAGCAGTGCACTGGATGAGTTCCAAGCAGGATACGGTGGACGATTCTACCACAGAAGCCGAATACATTGCGGCTTGTGAAGCTGCAAAGGAAGGTGTTTGGATCCGGCATTTTCTGGATGATCTTGGTATTTTCCCAGCCTCGGTGAAACTGTTGGACCTTTATTGTGATAATTCTGGTGCCATCGCACAAGCCAAGGAGCCGAGGAATCACCACAAGGTCAGACACATAGACCAGAAATATCACCTGATACGAAAGATCGTAAAGAATGGTGATGTAGAGTTATGCAAGATTCACACGGATGCAAATGTTGCAGATCCATTGACTAAGCCGCTTCCACAACCCAAGCATGAGGGGCACGTTAGAGCTATGGGCATTCGATGTCTATTTGATTGACTCTAGTGCAAGTGGGAGACTGTTGGAGATATGCCCTAGAGGCAATCATGTATGATGATATTTCCTATGTGTTTATGAATAAAGATAGTCCTTGGACATTATCAATGATGTGTATCAGCAAGTACGTGACTTGTTTTTGGGACTATGCATTGTATGATGACTGTCCTAAAAGGTCCCTAGTTGAAAGGGCTGTGTGGACGCGCAGCCGACTAGACTAGCATATGACACGGTCGATGGCTCGGTCTCACTAGCCATGGAGCATTGGATGCTAACCGGATAATATGGACTTGGAAAGGTCTGGTCGGATTCGACATAGTCGGATCCGAGTCGAGATAAGGTCCGAGTCAGACAGACCCAACTATGAGACGCAGCGATATGTCATCTGTGAGTCTCTAGTACAACATATGTTCTATGTCCTAAGACCTGAGCTGACGCATGTATTCGAGATGGTGACAGACTTGCTTTGGGCCGACCAAACGCTACTCAGTGACTAGGTAGTTACAAAGGTAGGTTTCGGGTTTGTCCAGTCCCATGCTGCGAGACATGGTCGAGGAAGATGGAATTTGCCCCTCCGATCAGGAGAGATATACTCTGGGCCCCTCGTGTGATCCGACCAGGAACAGCATGGCCATGCGACAAGGATTATGAGATAATCCCGATAGTGGTCGGTATCACTGGAACGAGAAAAAGGTCGGGTTAGCACAAGGATGACAGTCTCGCCTTGAGCCCGACAACATATATCGTGCAGCAAAGGGAACAGAAGTGTGACATGTTGTACAGGTTCGCCTAACCAGCTTCATCGTCTGCTTGGTGGTCGGCACGCCTTGCTAGAGGCCGCTACCAGCCATATAGTCCGGAGGTGATCCGAACTGCGACCAAGCCGGCTTGAACCTAAGGGGTCGTGCGCTTAAGGGAAGGAACCTACGAAGTCGGTTCGTAGGACACTGGTCGGATGTGATCCGAACTGGACTAGGAACGTGACCGAGTGGACTTTGGGCTTTAGGGTCCGTGCGAGGCCCAAGTGTTTAGCCCGCGACGGACGCCTATATAAAGTGGAGGTGCAGCACACTCGGGTGGTTGATCGCTTCGGCGCTGCGACTAGGGTTTGCATGTGTTGTGAATAGCCACCTCCACTCGCCACCGACTGTGTGATCGGACCTAGCAGTCCGCCGCACGGTGTTCCTCCTGCACGCGCGGACACCATTAGAGGCGGTGCACTTGCGCTGCTCCGGCGAACTTGTACGTGGGATCGGATGACCGGCTGTTCGAGGGAGATCGAACGAGGAGGAGACGATCCACACGGACACGCTGCCCCAACTCTTCTTCCGCTGCACGGCACTGCGCGTCTAGTGGTAACGAACTGTGATCCATCTCCCGTAGCATGTTCCTGGATGTTCTGCGTGTAGGAAAATTTTAATTTGCAGTCGACGCACCCTACCGTAGAACCCAACATGCCTTCCATTCGAACACTTTCCAAGGAATTTATTAGTATCATCATATTAATATATTTTTCATTTCGGGACCGAACATCCCTATGACCTGCCACTTTCTCGTGCAATGAGAAGTGAATAAACACTCATCATGAGAATAACCCACCTAGCATGGGAAATATTGGACATCCCCTGCTGCTTCATGAGCGGTACGGGCACACAAAACGGAAAATCATTTTGAAAATTTAGAGTTGGCACATGCAAATTTACTTGGAACGACATGGAAATACATGATATAGGTAGGTATGGTGGACTCATTTGGCACAACTTTGGGTTGAAGGAATTGGATGTAGAAGCAGCATTCCTGCTTAGTACAAATGAAGGCTAGCAAATAGATTAAGAAGTGACCGACCAAAAAGCAAAAACGGTCATAAACATGCATTGAACATAACTAACACTGAATAATGCACCATAAGTAGGATATAACTACGTTGGATAACTATTGACTTTACGTGCATGGATCGGGAATTGCAAACCTTAACACCAATATTCTTACTAAAGCATAATTACTCATTAACATGACTCACAGATTATCATCTCCACATCGCAAAACTATTGCAAGGAATCAAACTTATCATATCCAATGATCTTCCATGAAAGTTTTTATTATATCCCTCTTTAATATTCATCACATGGGACCAAATCCATATCTTGTGCGAATTACAATTACTATTAAGAAGTCTCGAAAAGATATAAGTGAAACATGAGAGTGCAAATATTTCTTCAAAATTTAATCACCATCGTGCTCAAAAATATATATGTGAAGCACTAGAGCAACTCCCTACCTCAAAAGATTTAAGTGAATCACATAGAGTATTCTAACAAATCATGATAAATGAGTGGCTCTATCAGATAGGTGTGTCCAGAAAAGATGATTGTGACAAAATAAAATTAAACAAAGAAAAGACTCATATAATACATGACACTCCAAGCAAAACTCGTAATATGTGACGAATAAAAATGTAGCTCTAAGTAAAATTACCGATGGTCGGTAGAAGAAAGAGGGGATGCCTTCCAGGGCATCCCCAAGCTTAGTTGCTTGGGAGTCCTTGAATATTACCTTGGGATGCCTCTGGCATGCCCAATCTTGGGCTCTTGCCACTCCTTATTCCTTCATCCATTGTGATCTCACCCAATACTTTAAAACTTCAATCAACTCAACAAAACCTTCGTGAGATACGTTAGTATAATAATACAGATTACTACTTTAAGTACTGTTGCAAGCCCATTCATATTTTATTATTGCATTATACCAACCTTATTCTAACTTCACCATGGCTTATACCCCCCCTGATACAATCCATAGATTCATCAAAACAAGCAAACAACGCAACGAAAACAGAATCTGTCAAAAACAGAACAATCTGTAGTATTAGAAACATTGACCATACTTATATAACTCCAAAAATTCTAAAAAGTTATGACAACATGGGAAATTTGTGTATCAATCATGCGTAAAAATTTCAGCATTTTTTCACCCTCCAGCAAATTTTAAGAATTTTGCTACTCGACGCAAAAGTTTCTGTTTTTGCACGGAATCAAAGCAACTATCATCCAAATCACCCCAAAGGCTTTACGAGGCACAAACACTAACTAAAACACCAAAACACAATCATAACAGTAGCATAATTGTGCACACACAAGAAAATAGGAAAATAAACACGAAAATTAAGATAACTATTGGGTTGCCTACAAACTAGCGCTATTGTTCCCCTTGCTAGGCATAATGCATAGGTTCAAGTATTATCATCTTTGGTTTTAGTTCCATAGGTGTCCCTCATGATTGATTCATATGGTGGCTTAATTCTAGTTCTAGGGAAGTGTTCCATACCCTTCTTTAATGGAAACTGAAATTTTATATTCCCTTCTTTCATGTCAATGACGACTCCTATGGTTCGTAAGAACGGTCTACTAAGTATTATGGGGCAAGACGGATTGCAGTCAATGTCAAGTACAATAAAATCAACGGGCACATAGTTCCTATTGCAAGAATAAGAACATCATTACTTCTACCCAAAGGCTTTTTAATTGTAGAATCCGCCAAGTTCTAATTAAGAGAACATTTATTAATATTGGAACAGCCTAGCACATCACATAGAGATTTTCGAATTGTGGAAACGCTAGCACCCAAATCACATAAAGCGTTGCACTCATTAGTTTTTATTTTAACTTTAATGGTGGGTTCCCACTCATCATATAATTTTCTAGGAATTGAAACTTCTAGTTCTAGCTTTTCTTCTAAACATTTCATCATCACTTCTACAATATGTTTAGTAACAACCTTATTTTGTTCATAAGTGTTGGGTGAATTTAGCATGGATGGCAACAAAGAAATACATTCAATCAAAGAATAACTATCATAATAAAAGTCTTCATAATCCAAGAAAGTGGGCACATCACTAGTTAAAGTTTTTACCTCTCCAAACCTACTTTATCAATTTTTTCAGCAAGATTTTCACCCTCCTAATTATGAGGATGCCTTCTAGCTAAGGTTGACTCTGCTTCAGCTCCCTTTTCATCAAGTTTTATATTGCTAAACAAGGAATCAATAGATGAAACACCAATCATTTTAATATCCTCATCATTACTAAGTGCAAATGATTCCGGCTTAGCTGCCATTTGATTTACTAGTGTAGCTTGCGCATCAAGAAAATTTCCTAGCAAATTTTCAGTAAGAGCAAATTGAGATTGAGACTAAAATCATCGAGTTGTTTTGCAATAGAGTCCAACAAAGTAGAGTGTTCTTTGAGTTCTTTGTCGGTGGGAATGACACCTATGGGATCAACGGAATCCCTACTGTGGTCGGTGGGCGCTGGGCTGTGAGAAGAGCGGGTCTAAGAGCCAGCACAAAGGTTGTTTACCCAGGTTCGGGGCGTGGTGATCGCATAATACCCTATTCCTGCTTTGGTGTGTATTTCAGAGTTCTTGAGCTAGCTATCATGCGTGACTTGCTCAAAGAGCCGAATCCCCCTCCAGTACACCTCGGGCCTCCTTTTATAGTCGCAGGAGGCGCCATAGTGGCACACAAAAGGTGGAAAGGGTACAATGTACAAGCTTATCGCCTGTCACTATGGGAAAAGACGCATTAAATGCGCCCCTGAGGTGTCCCCTCGCTTTGTTGCCACCTCGCCCTGCTTCGACACGCGCCCAGGCCAGCGAGGCTGGCAGGCTGCTGAGCTGGCGCGGCGGCAGCGTCTTCACGAAGATCTGCATGCCACCACGTAGGTGCTTGCTGAGCTGGTCTTGGGGTCGCACGTCGCCATGCAGGTGCTCGCCTGGCTGGCTGGGCTGGCAGCTACATGGGAATGGCACTAGGGTCTTGGCGCATGCGGGCCTGGCCGCGGCCCCGCTGATGTCCTCCGCAAGGGTCTTGCCGAGGGCCCTGGCAAGGGTCTTGCCGCGGCACTGCAGTCGTCCCTGGCAAGGATCTTGCCGGAGGCCTCGTGGGTTTCCTCGGCAGGGATCGTGCCGAGGATCGCAGTCTTCTGGTCCTCATCTGATCTCGTGTGTTAATGATCTTCACAAATATCTGCATGCAACCATGGAGGTGCCTCCCGAGCCTTGGTCCCAATGTGGTTGACGATGTTGGGAACCTCGGGCTCAAGGGTGGCGTGCTCCGATGGTGTTGGGCAAGTTGCTCCGGCAAGGCCCTTGCCGGGGCTGCAGAGGCAACCCCGGCAAGGGTCTTGCCGGGGGAGTCCACCTCGCCATCTCTGCTTCTTGCGTTTCTGGCCTTGGCGTTGCTTTGGTCGTCTTGTGGCTTCGGCCTCCCTCCTTTTCCCTGCTAAGTGTGGCCGCATGCGCAGCTCTGAATTTCCGTGCACAGGTAAAGGGGTACAGAGTAGAGCCCCTACTTCTATACACCGACAAGAGCGCCCGAGCCTGGGCCACACACAAGCGCGACGCGTTGTTGGGCTAGGCCCAGAACGGTGCGCGGGCAGGCGGGGCCGATTTTTACCGCAGAAGCTTTCGTCTACTGCGCTTCCCCACGACCCGCGTTAAATGCGTGACATGGGGATCGTGCGTGGGGTGACCTAAGCGTGCTTGCATCATCCTGCGGTGAATAGTAAAGAGGCGACTAGCGTGTCCCTTTAAGACTGCAGGGCCGCTGCTCACTTACTCTCTCCGCCTTGGAATCATTGTTCCACATTTCCCACTACGCCCGCCCCTTGCGCCACGTACGCCGCATGCACGGCGTGGGGTAGGTGACAGGTGCATGGAACATGGGAAGGCGCGCGCGCGCATGGCTTGATACCCATGCACCTTCAATTGGCGACGAGGGCGGTCGACGGCCTCGCTTGCCGCCACCTTAATGAGCTGGATTGGCTGAGAGAGGCGGCCGAGCCTCGACCCCGCCCCTTTATAAGGAGGGGAGGGGGAGGGATGGCACCCCTCAATCTTTCGCCATCCGCCTCCTCCCATCTTGGCTTCTTTCTCCGTTCTGCTATGGCGAGAGGGCTCACTAATGCTTCGACAGTGGCGGCGAGGGTCTCCACTCGGCAATGCGCCCCTCCTTCCCAAGAGCTCATGGCGGCGGAGCTAGTCACGAGGGGAAGGGGGAGGGGGCGAGGCCGGGGTCGCCGTGGCACTCAGGGAGGAGAAGGACGGGGCAGCGCATCAGCCTCGCCTCCGCCGGCGGTCCCTCCCCCAATGGAGGGCCACGTCAGGGACCAGACTCACAAATTCTTCATCAGGCTACACCAGCCGGCGCGTCGTCGTCTTCGTCTCCCTACTCCAGTTGCTCGGGAGATGGAGCTCGACCCGCCACAGGCTCTCAGACTGCATATGAGGGGCTGCAGGAATAATGGCACATGGGCTAACGTTGATTTCCCAGCCCCTCGTGTCATGTATCTCCGCCGCGAATGGAAGACTTTCGCTCACATCCACAGCCTGACGGCGAGGCTCGTTCTCTATTTCAAACTAATGGAGAACAACCTGCTCTCTTTCAAGGTCTTTGGAGACTTCGGGACTCGCCTAAAGTGTTGCATCGAGAGTTCCTCTGATGACGAAGAATCTTCCTCGACCGAGAGTTACAAGGAGGACAGTGATAGCGACGACGACGATGAGGGAAGCAGGCGGGAGGATGACGGGTCAGACTAGGCGTCGGACCCGCCGTCCCCGGGTGGCGCCGGCAGCAACATCATCTGCACCAGGCCCCTTCTCCCAATGGGGCCGGATCCTTGAACTTCTCGAGGTCCCCTTCTTGGGCGGCTGGCGTGGGAAGGCCGGAGAAGGCGAAGAAGGCGGGTGGCGGGTCGTCAAGTCAGAGTACCATGGCACCGACGCCTTCGTAGCGTATTGGCGGACCGCTGCCTCATCTTCCAGCTATTCTCCCGGCACCATCATCACCAGCCCTCTCCTAGGCGGCCGCCGATATGTTCTCTTGGCGCCTTCCGCTGTTCGTATCTCGCCTAGGCGCTCCTTTTTCCCTCTTGCCTTCTTGTTCCATTTCCTGAGGAGAGGGACAAGAAAGGGATTACGGGCACTACAACAAAAAACCCCATACAGCAACGCATGTCTAGCAACGAAGGTAGATGATGTGTTGTCTGGTTGAACCTCCCATATTCCCCACTTAGCGCTAACCTCTCCGTACCGAAAAAACCCCTCCCCGTACCCACCTCCACCTCTTCCGTCTCGTTGGTCAGCGCTCGCGCTCCTCCTGCTCGCGCACGACGCCTATTCTCCCTTTGTTTTGGCCTTTATCCTAAAAACAATTATCCTACGGAAATGTTAACGCCCACACGTGTGGGCGTTTGCACATCGCCCACACGCCTCCATCACCACTCATTTTGCCACGTATGAATAGATGACATCAGCAGAATTTTTTTTGGTTTTCAGCTTAAAAATGTTGTATCTCCTAAATAAAAAAGCGAACTAAAAATCCATTTTCACCATTAAATCCGTCTCGACGAGATCTTCAAAACTAGACCCCATGTTGATATGTTTCGACGAATTTTTTTTTGCCAGAAGTTGCCACGATGTTTACACTGCAGTTGCCATAGGGCTTAAACTAAAGTTGCCATGTGGCAATTTTAGTTTGTAGATCATGGCAATTTTAGTATTTTGATGATGGCAACTCCAGTACTTTGACCATGAAAATTATTTTTTGTATGAACCATGACAATTTTACGTGCATGCATCATGGCAATTTTAGTTTATGGTTCATGGCAAGTTTAGTTTCTTAATTCCCCGTTTTATAAATGTCAAAATTTACTTTTAAATGTAGAAGAAAATAGCTGAAACATATCATGACAACTTCAGTGTAAACATCATGGCAATTCATATGCAATAGACATGGCAACTTTTAATCCAAAAAAAATTCATCAAAACATATCAACATGGGATCTAGTTTCGAAGATCTCATCGCGAGAGATTTAATGGTGAAAACGAAGTTTCAATCGAATTTTTCGTTTAAAAGATAAAACATTTTAAAAACTAAAAATTCAAAAAAAATTCTGCATGCATGCATGCAATGATGTGACAATCTGTTTACATTAAAAACGTGTGGTGCGTCTTCCTTCTTACCACACATGTGGCAGTTAGCGCGACCCCTTGCCCCCACTGCCGCCGTCCCCCCTTTGCCTTCACCGCCCATGTCCCTTGTTCCTTCGTCGAGCCCGCGTCCCTTCCGACTTTCTTCGCTCGTCGGGGACGCGACGCACACTGCATCTTCGCCATCCTTCTCACGTCGGGGACACACACGGCGTCGTCACCATCCTCCTCGCGTCGGGGAAGGTGCCGCCGCCGCCGCTCCTCCGCGCGACCTGAGGTGCTGAGGCTGCCGTTCTCCTCCGCACAGCCAGGGACGACGCAAGCACCGACGCCCCCATCCCCAGCTGCATCAGTTCAGAGGTACGCCCCTTTCCTCGCTCGTCCTTGTTTGTTCCTTGCCGACGGCGCCCACCGGCGCACAGCAACCGATTGGTCGCAACCCACAGATCCACGCAGCTGCCAGCCAGTGACTCAGCCCAGGAGGAAAGCAGCAACTCCTCTCGGCCTCTCCAAAATCCCGAGTCCCTGCCAGTATTTGATTTGCCAGTTGCTCTCCTGATTTGCGAGTGTTCATATGTCTTGATAAAATTGCCCTTTTTCATGGAGAATATTTGCAACTGATGTGAGTACTGCTTTTTTGCAGGAGAGATTTGTAGGTGTAGTGATGTAAGTACTGCATGTATAAGGGGAAAATAACCTGCAAGACGATGCAGGTAATTTCCTTTGATTCTTTCATATATCCCTAAATTTCACTTACAAGTTACAACATTGTCTATTCATCTAAATACTGATTTCTACAGCTTAAATTGTATCTAATAAAGAATTCTGGTTAGCACTGGTTAGCATGACATCAATCTGAGTAAACTGTATCGAGTGAAGCATTGTTAACATGAGAACAATCTGACTGCGTCAAATTTCCAATTTATATCCACAGTGCCTCAAAAGAAATTGTATCTAGTGAGAATTTGTTGTTAGGATGAGTGCATAACAGCTTTCCTTCAGCCTAGCCTGCCCTGCTATTTGTTTGTAGGTCCGTCACAGAAACACCAAAAAGTATTTAAAACTATAGTATTTTTTAGAAACCACGGTATATTCCAACTACTAAGAAAATACATAGCTGCCAAACGGGCCCTTAGATTTCCTATTTCACGCGCATCACTAAAGGTTACCGTTGACACATAAGTTTCTCAGTGAAATAGATGCAGGATTCTTCTACTCAAACATTAAGCGAGAAAAGATGGTTTCTGCCGAAGGACGCCAAGTTGACGAACATGTCAAGAAGATCATTGAATTGAAATATAAGGTATTTTGCTTAGTGTGTCCCCTGCTCTCTATCTCTATCTCTCTCGGAAAAGATTGTGCTCACTTGTTTTTATGGTGTGCATGTTTGCTCAGGAAGTTATAGTAATTTTGTGGTGATCAACCAGAAAAGCATTGGTCTTCGTTATCCATCGATCTCCTAGCTAGAGTAGGGGTAACTAATTCTGACTTGTTACTACATGATGGTTCTAATTCACTTACATCTAACCTTGTGATCTGTTTGGGGTTCCAGTTCAGTTCAGAATGTGGGTCATGATGTAACCAGCTGAACTTGGAACACGAAAGTTGTTTGATATTATACATAATACTACTCAAGACAAAACCCATGTAGAAACTAGACTTCCTATGGTGGCTCAGTTTGGCAGGCTCATCTTTCCCAGCTGCCAATGAATTATTATTTTATCTCCTTTCGTGTATATAATTAGGCTGCACTCTTGCCTATACTAATTAGATCCTGCACCCCTGAAGGTCAAGTCAGGGGCTCAGGGTTGGCGTGGATTAGATAGTTCGTAGTTCTCCTGCTCTCCCCCGTTTCTGTTTCTCATTCATTGTGCATGTATTCTTTCTATGCATGAGTTGATAACTCCACCTGTCCCAAGTCTGATGATGTTCTTTTTCTCGTGTTGTTGTTTCTGCAGGTTCTGCAAATTTCATTCACAGATCAGGAAATTCTAATCTGTGACTTGGTAAATCTTAGGTAATTACGATCTCTTGTGTGATGTAGATTATGTACAGATTTTTGAGTTTTTGGCACTGAGATTTCTCTTAATACACGCATGACTAATAAATAATCTGAAGCACGAGTAGTACGGGAGTAATGTGACGCAAAGCGAATTAATGCCGAGACCTCTCGAAAATGGAAATATTCAATTCAGTATATTTGGTATTATTAGTTACCTACTTGTCATTTAGTTGGTTGGTGAATTCATTTCATTGTTTGTATAATATATATTTTGGATTGTTTTAGTAGTATATGCAAGCTGATGGTTGTTCACAATGAACAACCACATCTCAAAGGTACTCGCTGTATTAGTATCTTTTAGTAGTATATGATGTTTGTATGGACATTCCGAATATGTGCTAGGCAATTAAGATAAATAGAATGTCCTCAGTTTACAAAGAATGGGTGAAGAGTGAAGATTCAAAGCCTATGTGTTTGTACTCCGTAGCATGGTGATGACCCTTTTGCTAGTGTGTATTGTTGTTATTTTTTAACAGAGTAATGATACTGACATTGAAAGTATATGCAGTTTCCACATCTAAATTTTGGCCTTTTCTTAAGAGCAAATAGACTGGAACACTAATAACATATAATGATAGTTCATATAGTTTTGAGTTGATGCAAGATGCAAAAATAATTAGTACACGGATATAGATTGCATAATCTGAGATGTTATTTCATAAATTCATGTTCATTTTTTTGTATTCACATTATTAATTATCCCCTTATCTATATAATAAATCTAGGTCTTGATAAATCACATTTGTAAGGTGCTCCTTTAAATTGTACTTCTCTATTGACCCGATTTCTATAATGTAAGTTGCTCATCTAATGGTATTATTGTTGTTGTTGTTGTTGTTGTAGATCACGAAGATAAATTGATAATGCATGGCTCACATGTTGATTGCAAGGTTAAGAATGGGGCTACTACAAGATACTTAGAATTTCATTTTTAGGATCAATGTTTCAGACATCATAGTTGATTGCAAGGTCAAGAATTCGGCTACAGATAGATAGTTTCACCTCTTGTAATCCTTGGATCACGTCCTTTGTAATGCAACATAGTCAATTTAATATATGAGAAGTTTCTGTTTGGCCTCCAACTATCAACATTGCAAGGTCAAGAATTGTGCTACTAATATGTTATTTTCATTTGAGATTATTGTGCACCATCACCACAAACGCATATGAAGCAATGATCTGTTATATCCATGGTCGTCACCAACACATATGAAGCGTTGTTGAGCTCTAGCTGTATATGTTGCTCTCTACCAACGCATCTACATGCAGGTTACCAACGCATGCATATATGTTGTTGTAGACCATTGCAACGCCACCAACGGCAACGCATACTGATTCGTTGGTGTAGACCTTGGCAACACATATATGGACATACAACAACGCATTGATGCGTTGGTGTAGGGGGTTCCTGTTGTAGTGGGGCACCTTATCTCTTTTTAGCTTGTAAGCTTACGGGCCTTAGTTAAATTTAAAACTTGTAATCCCCTTGCTCATGTTTACATTCCGTATGAACTGTACCTATATGGGGCGTATTAATGAAAAAGGGTGCTTGTCGGGTTCTTTGTGTGTGAGCGAAGCCCATACCAAGGAACGAATCCTTGTTATTTTTAATATAAACATTGTCGCCCAGCAACAGGCCTTGCCGCTCCCTTACTTCATTCGACCACACTCACGCTTTTCGGAGGAGACATGGGCGAAGTAGGGTTAGGCCCTACGCTTGCTTCCTTGCCACCCTGGCTATGACCAGATTCTGACCCAAGGGAATAGTTTCTTGGGTGCGGGCAAAGGAGAGCACGGTAACCTAGGAACAAAACGAGGTTTCATACGTCCCAATTCCATACGGGAATGCAAAACAGGGGAAGAAGGACTTATCTGAATCTGCAGTCTCCTCGGCAACCTTAGCTTGCCGTGGGTGGACCCTTGTGTCTTCAGCCCCCGGCAACCTTGGCTTGCCGGGGCCGGAGCGCCAACTCGTTCTCTTTCTTCCATATAGCTCAGCAGAAATGCCCATGTACCCTGTGAACCAAAGAGGACGGAAAGGAACAGAGAGACGCAGACTTGACCTCTATGATAGGGGTTAGTCGCCGCTAAGCACTATCAACCCTACCCGAGGGAGAGACTCAACCTAGCATGCATGCAATAACTTAGGGCGCCAGCGCTTCGTTTATTTATGCTTAGGGTCTACGCCTGGCTTTGTACAGAGGGCTACATGCCTTGCCGGCAAGGCTTCTACAAAAGGTGGCTTGTCGGGGGGGGGGGCGGGGGCGGCAACCGCGCCTTATGGGTAAAACTTGCGAAGATGCTCGATGTTCGACGAGTTGCTCACTCGAATGGCATCTTTGGTCCCAGGCGGACTGCGCCGGGCCTGGTGACTCGTAATACCCGATAAGGGCCTTCGCACTTTGGCGTCAACTTGTTGGAATTCTTGGCCAATTGAACGTGCCGAAGAACAAGGTTGCCTTCCTCAAAGCTTCGTGCATGAACCTTGCGGCTATGGTAGTGGTGCAAGGCTTGCTGGCAGCATGCTGCTCTCACAGCCGTCCGAAGATGATCTTCCTCGAGGAGCGTCGCGTCATCTTGCCGCAATCGCTCTTGCTCAAGCTCATCATAAGCGAGCACTCGAGGTGACCTGTATATGAGTTCCGTGGGGAGAACTGCTTCTACCCCGTATACCAGGGCAAAGGGTGTCTGACCGGTGGCTCGATTTGGCATCGTTCTGATCGACCAAAGAACTGCCGGCAACTCATCAATCCAGCGCCTTCCGCTCTTGTGCAACCTGTCAAAAGTCTTTGTCCTCAGGCCTCACAGTACTTCAGCATTTGCCATCTCTGCTTGGCCGTTGCTCCGTGGGTGTGCCACGGAAGCAAAACAAACCTTGTTGCCGAGGTCCTCAATGTATTGCATGAAGGTGTGGCCTGTGAACCGCGTGTCGTTGTCGGTTATAACCCTGTTTGGCACACCAAAACGGCAAACTAGCCCCTTGAATAATTTGACGATTGACTGCGCTGTCACCTTCCTCACTGCTTCCACCTCCGGCCACTTTGTGAACTTGTCAATTGCAACGTACAAGTTCTCAAAGCATCCGACGGCGCAGGGGAAGGGGCCCATTATGTCGAGACCCAGCCCGAGAATGGCCAGGAGAGAGGGATTGTCTGAAGGGCTTGAGCTGGCTGATGAAGCTTCTTCGAATGGAACTAACATGCTTCATATGTAGTGGGCCAGAAGAAGCCTTGCCGGAAAGCCTTGCCGGCAAGGGCCCTCGACCTTATGTGGGAGCCACATACGCCTCCATGTATCTCCGCCAACAGCTCCAGTCCTTCCTCCCGAGGAATGCATTTCAATTTCACTCTGTTTGGTCTTTTTTTGTATAGAATGTTGTCAACGAACTGGTACAGGGCAGACCGACGGGCTACTTTCTCTGCTTCTTCCTGCTCCTCAGGAAGCTCCCCTGTCTGGAGGAACCGGACGGTATGTTGTGCCCATGCCGGAGCCTGGGGCTCGACGACAAGGACTAAAGGCATCTCCTTTGCCGTGGGAACGGTTGTCTCTACGGCCAGGGCTTGACGCCCTGCTAGAGTCGGTTGCCCCACGGCAGGCTCAGTGTCCATGGCAACATCTTCGCCAGTGGCTCCAGGGATCTCGGGGGGAAAGTACTTGCCGGGGCCTGATTTCCTTCACTTGTTTCGCTCTGTTGATGGTTCAATGGATGGTTGAGTCAACCGAAGCACAAAAGTACCTGGTTCCACAGGTAGTTTGAGGGCGGCGCGCCTCGACAGGTAGTCGGCGATGTCGTTCTCCACTTGGGGGACATGCTCTGCCTGTATACTGTCAAAGCGCTCCTCCAGCTTCCTCACCTCATCCACGTAGGCTTCCATCAATGGGCTTTGATAATCCTTGTTGATCTGCCTGACGACAAGCTGCGAACCACCCCTGACGATGAGCTTCTTGACCCCGAGGTCTGCCACGATCCTAAGACCGGCAAGAAATCCCTCGTATTCAGCAGTGTTGTTCGTCGACATCTCCTTGGGAAAGTGTGTTTGGATCACGTACTTGAGGTTCTCTCTGGTGGGTGCGACGAGCAGCACACCAGCACCGGCGCCTGATAACCCACAAGTATAGGGGATCACAACAGTTTTCGAGGGTAGAGTATTCAACCCAAATTTATTGATTCGACACAAGGGGAGCCAAAGAATATTCTCAAGTATTAGCAGTTGGGTTGTCAATTCACCCACACCTGGATAACTTAGTATCTGCAGCAAAGTATTTAGTAGCAAAGTAGTATGATAGTAACGGTAACAGTAGCAAAAGTAACGGTAGTAGTTTTGTAGTGATTGTAACAGTAGCAACGGTAAAGTAAATAAGCAAAGCACAATATGTGGAAAGCTCGTAGGCAATGGATCAGTGATGGATAATTATGTCGGATGCGATTCCTCATGTAATAGTTATAACATGGGGTGACACAAAACTAGCTCCAATTCATCAATGTAATGTAGGCATGTATTCCGAATATAGTCATACGTGCTTATGGAAAAGAACTTGCATGCCATCTTTTGTCCTACCCTCCCGTGGCAACGGGGTCCTAATGGAAACTAAGGGATATTAAGGCCTCCTTTTATAGAGTACCGGACCAAAGTATTAACACATAGTGAATACATGAACTCCTCAAACTACGGTCATCACCGAGAAGTATCCCGATTATTGTCACTTCGGGGTTGTCGGATCATAAGACATAATAGGTGACTATAGACTTGCAAGATAGGATCAAGAACTCACATATATTCATGAAAACATAATAGGTTCAGATCTGAAATCATGGCACTCGGGCCCTAGTGACAAGCATTAAGCATAGCAAAGTCATAGCAACATCAATCTCAGAACATAGTGGATACTAGGGATCAAACCCTAACAAAACTAACTTGATTACATGGTAAATCTCATCCAACCCATCACCGTCCAGCAAGCCTACGATGGAACTACTCACGCACGACGGTGAGCATCATGAAATTGGTGATGGAGGATGGTTGCTGATGATGACGGCGACGAATCCCCCTCTCTGGAGCCCCGAACGGACTCCAGATCAGCCCTCCCAAGAGAGATTAGGGCTTGGCGGCGGATCTGTATCGTAAAACGCGATGAAACTTTCTCTCTGTTTTTTTCTCCGTGAAAGAAAATATATGGAGTTGGAGTTGAGGTCGGCGGATGTCTAGGGGGCCCACGATGCAGGGGGTGCACCCAGGGGGAGGGGGCGCGCCCCCCACCCTCGTGGACAGGGTGTGGGCCCCCTGACGCTATTTCTTTGGCCAGTATTTTTTATTAATTCTGAAAAGTTTCTCCGTGGATTTTCAGGTCATTCCGAGAACTTATATTTCTGCACAAAAACAACACCATGGTAGTTCTGCTGAAAACAGCGTCAGTCCAGGTTAGTTCCATTCAAATAATTCAAGTTAGAGTCCAAAACAAGGGCAAAAGTGTTTGGAAAAGTAGATACGACGGAGACGTATCAACTCCCCCAAGCTTAAACCTTTGCTTGTCCTCAAGCAATTCAGTTGACAAACTGAAAGTGATAAAGAAAAAACGTTTACAAACTCTGTTTGCTCTTGTTATTGTAAATATGTTCCTTTTGTGAACTAACCATATTCACAATAACACTTAGGTCTCATGTTATTCATATCAATGGCATAATCAACTAGCAAGCAATAATAATAAATCTCGGATGACAACACTTTCTCAAAACAATCATAATATGATATAACAAGATGGTATCTCGCTATCCCTTTCTGAGACCGCAAAACATAAATGCAGAGCACCTTTAAAGATCAAGGACTGACTAAACATTGTAATTCATGGTAAAAGAGATCCAGTCAAGTCATACCCAATATAAACTAATAGTAATGCATGCAAATGACAATGGTGCTCTCCAGCGGTTGCTTTTTGATAAGAGGGTGATTACTCAATAAAAAAGTAAATAGCTAGGCCCTTCGCAGAGGGAAGCAGGGATTTGTAGAGGTGCCAGAGCTCGGTTTTGAAATAGAGATAAATAACATTTTGAGCGGTATACATTCACTGTCAACATAAAAACTATGAGATCTCGATATCTTCCATGCTACACACATTATAGGCGGTTCCCAAACAGAATGGTAAAGTTTATACTCCCCCCCCCCACCAACAAGCATCAATCCATGGCTTGCCCGAAACAACGGGTGCCTCCAACTAGCAACAATCCTGGGGGAGTTTTGTTTAATTATTTTGATTTGATTTGATCTGTTGGTCATGGGACTGGGCATCCCGGTTACCAGCCATTTTCCCGTGAATGAGGATCGGAGTCCACTCCCCTTGAGAATAACCCACCTAGCATGGAAGATACAGACATCCCTAGTTGATACATGAGCTGCTCGAGCATACAAAATAGAATTTTATTTGAAGGTTTGGGGTTTGGCACATACAAATTTACTTGGAACGGCAAGTAAATACCGCATATAGGAAGGTATGATGGACACATATGGAATAAATTGGGGTTTATGGAGTTTGGATGCATAAGCAGTATTCCCGCTTAGTACAGGTGAAGGCTAGCAAGGGACTGGGAAGCGACCAACTGAGAGAGCGACAATAGTCATGAACATGCATTAAAATTAATCAACACCGAGTGCAAGCATGAGTAGGATATAATCCACCATGAACATAAATATCGTGAAGGCTAGGTTGATTTTATTTCAACTACATGCGTGAACATGTGCCAAGTCGAGTCACTCGAATCATTCAAAGGAGGATACCACCCTATCATACCACATCACAACCATTTTAATAGCATGTTGGCATGCAAGGTGAACCATTATAATCTCCTAGCTAATTAAGCATGGCATAAGCAACTATAATCTCTAATTGTCATTGCAAACATGTTTATTCATAATAGGCTGAATCAGGAACGATGAACTAATCTTATTTACAAAAACAAGAGAGGTCGAGTTCATACGAGCTTCTCTCATCTCAATCAGTCCATCATATATCGTCATTATTGCCTTTCACTTTCACGACCGAACTATGTGTATAATAATAATAGTGCACGTGCATTGGACTAAGCTGGAATCTGCAAGCATTCAATTCAAGAGAGAAGACAAAGTAATATGGGCTCTTGGTTAAATCAACAATAATGCATATGAGAACCACTAAACATTTTCATTACGGTCTTCTCCTCTCGATCCCCAAAGGAAAGAAAAGAAAGAAAACTATTTACACGGGAAAGCTCCCAACAAGAAAAAGAAGAACGAGAAATCTTTTTGGGTTTTGTTTTAATTACTACTACAAGCATGTAAATTAAACTAACTATTTTTTTCTTAAGCTTTATCAAACACACAAGAAGAAAGCTAGAAAAGCAAATTAAACTAGCATGGATAGTACAATGAAAAAGTATGAGCACTGACAACTAGAATGAGTGTGTGAACATGAATGTAATGCCCATGAGAAATACTCATTCCCCAAGCTTAGGCTTTTGGCCTAAGTTGGTCTATGGCCATGGATAGCCTGACTGATATCCGAAGTTGTAACTGGGGTCGTACTGAGATGCAACAGGCAATGCCTCTTGAGCTACGGCATGGCGGCGAGCTGCCTCCATCCTCCTCTCATACTCATTTGCCTCCTCCCTGGTGACAACAGATCTTCCTTTTGCCTGATAATCAAAAAGGGCAGGAGCAGGGAGAGTAACATGGACAGCGCGACTTCTTTCAAGGATTAGTCGATACTGGAGGAATTGTTCATTCCTCTCAAGAAAATGATGACTCACCATAGCATTATAATATAAATAAGATGGAGGCAACTCCCTATCACCCTCACGTGGAGGTATACCAAGATAATTAGCCACACAGTTCGGATAAATCCCTCCAAATAAATCTCCAGCTAAACCATTGTTATGCAACCTACGTGCAACAATTGCCCCCAAGTTGTATTCTTTTTCACCTAATACAACACTCTTGAGAACACAAAGATTAGGAACACACATGTGACATGCTTCATCCTTACCGTTAATGCATCTACCAATGAAGAGAGCAAAATAATGTATAGCAGGAAAATGAATGCTCCCTATGGTAGCTTGTGCTATTTCTCTAGATTCTCCCATAGTGATACTAGCAAGAAAGTCTTTATATTCAGATTTACGGGGTTCATTAACACTACCCCACTGTGGGAGTTTGCAAGCAGTAGTAAAATCTTCTAGGTCCATGGTATATGATTGATCATAAATATCAAACAGGACACTTTGAGAATTACGCGAAGATCTAAATTTAAACCTTCTCACGAATGAATCAGTCAAATAGTAGTACTGAGGACACTTATCTTGCATGAAGTCCTCAAGATCAGCATTACGCACATATGCATCAAATTCATCCTTGATGCCTGCATTGACCATAAATTCTTCTGACGGCCATTCACAAGGCCGTACATCAGCTTCCCTTGGTGGTTCATCGTCCTGCTCACGCATCGCGAGCCTGGGTCCTTTCTTTGTTGAAGAACCACCTTGGTACATTTTCCTAGACATATTTCTTCCTCTGAAAAATTTCTGAAATTTTTAGTAACTCAAAATAAAAGTGAATCAAACTCAATAAAATTGATATCAACTACTTCCACAAGTGCCTAGAGCCTATATCATGCATTAGAATTACTTGGGACCTCATAAATTTGACATGCAAGCTCAAGAATAGGGTCACCTAGGCAGCAAAAATTTGCAATGAATAAAGCACTAGAACAAAAACTAATTGGACCATTGGAGGAATCACATACCAAGGAAAGCAGTTTTGTGAATGGAGCTTTGAGCAAGGAGATCAAAAATCGCAGCAAAATGAGCTAGAACTCGTGCTTGAGCTGGATGGTGATTTTTTTGGGAGGAAGATGAAGTGTGTGGGTGCAGGAATAAGTGGAGGGGGGCCACCATGGGCCCACGAGGCAGGGGGCGCGGCTTGTATGGGTGGGCGCACCCTGGACCCTCATGGCTAGGTGCTACATCCCCCTGTCGTGTTCTGAGTGCCAAATATTCTCAAATATTCTAGAAAAAAATCATATTAAATTGGCAGGGCATTTGGAGAACTTTTATTTTTGGGTATTTTTTATTGCATGGATAATTCAGAAAACAGACAGAAAATACTAATTTTACTTTATTTAAACTAAATAACAGAAAGTAAAAGGAGGGTCCAGAAGGTTGTGCCTTCTAGTTTCATCCATCTCATGCTCCTCAAAAGGAATCCACTAACAAGGTTGATCAAGTCTTGTTAACAAACTCATTCCAAATAACATGGGACAGGAGAAATTTTGAATAACACTAGGTTACCTCAACGGGGATATGCACATCCCCAATAATAATAATATCATATTTCTTCTTGATAGTAGGAAGAGGAAATTCAAAACTTCCAATAATGATAGTTGGAATTTTTCCAATAGAATTGATGCTATGAACTTGAGGTTGTTTCCTCGGAAAGTGTACCGTATGCTCCTTACCATTAACATGAAAAGTGACATTGCCTTTGTTGCAATCAATAATAGCCCCTCCAGTATTCAAAAATGGTCTACCAAGGATAATCGACATACTATCATCCTCGGGAATATCAAGAATAAGAAAGTCCGTTAAAATAGTAACGTTTGCAACCACAACAGGCACATCCTCACCAATGCCAACAGGTATAACAGTTGATTTATCAGCCATTTGCAAAGATATTTCAGTAGGTGTCAACTTATTCAATTCAAGTCTACGATATAAAGAGAGAGGCATAACACTAACACTGGCTCCAAGATCACATAAAACAGTTTTAACATAGTTTCTCTTAATGGAGCATGGTATAGTTGGTACTCCGGGGTCTCCAAGTTTCTTCGGTATTCCACCCTTAAAAGTATAATTAGCAAGCATGGTGGAAATTACAGCTTCCGGTATCTTTCTTTTATTTGTAATAATATCCTTCATGTATTTAGCATAAGGATTCACTTTAAGCATATCAGTTAAGCGCATACCTAAGAAGATAGGTCTAATCATTTCAGCAAAGCGCTCAAAATCCTCATCATCCTTTTTCTTGGATGGTTTAGGAGGAAAAGGCATGGGTTTCTGAACCCATGGTTCTCTTTCTTTACCGTGCTTCCTAGCAACAAAGTTTCTCTTATCATAGCGTTGATTCTTCGATTGTGGGTTATCAAGATCAACAACAAGTTCAATTTCTACATCATTATTGTTGCTAGGTTGAGCATCAACATGAACATTATCATTGACATTATCACTAGGTTCATGTTCATCACCAGATTGTGTTTCAGCATCAGAAATAGAAATATCATTGGGATTCTTAGGTGTGTCTATATCAGGTTCACTAGAAGCATCAATTTTCTTTGTCTTCTTTTTAGAAGGACTAGGTGCATCTAAATTATTTCTCTGAGACTCTTGCTCAATTCTTTTAGGGTGGCTTTCAGGATACAAAGGTTCCTGAGTCATTTTACCAGTTCTAGTAGCCACTCTAACAGCAAAATCATGTTTATTATTTAATTCATCAAGCAAACCACTTTGAGCTTTAAGTACTTGTTCTGCTTGAGTGGTAACCATAGAAGTATATTTGTTAATGAGTTTAAGTTCACCTTTAACTCTATCCATATAATCACTCAAGCATCCAATCATGTAAGCATTACTCTTTAATTCTCTAGCAACATAAGCATTGAAATTTTCTTGTCTAGCCATAAAGTCATCAAATTCATCCAAACATTGGCTAGGAAACTTAGTAGACGGGATTTAAACTTTATCATATCTATAGAGAGAATTTACCTTTACTGCCCGTGTCAGGTTATCAAGACCGTGTGTTTCTTCAATAGGTGGTAGATTAAGACCATGTATTTCTTCAACAGGAGGTAAATTCTTAACATCTTCAGCTTTAATACCTTTTTCTTTCATAGATTTCTTTGCCTCTTGCATATCTTCAGGACTGAGAAATAGAACACCTCTCTTCTTCAGAGTAGGTTTAGGAGCTGGCTCAGGAGTTCGCTCAATTGGCTCAAGAATTGGCTCAGGAAGAGTCCAATTATTTTCATTAGTCAACATATTATTCAATAACAATTCAGTTTGGTTGACTGTCCTTTCCCTAAAAACACAACCAGCACAACTATCCAAGTGGTCCTTGGAAGCATCAGTTAGTCCATTATAAAAGATATCAAGTATTTCATTTTTCTTAAGAGGATGATCAGGCAAAGCATTAAGTAATCAGAGAAGCCTCCCCCAAGCTTGTGGGAGACTCTCTTCTTACTTTTGAACAAAATTATATATTTCCCTCAAGGCAGCTTGTTTCTTATGAGCAGGGAAATATTTAGCAGAGAAGTAATAAATCATATCCTGGGGACTATGCACACAACCAGGAGCAAGAGAATTAAACCAAGTCTTAGCATCACCCTTTAATGAGAACGGGAATATCTTAAGGATGCAATAATAGCGAGACTTCTCATCATTAGTAAATAGGGTGGCTATATCAATTAACTTGGTAAGATGTGCCACAACAGTTTCAGATTCAAGGCCATAAAAAGGATCAGATTCAACCAAAGTAATTATCTCAGGATCGACAGAGAATTCATAATCCTTATCAGTAACAAAGATTGGTGAAGTAGCAAAAGCAGAGTCATATTTCATTCTAGCATTCAGAGATTTCTGTTTAAGTTTAACTAATAACTTCTTAAGATCAGATCTATCGTTGCAAGCAAGAATATCTCTAGTAGTTTTTTCATCCATAACATAACCCTCAGGAACAACAGGCAATTCATACTTAGGGGGAGAACCTTCATCATCACTATCTTCAATAATTTCATTCTCTCTAGCCCTAGCAAGTTGTTCATCTAGAAATTCACCTAATGGCAAAGTAGTATCAAGCACAGAAGTAGTTTCATCATAAGTATCATGCATAGCAGAAGTGGCATCATCAATAACATGCGACATATCAGAATTAATAGCAGAAGCAGGTTTAGGTGTCGCAAGCTTACTCAAAACAGAAGGAGAATCTAGTGCAGCGCTAGATGGCAGTTCCTTACCTCCCCTCGTAGTTGAGGGAAAAATCTTAGTTCTTTTGTCTTTCAAGTTCTTCATAGTGATCAGCAGATATAAATCCCATGTGACTCAAAGAATAGAGCTATGCTCCCCGGCAATGGAGCCAGAAAATAGTCTTGATAACCCACATGTATAGGGGATCGCAATAGTTTTCGAGGGCCCAAATTTATTGATTCGACACAAGGGGAGCCAAAGAATATTCTCAAGTATTAGAAGTTGAGTTGTCAATTCAACCACACATGTATAACTTAGTATCTACAGCAATGTATTTAGTAGAAAAGTAGTATGATAGTAACGGTAATAGTAGCAAAAGTAACGGTAGCAGTTTTGTAGTGATTGTAATAGTAGCAATGGTAAAGTAAATAAGCAAAGCACAATATGTGAAAAGCTCGTAGGCATTGGATCAGTGATGGATAATTATGTCGGATGCAATTCCTTATGTAATAGTTATAACATAGGGTGACACAGAACTAGCTCCAATTCATCAATGTAATGTAGGCATGTATTCCGAATATAGTCATACGTGCTTATGGAAAAGAACTTGCATGACATCTTTTTTCCTACCCTCCCGTGGTAGCGGGGTCCTAATGGAAACTAAGGGATATTAAGGCCTCCTTTTAATAGAGTACCAGAGCAAATAGTGAATACATGAACTCCTCAAACTACGGTCATCACCGGGAAGTATCCCGATTATTGTCACTTCGGGGTTGTCGAATCATAACACATAATAGGTGACTATAGACTTGCAAGATAGGATCAAGAACTCACATATATTCATGAAAACATAATAGGTTTAGATCTGAAATCATGACACTCGGACCCTAGTGATAAGCATTAAGTATAGCAAAGTCATAGCAACATCAATCTCAGAACATAGTGGATACTAGGGATCAAACCCTAACAAAACTAACTTGATTACATGGTAAATCTCATCCAACCCATCACCGTCCAGCAAGCCTATGATGGAATTACTCACGCATGGCGGTGAGCATCATGAAATTTG
Source organism: Triticum dicoccoides (assembly GCF_002162155.2). NCBI lineage: Eukaryota > Viridiplantae > Streptophyta > Magnoliopsida > Poales > Poaceae > Triticum > Triticum dicoccoides. The sequence continues at coordinate 365,788,230 of NC_041387.1, read as the reverse complement.
TGATGGAGGATGGTTGGTGATGACGCTGGCGACGAATCCCCCTCTTCGGAGCCCTCAACGGACTCCAGATCAGCCTTCCCGAGAGAGATTAGGGCTTGACGGCGGCTCCGTATCGTAAAACGCGATGAAACTTTCTCTCTGATTTTTTTCTCCGTGAAAGAAAATATATGGAGTTCGAGTTGAGGTCGGTGGACGTCCAGGGGGTCCATGAGGCAGGGGGCGCGCCCAGGGGGAGGGGCGCGCCCCCCACCCTCGTGGACAGGGCGTGGGCCCCCTGACGCCATTTCTTTCGCTAGTATTTTTTATTAATTCTAAAAATTTGCTTCGTGGATTTTCAGGTCATTCTGAGAACTTATATTTCTGCACAAAAATAACCCCATGGCAGTTCTGCTGAAAACAGCGTCGGTCCGGGTTAGTTCCATTCAAATCATGCAAGTTAGATTCCAAAACAAGGGCAAAAGTGTTTGGAAAAGTAGATACGACGGAGACGTATCAGCACCTTGTACTGAAAAAGCCCCGTCAAAGTACATAACCCAATTGCGACTTGTTTCCTTGCCGGGGAGAGTGGTCTCCTGGATCTCTTCGTTGGGCGGTGGTGTCGTCGTCTGTGGAGTCGGTTTACGCACTGGTGTCCTCGCCGGAGTACTTCCTTCCCTCTTCAGCTCAAGCACACCTATCGGCCAGAACATAAAGTTCAGCCACATCTTTGACCTTGTTCATAGCCAGCACTTCACGCATCTTGCGGTTGTGAACATTCTGATGCAATGCGCTGATCACGGCGGCGGGGTGAACATCTGGGATGTTGTACTGCACTCGGCTGAACCTCTGGATGTACCTGCGCAGGTTTTCACCTTCCTTCTGGGGATGATATGCAGATCGCTTGCCTGGCCATGAGCTTGATGGCCTCTAGTGAAGGCGCCAACAAACTCATGACATAGATCCGACCAAGAAGAAATGGAATCCACTGGCAAGTGCATCAACCATGACATGACGTTGGGCTTAAGTGCCAATGAGAAGTAATTGGCAAGCACCTTGTCGTCGCGGGCCCCAGCAGCTTGCATCACAATGGTGTAGATGCTGAGGAACTCCGACGGTGGAGTCTTGCTGTTGTACTTCTCGCCAACATCAAGCTTGAACGTGCAGTGGGAGGGCCACAAGAACTGTCGCAGCTCACGGGTAAAGGTTGGGCAACCCACCTCCTAAGGTAGGCCATCGTAGCCAACCGGTGTTGGGAGGTCCATAGTGGGCCCTGCCCGCCTATCTGACTGGTGGCGCGCATCACGCCGGCGCTCGATGGTGGTTCTAGCGTCTTCAAGGGCTCGCTGCCGAAGAACTTAGCACTGATCGCAGTGGATCTGTGGATCTGACGATGCTATGGAAATGTTATTGATATGTCTCCAACGTATCTACTTCTCCAAACACTTTTGCCCTTGTTTTGGACTCTAACTTGCATGATTTGAATGAAACTAACCCGGATTGACGCTGTTTTCAGCAGAACTACCATGATGTTGTTTTATGTGTAGAAAACAAAAGTTCTCGGAATGTCCTGAAAATCCATGGAGGCACTTTTTGGAAAATATAAAAAATACTGGTGCAAGAATCAAGACCAAGGGGCGCACACCCTATCCACGAGGGTGGGGGGCGCGCCCATGGTGGGCGCGTCACCCTGTCTTGTGGGCCCCCTGAGGCTCCGCCAACCTCAACTCCAACTCCATATATTCCGTCTCGCGGAGAAAAATACCAGAGAGAAAGTTTCATCGCGTTTTACGACACGGGGCCGCCGCCAAGCCTTAATCTCTCTCGGGAGGGCTGATCTGGAGTCTGTTCGGGGCTCCGGAGAGGGGGATTCTTCGCCGTCATCATCATCAACCATCCTCCATCACCAATTTCATGATGCTCATCACCGTGCGTGAGTAATTCCATCGTAGGCTTGCTGGACGGTGATGGGTTGGATGAGATTTACCATGTAATCAAGTTAGTTTTGTTAGGGTTTGATGCCTAGTATCCACTATGTTCTGAGATTGATGTTGCTATGACTTTGCTATGCTTAATGCTTGTCACTAGGGCCCGAGTGCCATGATTTCAGATCTGAACCTATTATGTTTTCATGAATATATGTGTGTTCTTGATCCTATCTTGCAAGTGTATAGTCACGTATTATGTGTTACGATCCGACAACCCCGAAGTGACAATAATTGGGATACTTCTTGGTGATGACCGTAGTTTGAGGAGTTCATGTATTCACTATGTGCTAATGCTTTGTTCTGGTTCTCTATTAAAAGGAGGCCTTAATATCCCTTAGTTTCCGCTAGGACCCCGCTGCCACGGGAGGGTAGGACAAAAGATGTCATGCAAGTTCTTTTCCATAAGCACGTATGACTATTTACGGAATACATGCCTACATTACATTGATGAACTGGAGCTAGTTTTGTGTCACCCTATGTTATAGCTATTACATGAGGAATCGCATCCAGCATAATTATCCATCACTGATCCATTGCCTACGAGGTTTTCATATATTGTTCTTCACTTATTTACTTTTCCGTTGCTATTGTTACAACTACTACAAAAACCCCAAAACTATTATCTTTACTTTTGCCACCATTACTTCTATTATCATACTACTTTCCTACTAAATACTTTGCTGCAGGTACTAAGTTATCCAGGTGTGGTTGATTTGACAACTCAACTGCTAATACTCAAGAATATTCTTTGGCTCCCCTTGTGTTGAATCAATAAATTTGGGTTGAATACTTTACCCTCAAAAGCTGTTGCGATCCCCTACACTTGTGGGTTATCAAGACAAATTTCTGGGGCCATTGCCAGGGAGCATAGCTCTATTCTCTGAGTCACTTGGGATTTATATCTGTTGATCACTATGAGGAACTTGAAAGACGAAAGAACCAAGATTTTTCCCTCAACTACGAGGGAGGTAAGGAACTGCCATCTAGCTCTGCACTAGATTCTCCTTCTGTTTTGAGTAAGCTTGCGACACCTAAACCTACTACTGCTGTGAATTCTGATATGTCGCATGTTATTGATGATGCTACTTCTGCTATGCATGATACTTATGATAAAACTACTTCTGTGCGTGATACTACTTTGCCATTAGGTGAATTTCTTGATGAACAACTTGCTAGGGCTAGAGAGAATGAAATTATTGAAGATGCTATTATTTATGATAGTGATGATGAAAGTTCTCCTAATGATTATGAATTGCATGTTGTTCCTGAGGATTATGTTATGAATGAAGAAGCTGCTAGAGCTATCTTTGCTTGCAATGCTAGATATGATCTTAAAAAGTTATTAGCTAAATGGAAGCAGCAGTCTCTTAATACTAGAATGAAACTTGACCCTGCTTTTGCTACTTCACCTATCTGTTTTACTGATAAGGATTATGAATTCTCTGTTGATCCTGAGATTATTACTTTAGTTGAATCTGATCCTTTTTATGGCCTTGAATCTGAAACTGTTGTGGCACATCTTACTAAGTTAAATGATATAGCCACCCTGTTTACTAATGATGAGAGGTCTCGCTATTATTACATCCTTAAGATATTTCCGTTCTCATTAAAGGGTGATGCTAAGACTTGGTTTAATTCTCTTGCTCTTGGTTGTGTGCATAGTCCCCAGGATATGATTTATTACTTCTCTGCTAAATATTTCCCTGCTCATAAGAAACAAGCTGCCTTGTGGGAAATATATAATTTTGTGCAAATCAAAGAAGAGAGTCTCCCACAAGCTTGGGGGAGGCTTCTCCGATTACTTAATGCTTTGCCTGATGATCCTCTCAAGAAAAATGAAATACTTGATATCTTTTATAATGGACTAACCGATGCTTCCAAGGACTACTTGGATAGTTGTGCTGGTTGTGTTTTCAGGGAAAGAATAGTCGACGAAGCTGAATTACTATTGAATAATATGTTGACTAATGAAAATAATTGGAATCTTCCTGAGCCAATCCTGAGGCAATTCCTGAACCAAATGAGACAACTCCTGAGCCTATTCCTAAACCCACTCCGAAGAAGAGAGGTGTTTTATTTCTCAGTCCTGAAGATATGCAAGAGGCAAAGAAATCAATGAAAGAAAAAGGTATAAAAGCTGAAGATGTTAAGAATTAACCACCTATTGAAGAAATACATGGTCTTAAAATACCTCCTGTTGAAGAATCACATTGCCTTGATAACCCGACACAGGTAGTAAAGGTAAATTCTCTCTATTGATATGATAAAGTGGAAGTTCCCTCTACTAAATATCTTAGCCCATGCTTAGATGAATTTGATGACTTTATGGCTAGACAAGAAAGTTTTAATGCTTATGTTGGTAGAGAGTTAAAGAATAATGCTTTCGAGATAGGATGCATGAGCGACTATATGTCTAGAGTTAAAGATGAACTTAAACTCGTTAGCAAATATGCTTCTATGGTTGCTACTCAAGCCGAGCAAGTACTTAAAGCTCAAAATGATTTGCTTGATGAATTAAATAATAAAAATGACTTTGTTGTTAGAGTGGCTACTAGAACTGGTAGAATGACTCAGGAACCTTTGTTTCCTGAAGGCCACCCTAAGAGGACCGAGCAAGATTGTCAGAGAAATAATTTAGAGGCACCTAGTTCTTCTAAAAAGAAGAAAAAGAAAGACGATATGACTTTGCTTGCTTCTAGTGAACCTGTTATAGACACACCTGAGAATCCCAATGATGTTTCTATTTCTGATGCTAAAACACAATTAGGTGATGAACATGAACCTAGTGATAATGTTCATGTTGATGCTCAACCTAGCAAAAACAATGAAGTAGAGATTGAACCTGCTGTTGATCTTGATAACCCACAATCAAAGAATCAACATTATGATAAGAGAGATTTTGTTGCTAGGAAGCACGGTAGAGAAAGAGAACCATGGGTTCAGAAACCCATGCCATTTCCTCCTAAACCATCCAAGACAAAGGATGATGAGGATTTTGAGCGCTTTGCTGAAATGATTAGGCCTATCTTCTTACGTATGCGCTTAACTGATATGCTTAAAGTAAATCCTTATGCTAAGTATATGAAGGATATCATTACAAATAAAAGAAAGATACCGGAAGCTGAAATTTCCACCATGCTTGCTAATTACACTTTTAAGGGTGGAATACCAAAGAAACTTGGAGATCCGGGGGTACCAACTATACCATGCTCCATTAAAAGAAATTATGTTAGAACTGCTTTATGTGATCTTGGAGCCGGTGTTAGTGTTATGCCTCTTTCTTTATATCACAGACTTGAATTGAATAAGTTGACACCTACTGAAATATCTTTGCAAATGGCTAATAAATCAACTGCTATACCTGTCGGTATTTGTGAGGATGTGCCTGTCGTGATTGCAAATGTCACTATCTTAACGAACTTTGTTATTCTTGATATTCCCGAGGACGATAGTATGTCGATTATCCTTGGTAGACTCTTTTTGAATACTGCAGGGGATGTTATTGATTGCAACAAAGGCAATGTCAATTTTCATGTTAATGGTAATGAGCATACGGTACACTTTCTGAGGAAACAATCTCAAGTTCATAGCATCAATTCTATTGGAAAAGTTCCAACTATCATTATTGGAGGTTTTGAATCTCCTCTCCCTACTGTCAAGAAAAAGTATGATATTCTTATTGTTGGGGATGTTCATATCCCCTTTGAGGTAACTTAGTGTTATCCGATATTTCTCTGGTTTCGTGTTATTCGGAATGAGTTTGTTAACAAGACTTGATCAACCTTGTTAGTGGATTCATTTTGATGATCACGAGATGGATGAAACTAGAAGGCACAACCTTCTATACCCTTTTTTTACTTTCTGTTATTTAGAATAAATAAAGCAAAAATAGTATTATCCGTCTGTTTTCTGAATTATCCGTGCATTAAAAAATATCCCAAAATAAAAGTGCTCCAAATGCCCTACAAATTTAGTATGATTTTATGGAATATTTTAGGATTTTAGGCACTGAAATCATTGCAGGAGGGGCAAGCACCAGGCCACGAGAGTGGAGGGCGCGCCCACTCCCTGGGCGCGCCCCCTATCTCGTGGGCCGCTGGTGGCCCCCCTCCACTTATGCCAGCACCCACACACTCCATCTTCTTGCCAAAAAAATCCCCATCTAGCTCAAGCACGAGTTCTAGCTCATCTTGCTGTGATTTTCGATCTCCTTGCTCAAAGGTCCATTTACAAAACTGCTTTGGGAGATTGTTTCTTGGTATGTGACTCCTCCATTGGTCCAATTAGTTTTTGTTCTAGTGCTTTATTCATTGCAAATTTTTGCTGCATAGGTGACCATGTTCTTGAGCTTGCATGTTAAATTTATGAGGTCCCAAGTAATTCTAGTGCATGATATAGGTCTAGGCACTTGTAGGAGTAGTTGCTACCAATCTTGTTTAGTTTTATTTACTTTTATTTTGAACTTACTAAAATTTCAAAAAAAATTCAGAAAAAGAATTATGTCTAGGAGAATGTACCAAGGTGATTCCTCAGTGAAGAAAGGACCCAGGATTGCTATACGTGAGCAAGACGTTGAATTACCGAGGGACGCAGATGTACGATCTTGTGAGTGGCCACCCGATGATTTTATGGTCGAAGCAGGCTTTAAGGAGGAATTTGATGCATATGTGTGTAACGCTGATCTGGAGGACTTCTTACAAGATACGTGTCCTCAGTACTATCAATTGACTGTTTCATTTGAGCGAAGGTTTAAATATAACTGTACACTTAATTCTCCTAGTGTCCTATTTCATATCTATGATACATCTTATACCATGGACTTAGAGGATTTTACAACTGCTTGCAAACTTCCGCAGTGGGGCAATATTAATGATCCCCACAAATCTGAATTTAGAGACTTCCTTGCTAGTATTACTATGGGAGAATCTAGGGACATAGCACAAGCTACCATAGGGAGCATTCATTTTCCTGCTATACATTATTTTGCTCTCTTCATTGGTACATGCATTAACAGTAAAGATGAAGCATGTCATATGAGTGTCCCTGATCTTTGTGTCCTCAAGAGTGCTGTGTTAGGTTATAAAGATTATAACTTGGGGGCAATAGTTGCACGTAGGTTGCATAATAATGGTAGATTTATTTGGAGGAATTTATGCGACCCGTGTGGCAAATTATCTTGGTATAGCCCCACGAGAGGGGGCATGATGTTACCACCTGCTTATTTAGATTATGACGCTATGGTCCAACATCATTTTCTTAAGAGGAATGAACAGTTCCTCCAATATCGACTAATCTATGACAGACGCAACGTCGTCCATGTTACTCTTCCTGCTCCTCTCCTTTTTGATTACCAGGCAAAAGAAAGATATGTTGTTACCAGGGAGGAAGCAACTGAACACGAGGGGAGAGCGGAAGCGGCTCGCCAGCATGCCGCAGCTCAGGAGGCATTTGCTGCTGCATCTCAGTACAACCCCAGTTACAACTACGGATATCAGCCAGGCGGCCCTTGGTATTAGACCAACTTAGGCCAAAAGCCTAAGCTTGGGGGAGTACGTATTTCTCAGCGAATTTACATTCATGTTCACACACTATTCTAGTCGTCGGTGCTCATACTCTTTCAATTTATTATCCATGCTAGTTTAATTTTTCTTTTTCTAGTTTTCTTCTTGTGTGTTTGATAAACCTTAAGAAAACCAAAAAAATAGTTAGTTTAATTTCCATGCTTGTAGTAGAAATTAAGATGAAAACCCAAAAATATTTCTCGTTCTTCTTCTTACTTGTTGGGAGCTTTCCCGTGTAAATAGTTTTATTTTCTTTTCTTTCCTTTGGGGTTGAGAGTAGAAGACCATATTGAAAATGTTTAGTGGCTCTCTTATGCGTGATTGTTTATCTAACTTAGAGCCCATATTACTTTGTCTTCTCTCTTGAGTTGAATGCTTGCAGATTCCAGCTTAGTCCAATGCACGTGCACTATTATTATAATACACATCGTTCGGTCGTGCAAGTGAAAGGCAATAATGACGATATATGATGGACTTATTGAGATGAGAAAAGCTGGTATGAACTCGAACTCTCTTGTTTTTGTAAATATGATGAGTTCATCGTTCCTGATTCAGCTTATTATGAAGTAAACATACTTGCAATGACATTTAGAGATTATAGTTGCTTGTGCCATGCTTGATTAGCTATGAGTTATAATGGTTTACCTTGCGTGCCAACATGCTATTAGAATGATTATGATGTGGTATGATGGGATGGTATCCTCCTTTAAATGAATTGAGTGACTCGACTTGGCACATGTTCACGAATGTAGTTGAAACAAATCAACATAGCCTTCACGATATTTATGTTCATGGTAGATTATATCCTACTCATGCTTGTACTCGGTGTGAATTAATTTTAAAGCATGTTTATGACTGTTGTCTTTCTCTCAGTTGGTCGCTTCCCAGTCTTTTGCTAGCCTTCACCTGTACTAAGCGAGAATACTGCTTGTGCATCCAAACTCCTTAAACCCCAAAGTTGTTCCATATGAGTCCACCATACCTTCCTATATGCGGTATTTACCTGCCGTTCCAAGTAAATTTGTATGTGCCAAACTCTAAACTTCAAATGAAATTTTGTTTTGTATGCTCGAGCAGCTCATGTTTCAACTAGGGCTGCCTATATCTTCCATGCTAGGTGGGTTATTCTCAAGAGGAGTGGACCCCGCTCCTCATTCACGAGAAAGGGCCGGTAACCGGGATGCCCAGTCCCATGATCCAAAAAGATCAAAGCAAATCTAAATAATTAAACAAAACTCCCCAGGGCTGTTGTTAGTTGGAGGCGCTCGTTGTTTCAAGAAAGCCATGGGTTGATGCTTGTTGGTGGTTGGGGGAGTATAAACCTTTACCATTCTGTTTGGGAACTGCCTATAATGCATTTAGTATGGAAGATACAACCATCTCATAGTTGTTGCGTTGACAGCAAAAGTATGCCGCTCAAAATGTTATTCGATCTCTATTTCAAAATCGAGCTCTGGCACCTCTACAAATCCCTGCTTCCCTCTGTGAAGGGCCTATCTATTTACTTTCATGTTGAGTCATCACCCTTTTTATTGAAAAGCACTCGCTGGAGAGCACACTGTCAATTGCATTCATTACTATTGGTTTATATTGGGTATGACTTGACTGGATCTCTTTTACCATGAATTACAATGCTTAGTCAGTCCTTGATCTTTAAAGGTGCTCTGCATTTATGTTTTGCGGTCTCAGAAAGGGCTAGCGAGATACCATTTTGTTATATCATGTTATGATTGTTTTGAGAAAGTGTTGTCATCCGAGTTTTATTATTATGGCTCGCTAGCTGATTATGCCGTTGATATGAGAAATTGTGAGACCGAGGTGTTATTGTGAGTATGGTTAGTTCATAATATTTGCTGAAACCTGAATGCTGGCTTTGCATGTTTACAACAACAAGAGCAAACAAAGTTTGTAAAAGTTTTTTCTTTATCACTTTCAGTTTATCAACTGAATTGCTTGAGGATAAGCAAAGGTTTAAGCTTGGGGGAGTTGATACGTCTCCAACGTATCTACTTTTATAAACACTTTTGCCCTTGTTTTGGACTCTAACTTGCATGATTTGAATGAAACTAACCTGGATTGATGCTGTTTTCAGCAGAACTGCCATGATGTTGTTTTATGTGTAGAAAACAAAAGTTCTCGGAATGTCCTGAAAATCCACGGAGGCACTTTTTGGAAAATATAAAAAATACTGGCGAAAGAATCAAGACCAGGGGGCCCACACCCTGTCGATGAGGGTGGGGGCGCGCCCACCCTCCCTGGGCGCCCCCTGTCTCGTGGGCCCCCTGAGGCTCCGCCGACCTCAACTCCAACTCCATATATTCCGTCTCGCGGAGAGAAAAATCAGAGAGAAAGTTTCATCGCATTTTACGACACGGAGCCGCCGCCAAGCCCTAATCTCTCTCGGGAGGGTTGATCTGGAGTCTATTTGGAGCTCCGAAGAGGGGGATTCGTCGCCGTCGTCATCATCAACCATCCTCCATCACCAATTTCATAATGCTCACCACCGTGCGTGAGTAATTCCATCATAGGCTTGCTGGACGGTGATGGGTTGGACGAGATTTACCATGTAATCAAGTTAGTTTTGTTAGGATTTGATCCCTAGTATCCACTATGTTCTAAGATTGATGTTGCTATGACTTTGCTATGCTTAATGCTTGTCACTAGGGCCCGAGTGCCATGATTTCAGATATGAACCTATTATGTTTTCATGAATATATGTGTGTTCTTGATCCTATCTTGTAAGTCTATAGTCACCTATTATGTGTTATGATCCGACAACCCTGAAGTGACAATAATCGGGATACTTCTCGGTGATGACTATAGTTTAAGGAGTTCATGTATTCACTATTTGCTAATGCTTTGTTCCAGTTCTCTATTAAAAGGAGGCCTTAATATCCCTTAGTTTCCGCTAGGACCCCGCTGCCACGGGAGGGTAGGACAAAAGATGTCATGCAAGTTCTTTTCCATAAGCACGTATGACTATTTACGGAATACATGCCTACATTACATTGATGAACTGGAGCTAGTTCTGTGTCACCCTATGTTATAGCTATTACATGAGGAATCCCATCCGGCATAATTATCCATCACTGATCCATTGCCTACGAGGTTTTCATATATTGTTCTTCGCTTATTTACTTTTCCGTTGCTATTGTTACAACTACTACAAAAACCCAAAAACTATTATCTTTACTTTTGCCACCGTTACTTTTATTATCATACTACTTTGCTACTAAATACTTTGCTGCAGATACTAAGTTATCCAGGTGTGGTTGAATTGACAACTCAACTACTAATACTCAAGAATATTCTTTGGCTCCCCTTGTGTCGAATCATTAAATTTTGGTTGAATACTTTACCCTCGAAAGCTGTTGCAATCCCCTACACTTGTGGGTTATCAGTTATCAGAAGCGTCATCACGACGGATCGACACCCGTGGTAACTGGCGTGGGGGAGGGCAGTGCACCATGGCTGCATCACCTCCGGCTCTTCCTCCACTGGCATGCGGTGGCTCGACGGAGCGTCGGCCTACGGGCTCTGCTGGTCGTGGCTCATCTTTGTTGGTGAAGCCGACGAGGCTCCGGATGGTGGCTCTCCACTCGTCGAGCTTCTCCGCAGCAGGAGGAAAGTCGAGGAGCAGCTACGCGCGCGCCAGAGCTTCTGCTGGTGTGGGCGGTGGTGAAAGCTGCGTGGATCTTGACGCGCTCCGACTTATAACCACGTTATAAGGAGCTCTATCACAGCCCTGCGGCTGTCCGCCATTTTCGTCAGCACCTCGGCGTGCATGCTGGCCTCCCTCGTCCCGCGAGGGACGCGCAGTACTCTTCCCACGACGGCGCCCAGGGTCACAAGCGTGGTGACGCTGCTCGTCGCGCACAATTTGGGAAGAGCGCGCCATGGGCACCGGCGTAGGTGTCTTGGAGGCCGCCGCTCCACTGGTAGGTGGCATGGCGATGCCCTGGGAGGGCCCCGCGCCACCTGCGGGGGGACCCAGCTCCATCCTTGGAATTTGCGGTGTGCGGCCCGTTGTCTTGCGCACGAACGACGCCGCTCGCCAGGCCTGGACCGCCGGAGCGATGTGGGTGTTGGTGGGTCGCGCCTCGGGTTCTATCCGCGACCGGCCCGCTACTTGCCTGCACCAGTATGGGCAATCTGGCTCCGGATGAACCGATCGTCATAGTCATCTTCCTCTTGGGAGCCATGGCGACGAAAAGCTGCTAGACCAGATTCTCACAGCTGCGCCCCCTACCTGGCGCGCAAAAGATGTCGGTGGGAACGACACCTATGGGATCAACGGAATCCCTGCTCTGGTCGGTGGGCGCTGGGCTATGAGAAGAGCGATTCTAAGAGCCAGCACAAAGGTCGTTTACCTAGGTTCGGGCCGCGGGGATCGCGTAATACCCTAGTCCTGCTTTGGTGTGTATTTCAGTGTTCTTGAGCTAGCTATCATGCGTGACTTGCTCAAAGAGTCAAATCCCCCTCATTACGCCTCGGGCCTCCTTTTATAGTCAAAGGATGCGCCACGGTGGCACACAGTAGGTGGAAAGGGTACATTGTACAAGCTTATCACCTGTCATGACAGAACAATATGCATTAAATGCGCCCCTGAGGTGTCCCCTTGCTTTGTTGCCGCCTCGCCCTGCTTCGACACGCGCCCAGGCAAGCGAGGCGGGCAGTGCCATGTAGGCAGGCAGGCTACTGAGCTGGCACGGTGGCAGCATCTTCACGAAGATCTGCATGCCACCACGCAAGTGCTTGCTGAGCTGGTCTTGGGGCCGCATGTCGCCATGCAGGTGCTCGCCTGGCTGGCTAGGCTGGCAGCTGCATGGGAACGGCGGTGGGGTCTTGGCGCGTGCGGGCCTGGCTGCGGCCCCGCTGATGTCCTCCGCAAGGGTCTTGCCGGGGGCCCCGACAAGGGTCTTGCCGCGGCACTGCAGTCGTCCCTGGCAAGGATCTTGCCGGAGGCCTCGTGGGTTTCCTCGGCAGGGATCGTGCCGAGGATCGCCGTCTTCTGGTCCTCATCCGATCTTGTGTGCTAATGATCCTCACAAAAATCTGCATGCCACCATGGAGGTGCCTCCCGAGCCTTGGTCCCAATGTGGTTGACGATGTTGGGAACCTCGGGTTCATGGGTGGCGTGCTCCGCTGATGTTGGGCAAGTTGCTCCGACAAGGCCCTTGCCGGGGCTATGGAGGCCGCCCCGGCAAGGGTCTTGCCGGGGGAGTCCACCTTGCCCTCTCTGCTTCTTGCGTTTCTGGCCTTGGTGTTGCTTTGGTCATCTTGTGGCTTCGGCCTCCCTCCTTTGCCCTGCTAAGTGTGGCCGCTAGTGTGGCTCTGACTGTCTGTGCACATGTAAAGGGGTACAAAGTAAAGCCCCTACTTCTATACACCGACATTCTTCGGTAAAAAATTGTTTTGCTCAAATTGCATAGACATGAAGTCCTTAGTATTTTTCTTGATTTTGGCCAAAATTTTATGATAAGAGTTACCATGATAATTTTCGCGGGACATTATGATTAGGCAAACAACATAAGAAGCAAGCAAAGTAGCAAAGAACAAAAAGGCAAATATAGAATATTTTTGTAATTTTTTTAAACACTTTTTAGATGTGGGGGAGATGAAAATGAGAGTCGAAGGCAAGTAAAATAAAAGCAAGGAGATGAAAGTGCATGCGTGGGTACTTGACAGATGCTGATGATGTCTCCCCAGCAACGGCGCCAGAAATTCTTCCTGCTACTTGTGAGGTGCATTAGGATTTCCCCGAAGAGGAGGGGATGATGCAGTACAGTAGAGATAAGTATTTCCCTCAGTTATGGAACTAAGGTTATCAATCCAATAGGATAATAACACAACAATTCGTTAACAACACCTACACAAAATAACAAATCCGTGCACCCAATGCGAACAAGGGGTTTTCAATCCCTTGGCGGTTAATTGCAAGATTAAATTGTATGGTGATAGATAGATAGATAGATAGATCAGGCAAAAATACAAAATAAAATAAATAAAGTAAATTTGCAGCTGGATATTTTTAGGATTTTCAATATATGATAAAGGTAGACCCGGGGGCCATTGTTTTCACTAGTGGCTTCTCTCTTGAAAATAGCATACGATACAAACGTGTCATGTCCCCTTCTGCACTGGGATTGAGCACAGCAACATTGAACCCATTACAAAGCACCTCTGCCATTGAAAGATAAATAAATCTAGTTGGCCAAACCAAATCAATAGATTGGAGAGAAATATGAAGATATAACAATCATGCATAAAAGAGTTCAGAGAAAACTCAAATAATATTCACGGATAATCTGATCATAAACTCACAATTCATCGGGTCCCAACAAATACACCACAAAAAGTGATTGCATCGGATAGAACTTCAAGAACATAGAGGAGAACATTGTATTGAAGATCAGATAGAGAGATGAAGCCATCTAGCTACTAACTATGGACCCGTAGGTCGATGGTAAACTACACACACATCATCAGAAGGGTGGCAAGGTTGATGTAGAGCCCCTCCCTGATTAATTCCCCCTCTGGCAGAGTGCCGAAAAACGCCTCTAGATGGGATCTCTCAAGAACAGGAACTTGCAGCGCGGAAAAAGTATTTCATGGACTCCGCTGTGGGTTTCCTGATTTTAGAGAATTCATAGAGGCAGAGTTAGGTCAAACAGAGCCACGTGGGCCCTAGGAGCCACCAGGGCGCGCCCTACCCCCTAGGAGCGCCCTAGTGCCTCCTGGGCCACTGCTCCATCTTCTCATCCCCTCCCGATGCTTCTAGGGTCTCTTATGTCCAGAAAAAATCTCCAAAAAGTTTTGTGGCATTTGGACTTTGTTTGGTACTGATATTCTGAAAAACCAAAAACAGGCAAAAAACAGCAATTGGCAATGGGCACTTAGTTAATAGGTTAGTTCCAGAAAATGATATATTGTTACTTATAAATGTATATAAAACATCCAATATTGATACTATAATAGCATGTAACAATAAAAAATTACAGATAGATTGGAGACATATCAGGCACCGCCATCGAGCAGCAGGCAGCGATGGGTGCGAGGATGCGTGCTTGTGCAAGTGGGCGCGACCAGGGAGTGTCCCGGGGCGGCCAAGACGTGGGAGGAGCGCGGCCATGGCGTGGCTAGGGGAGGCACAGGCGTGACGAGTGCGAGTACCCAGCAAACTCCCGACGCTCGATGATAGCGTCCTATAGAGATGGTGATGAGGGGGGAGAGGGGGAATCAACACTGCTCACCGGGGGGACGATGGCGAGCTCGTATGAGGCCGGGGTGCATGAGGTGACATTGATCGACGGTGATGTTGTGGCGGCCATGGCAGAGAAAGAAGGAGCAACCAACATGGGGGCGACCTCCCAACTTCGATCCGGTGGAGTGAGGATGGAGACGAAGGTATTGGAGCTCCTGGACATGGTAATGCGGCGTGGGGAAGCCGGTGGCCATGGTGATGACGACAACCATAGTGAGGAATGGTCGGGCGATGACCATTTACATGAGAGCGAGCAGACGAGGGGGAAATGGGATTATGGTTTGTCTGGGGACAGGGGCATCTTGTAGACATTGGGGTGGTGCCAAACGGCCAGCACGTGGCCAGGCGCGGCCACGACACCATGCATGGCTGCCACACCCTCCTCTGCCTCCTATAGTAGGAGGAAGGAGATGAGTGGGGGTGAGGGCTGGGCCTCTCCTGGTCCACATGGGCCTTTTCTTCTACTTTTATTTTTTATTCTTATTTTCTATTTCCTTATTTTCTTCACTGCTTTTCACATAAATTAGGTTCTAAATGATTTAAGTTAAATGTGAAAACTGACACATAAATATTAGGCAACATATTGAAAAGGCCCACAAAGTTTGTGGTCAAATGGATTTGTATAAATATTCCTTTATTTTAGAATGGCAAAATTGAATGATGTGGGACCACTAAAATAATTACCAGGGATAGTTTGGGCATCCAAATGGAGTTTGTGGTACTTTTATATTGCTTGGGGATTTTATGACATATTCTGAACAATATCGTTTCAGTATTTGAAATAATAACTTGACTTGCAATTTAAATTTGAATTTGACTTTGATTTTTATCAAGTGGTAATTTACTTAGTAAAACATGATGACATGGCATCATTAGCAAGGGATCAATGTAGCATGATTATCGGGGTGTTACATCACCCCAGTCAGCGGAGCCGCATGCACGGTAGCCACACCTCCCCCGATCAGCGGTGAGGGGTGCACTCTTGCCACGCTCTCTCCATCGTGGGGAGAAGTCTTATCGTACGGTTATGGGACAGGCGCACACCTACCGTCTGCCGGCTGCAGCGAGCCTACCGTAGCTTTGTTGTCGCGCCCAACTAGCCCAGAGCCGGGTTGAGGGGCATTTGCCGCCCCGATGTTCTCAAAATTGCTAAGTGTTGTTGGGCCTACCAGGGGACATCCCCCCAACAGTAGCCATGCGCCTACCCGGGGGTCATCCCCTCGATAGTAGTCCCCGAAGTCGTGGAGGCCCGACGGCACGAGACGGAGTGCCTCCACGGTTTAACCACTCGATGGGAGGAGCCGGCCTCGAGGAGCGTCGGTCTGGAAGGAGGGGCCCCTCCAGTCGGAGGTGGGCCAATCACCGCGGACACCAGCATTCAGTGGCTTGCTCCCACCACGCCTAGTGATAGCCCACAAGTATAGGGGATCAATTGTAGCTTTATCGATAAATAACAGTGTCAAACCCAATGAGGAGCTAAAGTTAGGATTTATATTCCCTTCAAGTTCTATCGACCACCAATACAACTCTACGCACACTTATCGTTCGCTTTACCTAGAACAAGTATGCAACTATTTTCTAGGTGTAATGCTAGAACTACCTTGCAAGAATAAAACTAGGAGTACTTGGCAGAAATAAAACTAGGAGTAATTTGCAAGACAATAAAATTTTGTTGTTTAGTAGATAGCTTTTTGGAACACAAGAGAAGTATTTTGTCCCTAGGCAATCAATAACTAGACCGGTAATAATTATTGCAATTTTGTATGAGGGAGAGGCATGAGCTAACATACTTTCCGTATTTCGATCATATGCACTTATGATTGGAACTCTAGCAAGCATCCACAACTACTAAAGATCATTAAGGAAAAACCTAACCATCGCATTAAGCAACAAGTCCTCTTTACTCCCATATGCAACAACCCCCTTACTCGGGTATAAGCTTCAATCACTCTCGCCAACCACCATATTAAGTGAATTATGAACGTATTAGAACACCCTACAACAGGAATCCCTCACGCTTGCGCGACACGGAGGGCACCATACACTACAAAAAAATACACTTCCGTGATGATACGTGTTTGTCACAGTAGGTCGCGTTTTTTGTCATGCATGTACATCCATGAAAAAATTATGACAGAATCAAGATAGTCATACCTGTGCTGTCGTAGAAGTGTTCCATGACATTACCAAAATTATCATCACGGAAGTGTCCACTTCCATGAAGATAAATCGCGCGTCACAGAAGTGCTTTCGTCAAGGGTGACCGACACGTGGCATCCACCGTAACGGAACACCGTTAAGCTATCGGGTCGGGTTTTGGATCCGATAACCCGTTAACAGCCCCGACCAATGGGGATTTTCCACATGTAAAATCATCATTGGCTGGAGGAAACACGTGTCGGCTCACCGTTGGGACAGATGTCATCCACTCATTGGACAGAAGGCACCTATGATACGTCGACACGTGGCACGGCCCAACAGAGGCCCATTCCTGTGAAAGGCCGGCCCATTTGACTTGGTCAAAAGGTGGCGGGCTGGCCCATGTAAAGCCTGTTAACGGCCTGTTCGCATATAGCCCATTTACAGCCCGCTAACCCAAGGCCCGTTACGCCCTATCCGAATTAGGCCCAGTAGCGTCATCTAGGCCACCCAATATGATTCCAGCCCATTTTCACTTCTGGCCCATGTATGGCCCATGACGTCTTTCGGCCCATATGAGGCCCTATGTAACTCTTGGCCTATTAACGGCCCGTGGTGAAACTGGCCCGTAATGAACATTGTATTACTTTACACCCATTGACGGCCCGTGGTGAAACTGGCCCGTAATGAACAGTGTATCACTTTATACCCATTAAGGGCCCATTATTCCGTTGGGCCGTTTCCAGCCCATGTTATCTTTTCGCCTTCTCAGAGCCCATTTATTCTTGGGCTCATTTCCAACATTCGTTTACTTACGGCCTGTTACTGTCATTTTCTGCTTATGGGCCAAATTCAGCCCGTGGTTACAGTCGGCCCGTTTATGGTCCGTTAACACGTTGGGCCGTTTTCATAGCGTCATGAAATACGGCCTATTAACGATGGCCCGTTATGGTCGGCCCATGAACGGACGATTCCAACTCTAGCCTGTTTACGGCCATAATGCGGCCTGTTATTGGCCCATGTTTGGCCAATCGATCATACTGCCCGTATAAGGCCCATTGATGATACGGCCCGTAGAAGGCCCATTGTTTCAACGACCCGTAGAAGGCCCATTGTTTCTACGGCCCGTAGTAGGCCCACTATTTCTATGGCCCGTAGAAGGCCCACTGTTTCTACGGCCCGTAGGAGGTCCAGTGTCACTACAGTAAATATTAGCCCAAGGTTATTGTGGCCTAGTTTTAAAAAATAGGTTATTGCAGCCACTAGCAAACCGCGGAAAAAGAACTGCAATGACTACAAGCAAACAAATAAACAAGACAACAAGGAAATAAATAAGCAACCAACTTACGCTAGGCTATCACGGCTATCACACATATTACATCCACTGGGCATCAAAGTTCGCCACCAGTGCAAATAAACACGCCGATAAAAGAATATACAAAACTGAGAGCACTTCAGAAGGCACTAGGCCTGGCCAGGTCGGGCCCCCCAAACAGCTGAAGAAGCTAAGTAGACCTTAGTTGTGTCAACGATAGATGCATCAACACTAGATTTAAGGCATGATGGGCGCACGGCAGTCCTCTGACATCTTCATTGCATCTTTGACTTCAAGTCGGAGCTGAGCTGAAGCAAGCCTTTCCGCTTTAAGTTGAGACTGAAGAAGTCGAACTGATTGAGGCAGCGACTGCACAGAGGTTGTCTCACACCTGCTGGTGAGTAGCTTCAACTCACTATCTTCATCAAGACAGGACCTTGGGGTCATCTCGCTGTCCTCAAGATGGTTTGGCTCACTATCTTCCCTAAAGTTCTGCCTGGCGTAAGAGATACGACTCTGAAAGAGAAATAAGGAGACATGTAACTGGTTTCACAATTATATAAGCAAATAAATGGATTTGTTCTACATAAGGAACATGTTTTTACAACTACAATTTGAAACTGGTAGTTGTTGCAAACATCCAATCAGATGTAAACAGCAAAGCAAACTGCAATGGAGGCAATGATGCCTATCCAAATCTATACTAGAACAAAGTTTGAAGGCTTGAGAAGGATGAACTTACATTACATGTTAACACGGGCTGGACAAAGCCCTTCTCCATGTTGATGGAAGGATAATTCAATAAATTCCCCAAAGAAAATTCTTCATAAGCGTTGCCATTATTCTACATTTTGCAAAGAGTAAATATAGATCAAATAATATTGGAAGAAACAGAGGATAATGAAGCTCAGGTGCAGACTGATGATACATAGTCAAATAGAAATTAATTAAGTATAGCGTTACAAGGCAAAAGGGAGAGAGGTACTGACAAGAGGAATGCAGAGCCCATTATTGTTTTGAGATTGTATGATCCTTTGAGCAAGGAGATTCATCTGAAATTAGTTTTCATACAAGAGAGAAGGTAAGCTACAAGCATAAATTTAGGAGTTCAAATTTTTAATTGATATCATAGACAGTACCTGACGCTGGGCTCCCAGCAGTTCTAATAGGGGTTTGGCCACTGGAGTAGGGGTAAAGTGTGGTACAGTTGGGACTGTGTTTTCTGTGGCTGCTGATCTATCTGATTTAACAGGTACCACTACCTTTTCCAAATACCTAGTTTGTACTCCTTGAGGATCTGCACTCACCCTCTTCCTTTTGGACATCTATCACGAAAGAACAACATTTGACTGGAAAAACATAGTGTGACGACACATGGAATAGGTACAGAAAATGGATAGTTATGGCATATACTCATATCTGATGCTTAAACTAAGCAGATGGTGTAACAAAGTAGAAGAAATGCAAGAGGTCAGATGCAAAATATGTGCGACCAATACAACTTTGCAAAGTTAGAGCAAGCACCTTGATGGGTGAATAAGATAGGCCATCCTCCACCATGCCAAGTTTGTTAGCCAGTGGATCGTTCCGCAATATTCCTCTCGTGCACCCATTCTCATATTCATTTTGATAATGTTCAATATCTGACATGCATGAAAACATAAAAACAAGTGAGATTTTCTTTGTAATGCAGAAGTGATTCTAATCCAATACTGCCTCCCTGTAAACCCCTTTGTGCTATCTCTGCAATTCTTTTAAAAGATGCCATGCATGCTGTAATTTTTTGTGTGCATTAATATAATGTGGCCTACTACTCAAAATATGAGAGCTCCAGAAGTGATGACACTTCGCAGATGATAGCTTCAACATATAGTAAAGAAGAACAAGTCGACCTGACCTAACAGATTCAAAATATACTAAGGGAGAACAACTCGACCTGACCAGTCGACCGCAAGAGAAGAGTATCATCTTAAAGAAGAGCAGAAGAGCAAGCAGATTGAAGATATTACAAGTGTTTCAATACAATGTCGGTTGGCCACCCATGATGAACCAGAGCGCACAGAGAAATACTATTCTTTCCTGTCTCTCCATATGTGGCTCACATGCATTTCGAAACTAAAGTAGGAACATTTAGCTAACCAATTAAACATCTCTCAGTTTTACTAATATCAGCAATAATATCATATATGAATTTGTACAACTAAGCTTGTTTAGCTCGATGGGTGGAGCAGTACTATTACGACACTAACCACGTAGGCTGATTGTGTTCATCATAAAATGGGGAAAACATAAGCATGATCAGTACAGTGTTGACCGTGGCAGTGGGATGGCAGATCTGAAGCTGCAAACCGCGCAAAGGGTAGTTAGCAACCGATGTTTGCTTTGAAATAACAACTAAGATTTGGTATGGACAAGAAAGAATGGTCAACAAGTGACAAACAAATGCAATTATGTTGTCTCTCTATATGTCGCGACATGCATTTGGAAACTCAAGTGGGACCTTTAGCTAACCAATTGAATGCGTCGGTTAACTAATATCAGTATCATATCACAATCATATTTGAACAACTAAGCTTTCGAATTCTAAGTGTTGTGTTGTTTAGCTTGAAGGGTGGAGTAATCCTAGTACGACAGAAAGCACCTACGGAGATCATAGTAGAGTAGATAAAAGGGGAAACCCCTAAGCATCAAGAGAAAAATCAGGAAAGTGGAACTAGCTAGACCAGTGGGTGGGGCACATGCTTTTCGAAACGAATATAGTAACATTAGGTGACCAATTAAATGTCCTCTGTTTTAGTGATATGAGCATCATATCAGATTTGTATTTGAACACGTAAGCTTTGGGCTGAGGTCTTGAGGAGCAGTGCTAGCATGACACGAAGCACCTACGACGATGGTAGTGAATATAAAGGGGGGAAACCATAAGCTTTACGAGTATAGTGCCCGTGCCTTGGCGGATCTGAAGGTGCAAACCGGACAAAGCTACTTCGCAACCAATGTTTGCTTTCAACTAGCCACTACGAGTTGGTACGGACAAGAAAAGTACAGTAAACAGATTACGATCTATTTTCCGGGTGAGATCAATAACTTAAGCTCATATGGAAGAGTACGACCTCTCTTGTGACATCGTGTAGGCCTATGCTGATATGTTGAGGGTGCTGCGGGTGCGATGGCTGTCGGTGGCGGGGAATAAGACTTTAGACGGCAGACGGACGGGTCGGGGGATATATCTTGTTGCCGTGGACGAGGCGGTCGTAGGAGAGGCAACGACAAGGTGGACGACGACGCCGATGAAGCGAGAGGAGGCGATGAAAGGATCCTGGTCCAGCGCCGTGGATGAGAGACGTCCATCTCTTGCAGTGGACGACGGGGTAGGGGTAGCAGCTCCGGCAAGGTGGAGGATGGGGTGGCGGATGGAGGAGGCTGGCCGCAGTACGGAGGTTGTCGTGCCACCGACGGTGTATGAATGGGGAAATGGAGGGGAGGGGGGGCGATCTCAAACTTTAAGACGCGCTTCTCTCAAATGGGGGAAAGTTACGAACTTATCCCCCGTTTAAAATTTCAGACATCGCGTCGGTTGGGGATAAGACGGTAATCTCGCATCTCCCAAATATTTCCCGGTAACTATTTCGGGCAAGGACAGGGTGTTTTGCCGCCCACGGTTGGCGCCCACGGTGTATGAACGGGGCTTACAGGTAGGGTGGTTGTGTCACGTCTGATGGAACTTACACATCTGCCCCTATTTAAAATATTAGCCTACATCGATTTTGGACGAGGAGAGTTTGTTTTGCCGCCCACCGTGTATGAATGGGGAAATGGAGGAAGAGACACGTGTCTTTCGGACAAGCTTGAATCAAATGTGTTTTGCCGCCCATGTTTGGCACCCACCGTGTCTGAATGGGCTCAAAGGCCATCGTGTCACGTCTGATTGAAGTTACTAGTCTACCCCTATCGACAGCAGTGTAAATCCGGCCGATAAGGATGTCAAGTGTCAAGGGTAGATAGTAATTTCCATTTCGCAAACACTTGCTTCGGGCAGCCCACAAATTATAGTGGGTGTTTAGCCGCTTCGTTCAAAACTTGGGATAATTAGCATTCACGTTTGCCCTGGGACCTGGCAAACTAAATTCAAATCCAGTTTGTATTTGATTACGAATACCCATAGATAATTATACATTTTGTTATTTATTTCTTCAAAACCACAACAAAGATTTATTCCACCTTTATATATGATTATGATTTAGAAATGTCGTGATCTTCGAATTCAGTAGGTTGGATACACTCTGATTCAAACAGTTATTTCATCCAATACAATATGCTCACACGAAAACAGTTCACCTTATGTCAATCATACAAGTACTGAGGATTACCTCGCCTAAAAAATTTGGATCATTACAACACATGGACAACATGGAATTCCGGACAACATGGGGGGTCTTGCAACATAATCCATTTAGAGACATGACACAACGTGCAAGTACAATAATCTAATGACAATTTCAACTGGTATCTAAAGAAGAACCAGGATTACCTTGGGCTTCAGATAGCAGAAACAGCAGGACCTACTCCGTCTTCAAATGCAACATTCTTACTTCCTCCAATTCTTGGGTTGCTTGCATAATGCGTGCCGCTAATTCCGTAATTTCCAGCCTCAAGATAAAGATTACCTCATTCATGGCAGCCACACCATCTCTTTCTGCCTCTAGTAGAGCCTCAAGCACTATAATATCTATGCTCAGACTGCTCTCCGGCGGTGTTGCCTCTGAACTGCTACCATCTAGTAACATGGATGGCGCACTGCTTCCACAAATAGATTCTGGGGTTGTACATTGTGTCCTAGTGTGAACAGCATCCTGAAAGGTTTCCGCTGGACATAAGTAAGAGATAGTTATCGTATGATCCAGGCAGTAAGCTTACATGGTAAATGACGGACGAATTATTGCCGAGCATGGCAAACTATATTTAAATGGTTCGAAGCAGCATCAGCCGAAAAGAAATTAAAATGGTAAGATGAAAGTTGAAAGGGAGTGTACAACCGCTATATTTAATTTGCCAAGGCATCTAAGCAGTTGAAATAATCTGAGGAAGCACTTAACAGTGTGGCCTCATATAAACTATGAAGACAGTCTTGTGATGAAGTTGAGAGGAAAAGTTAAGGACTCAAATGAAATAGGCATGCATTTCTTTATGATAGTACAATAGGCACTGCTGACATATTGGCCAACTCAGGTATAACGTAACAACAAACAAGCATTCGTATCAAGCAATACAGCAAAGCAGACAACTGAACTATTTGTAATTCGGTAGGATTACACGTTGAGGACACAAGACAAGAAAGCAACCCACTCGCATTACATTTAACATGTACTAAAACACACTGGCTTACCATATGTTGCTATGAAGCCTAGCTGCTGTTGCAATGTTCTTTGAAGATATCGTCAGCATCCCGTGGTTGCAAATCTAGTTGTTGTAGTTTATTCTGCACCATATATTTAGGTAAAATTAATTTTAATCACATGCACTAGTCCGAATTGATCAACAATGGTTCATTTAAACTAATGAAAGAAGGGTGTGTGCATACACGCCAATATATTTGCTTCCCTCTAATTTTATGCTTGTTCGAGGTGCCAGCACCAAAAGAACAAATATTTTGCTTGATGGGTTTGGCAACTCCATAATTAATAGAAGCATCAAATTAGTCATGCAACTTGGGAAGATCAAGAACACACAAACAAGTAATGAACAGAGGCTCGGGGCAGTGATGTAATAGCTAGCATCAGAAAATGTAGGGTAAAATGAACAAAAAGCAGCGGAACCACATGCTAGTTTGCTGATGTGTAATTAAGCATAGAGAACATTAAGCAGTTTGATGGAACCAATAGGTGGCATCAGAACAAAACTAAAGCATATTAACTATATGTGCACTAGTATGTAATTTAACACATGTAACATGTTCACTGCCAGAAGTATGGCCCTACATGTGCAAGCAGAATAACACATCTCATGAAAAACTGAATGATGCCCTGAAGAAATTCAAAGGTGCGGTGCTTATGCTAGGAAAGTGAACGTAGGCGCCGACCGTTGGATAATAGTACCTGATTCTCGGCGGCATATGGGTATCATTGTCATACTTGATAGCTAAGGATCATCGATGGTGCTCGTGTTGCGGTTGAGTTTGGGCCGGCTGTCACCGTCGCTGAAGCTGCTCCGGTGCTACGGTTGCGGCGCCTGTCGACATACAAGAAAGCTCATCTGTGGTAAGTGAATAGTTGCACGATAAAGAGAAAAACCGAAGGAGTACAAATCGAAATAACCTGATGAGGCTGCGGCATCGGTAAAGCAGGGCCGGTGGAGTTGAATATGGCGTCCGTGGAGCGGGTCCGGTGCAGTGGCCGAAGGCTTCGGCGGGCGTGTTGTATAGTGCTTTCGATGAGGCGGATCTGTTGCGTCGGACGAGGGCTTGTATGAAGGGCCAACAAAGGGGCGGCGAGGGAGTCAGTGAAGGGCCTACGCTGTGGTGGAGGGCGCTGGTTAAGCAGATCCGGTGCGCTGGACCATGATGGCAGTCCAGGAGATCTGGAGCGGTGGACAAGCCAGTCGCTGAAGCGGCTCCGGTGAAGTGGTGAGTTGTTAGTTGGGGGTTCCAAGGCGCGGAAGGTAGATCCGGCGGGGTGTGAGGTCAACCGCTGCGGCGGAGGACTAGATTTGACGGCTTGCCGTGGTTGGGGGGTCGGGGAGGGGAAGGGGAGGTGCTCTGGGGAAGAATGTTGGGGGGCAAAGAGGGGAAAACAATGGAGTTACCAAAGCAGCCCTTTTTCGTTCTTGTGGTAGGGGTAAAACAGGAATATCGCAGGGCTAAACTTTCAGGCGCGTGATACTTCGATGTGAGCGGGAAGTTTGAAAGCTTTTGGCGCCTAAAATTATAAGTATTCTGCTCTCGTACGACCGACTATGATATCATGGCCGACAATTTGTTTGTTTTGCACGCAAAAAAATGTGCAAGTTTTGAAAACCAGTGTCTCCAACTCGCAACTTAGATTGTCCATTCAATTCAAATATGAATCATTGAGCTACTACAAGCAAATACCATCATACGGTCCAATTCAAATGAAATTCCAAATGTGTTTATCCTAAATATGATGACAAAAGCAAAAATGTGTATGTGTATGAATAAAGTGGATGATTATAAAGTTTGAACATGCCCGTATGTGTTTATCTCTAGGTTTGATATATGAATTTGAAATCACGAAATCCCGGCTTAAAAAATGTACCTCCGTTTAAATGAATTACAAAAGCTAATGATGGAGTCGAATTCCAAAATTCCAATCTTAGGTTTGTAATTCTGGTACATCAAGGTATATCACGCATGTTCAAATGTATCGTTATCTCATAGTACAAACTGTGAAACAAATGGATCAACCATGAGTGCACAATATCTCAATTATGCTAAAGTCCCTCAAATATAGACACCTCACTCTTTATTTGAAGTCAACCCCCCCCCCACCACCACACACACACACACACATAGAGAAGTCATTCTCTCCCCCAAACACCAACACACGAGCACATTAACACCCCTCTCTCTTGTAAAGTCCGGACCCCTCTCTCTTGTAAAGTCCGGACCCCAACATTCATTCCCTCACTCTCTAGGTCTCCCGCTATCTCTCTTACCCAAGCACACGCACTATGTAGAGTTTATATTTCCCATACACACAAAACGTCGCCCCCAAACGTCTATCTCCCTAGTTATGTGGTTCTCGCGCACTCACCTCACACACCACCCCCACTGCAAACAAGCACACTTTGTCTCCTTGTGCACCACTCTCCCCTTTCTATCTCTCCCACATGCGGACCCGCCCCACCTCCTTCACTGCATACATATATGTCGTGACTCTTTGCATAGCTCCCTAATGTATAATCGTTCTCGATTTTGCACATTGTTCTCTACACCATCTATTCTAGATCTCTCATGAAGTCCCTATCACACACACGATGACTCGCTTCCCTTGCGTCTCCGTTCATAGGCCAATTTCGGACAACATCAATATTGTCTCCCTATCTATACGCCATTTATGGACACAAACGACCCCTCTCGCCCCCTCTCTTCCTCTCTCTCTCTCCGTCGCTAGCTCTCTCTTTCTCTTGCTCTCACACCCCTCTCGCACACACACACTCGATGTCTCTTCCAAATAGTCTGCTCCCCCAGCCCGCACCCGGGCTATCCCGCTACTACACATGTCACACCATTTCCCCTTCCCTTATACTAGGTTTACATCATCAGTGGTCTCTCTACTCCACGTACACTCTCTCCCTCTCACACACAAACGCATTCACAAACACACACAAACACGCACAAACACCCACTTATCTGGATCCTCATCTCTCCCCATGTCCGCATGTGTATCTCACACACTCACTCTCTAATTACGTATATGTGTATCCACGTTACACAACACAAAGCCCCATGTACATGTCTCTCTCTATCCTCCACACACATAGACACAAAGAATCTGTTATCATTGTCTCTGTCTATAACATATCACACACGCACTCTGTCTCTCTCTCTCTCTCTCTCTCGCAAACGCGCTCATCAAGGGTTTCCCCGTGAATAACTTACCATCTATTCATCAACAGTCGTGGCAGTACGGCGAACACGAGACGTTAAAAAGAATAAATCTACACGTTCTTAGACCACCTAGTATGACTACTAGGACTAGACCAAGCCAAAAAGCGCGCCGCCATCACCCCCTCCTTGTCGGCGACGGGAAAATCTTTGTTTTACACAGTCAAGAAGTCATTGTGCTAAGGCCCCACATGCCGAGGCGTTGAATAGAATGTAGATGCTAGTTTACAGAAGCAAGTATCGATAATACGTTTGTATCTCCATACTTATATTTCTTCTCTTATAAAAGAACCGAGGTGGTGATGATGGTACGTGTGCCATCTTGCAATATAGACCGTCTGATCTATATCTGACGGATGGAAATTAAACTAAAAGATACCCGCACCCCTCTCCACATTTGCAAACAAGGCCTTCCCTCGTTCATCCCTATCTCCAACAAACCTCATTGTTGAGAAATTAAGAAAGGAAGCCTCTGGAACAAACTGGTCTGGTGGCCGCTGCCGGCGTCGTCAATCCCCATGCCTCCGCTCAGTCCGACCACCAACCACCACCACACCCCACTCCTCTTCACCTTATCTCATATTTCTCGAGATATCATTAGTTTTTACACATGGGATTACTCCCGCAAGGGTCAATCACAACAAGTGTTTTATAAAAAAGGCATCTTGATGTTCCGTGCAATGCACGGATCTTGCTAGTACTCCTACACAAGACTAAGTTTGTGATGCTGGTGTGTCTGTCATCTGTCGTTTCTGACCATTATATCTACATCTAACGATTGTGAGGTAAGTTGTTGCCTTTCCTCACCAACATCCCAGTTGTCCACCAATTTGCAGAAAAACCCATAATTAGTATCTTAAGACCAACCACATCCCTCCTTGACCTCACCAAAGCAGCCCAAGGAATATATTCTAATTGAAACATATGTATATCAAAATTAGAGTGTTTTGTACCAAGTTTGTGGATAAGTATTATTCTAATTATGATTCATTGAAACACACATGAAATTTCCAACCATGCATGTTTTCCTACTATTCCATAGTTTCGAGTTTTCCATCAAGATATTAGTCACTCATGGTTGATATTTACTTTCGATCATGTACACATATCCACTATGTAACTAGCCTTGCTTATTGGCTTCCAAAGCTTAACTTTCACTCCTACTTACAATATGTAGAGTATTTAACAAAAAACTACCACTTTCAACCAGCCCTAGGAAGAATCTATTGTACAAAAAATAGCAAAAACATACCCAAAATTTCTTAATCCACGCCAAAAACTACTACCTAGTACTACTACCGATTAGGTTCGTTTAAACCCATTTATGACAGGGTTGGCCCACACATCCGTGCTGACGAGGCACCTTAAACCAACACATTTTGTTTGACCGTTGACATGAGGGACCCACATCTGACCTTCTATCCTGTTATTCCCCCTCAAATCATTTTTTTTCTGAACATTACTTCAAACAGTACTGATGCGTGTTCGTCGGTGGCGCCGGTGATGAGCGAGTTGGACGCCGCTCCACCGGACGTGCCGGACGCCGCGTTGGCCTCCGCACGGGTTGGCAGGCTGGCCCGAGCATGACTCACGAGCGAGCAAGCCGCCGTGCTGGCCTTCTCTCAAGCTAGATGGCTGGCCTGAGCGCGGCGC
This sequence comes from Triticum dicoccoides, assembly GCF_002162155.2. Classification (NCBI taxonomy): domain Eukaryota; kingdom Viridiplantae; phylum Streptophyta; class Magnoliopsida; order Poales; family Poaceae; genus Triticum; species Triticum dicoccoides. The sequence continues at coordinate 365,759,711 of NC_041387.1, read as the reverse complement.
GCGCGAGCAAGCTGCCGCGCTGCCGTGCCAATCTAGCTAGCAAACCTTGCAGACAAGCAGCTGGACGGAGCTATCTTGGCTAGCTAGTGGCCACGAGCGCCGGACGGAGCTGGCAAGCGGGCTGCCGCAACATGGGCTCCGCACCGCCGGCGGTTTTGACCTCGCCTTTTGCCGTTGGCGGTAGCTGCGTCCCATGGCCGAGGATGACTAGGTGGACGGGCCGGAGGTAGGAGGTCACTCGAGGATTTTTGTTGGTAAGAGCATGTACAATGGTTGATAAGGTAGTCTTATCTTAAGTCTTCCACGTATGCAAGTGGTAGTAGTTTCTTGGCATTTTAGTGGTTTCTTGCATTATTAGGGGTTTCCTGTAAGGAACAATGTACGTACTACTAGTGACAAAAGGCGATTCTATGTTGCGTTGTACTCCAACGAGTACTACTAGTGGTCGCGGGAGTGTATACCTCATTTTGCGGGTTCGATCCCGGCCGAACGCATGGCGGCCTTTAAAAAAAATAATACTACTACACTTAGCCGCGAGCCATATTTTACATGGGTAGTTTGAGTTTTGAAGTCGAATGGACGTGCGGCCCCACAATCTGGGTGCACTGGACAACCTAGCCACGTGAACGGGTTTTCCTTCCCAGCATCCCGTGGCTCGCGTGCTCGCCCTAGCCGCACCTCGCTTGTAGCTTCCTCATCAGCTAGTAGCATATTTAAACTAGCGCCTCCCATTTAAGCCCGAGGAGCCGGAAAAGCCTGGTGGGGCATTGGGAACTGTGCAATATGGCTCTGTACGTAAAGTGCTCTACTACTACTCTGTAGCTTGTGGCATTGCACGCATGGACTTCACTCCATTATCGGCTCTACTATAAAAGAAATTCCTCTTGACGTGTTTTTTTAAACAGAGGCAAAAGCTTTGCTTCATCTCATTCATAAAGAAGGAACTACTAACAAAGCTCGACGAGATCCATTACACCTCCACAAATGGAAGCGAAAAGCCTAGTCTCGCTGTATCAAATAACTCAAATGTTCTGCCCCTGCAGTAACCGTCGCTGATAAACAGGCTGCTAGTGTGTGCGTGAGAGGAGCGGCTGAGTAGGCCAGCTACTCCTACATGAGAGGAGCGGCTGAATATAGCACCGAGAGTACCCACTAGGCCACTACGCACGTGTACTTCCCCTGCATTGATAGTACAGCGATGGTTCTAGAGAACAGTAGTACCCTCCACTTCCAACTGTAGCTCCTTGGCCCTGAGAGTCAAGAGTTCAAAACTGGTGCACTATACTAGACTAGACTAGAACTACAGTACATTGCACTACTAGTTGAGAAAAGTAGTACTGGTACTGCTACAGTACGAGTACATACTCCTCCGTCACATAATGTAAGACGTTTTTGACACTAGTTGGCGTGTACAAAAAATGGCAAAAACATACCCAAAATTTCTTAATCCACGCCAAAAACTACTACCTAGTGCCAAAAATTTCTTACTAGTGCTATTATTTACAGTATAATGCAATCCCATAACGTTCCATAATGCTAGTACTAGTAGTAAATAATAGCCTCACCCCTTCGCTGAGGAATGATCTACAGTTGGAAGGGACGAGGCCCTGCGGTTACTACGCTCTTATCTCCTCCTCGCCAGTTCCCCTCCCCCCGAAGAGAAGGCAGTTCGTCGCTGCTCCCATGGATTCGCCAGGCGGTTCTCCTCCTCGTTGGGGCTGGGAGACCTTGGACGACGATCTTCTGGGAGAAATCGCACGCCGCTCCGAAGTCTTCACCGCCGCAAGACTCAGTGCTTCCTGCACCAACTTTTTCAAGACGCTGCTTAAACAGGCTTGGGAAAAGGCCATGCTTGTTGGTCTTCCATGCATCCTCAAGGAGAAGGTTCTTCTACGGGACAATCCTTCGAACAGTCCACCACTCCCTGGCCATGGTTGCACGTTGACTCCGCTAGAGTTGCCGACATTGAGAGGTAGTCGGATTTTGTCCGACGAGCAGGTCAGTAATGGAGTTTGATCATGTAGTACTTAGTTATTCCATTTCCATCTCGTAATTTCTCCGCTGCCCACCGTATTATATATAGGTCTGGGTCGGTGCCAACAAAGATTGGCTTGCATACCTCCGGCCGGATACCACCATCATTTTGCACAACATCCACAGTAGTGCGGCCGTTCCGGTAGACCCCTTCTCCACCATTTGGATCGGCCTTCTGGACTGGCTAGGCTTGAATATGTATGATGATGCCTACATGAGATTGAAGAAGATAGCAATTGCGGACCCACCGACAAAGCGACGCGGCTACGAAGCTTACTATCTCATCGCGGTGTTCGACATAAGGATTGCCATCAATGCAAGACGTAGTGACGGCAGAGGCTGGTGCATGTTGGCGACGACAGATTTGTACCCCTACACGTTCAAACATGCCGTGGGCCATCCAGGTCGCATCTTCGCGGTGACAAGCCAAGGTACTTGTTTCATCTGGTTGCCATCCTACGGTACGGGATATTACAAATGGAATGCACAAACCATCATTTGCATCCCTAACGGTACTCCATTATTTTGTAGGGACCAGTCATCCCCCGATCAAAATAAGATCGCCGATCCTGGAAGTGCATTTGCATCCGCAATTCGGTCTAACCTGGAACCTTGTAGCTGACTTTGGCATATTGGGATCAACTATCTTAGCAGTCGTTACCCATGGTACCACTGATGTGCAACATGGTCACACAATCTACCATGATCGGGCCGTCACCATCTACCCAGGTATTCCATTTTTTAACCCTCTCGCCTTCTCTTTCATTGTTGTACTAGTAGTATACTTAGTAGAACTAGTAGGATTACTTTTTACCTTGGAGGACGCTTATAGCTAGCTAGGCCCTTGAAGACTTGAACCCACTAGCTGCCACCATTTTTGTTTTTCCATGTCTTACTATCTCATCCATGTAGCCAAGAGTGGCTATATATAATAACCGGTTATTTTACTTCCTCCATACCGGAGTAGTACTATTTGGTGCACAGTATTACTGACCGCCATATTTGAGCACAACATTATTATGCATGGACCTTGACTATGTACATCACCATGTGTCCAGATCTGGGATGCCGCGTGTACCAGATGAATGGCGCCGAGTTCAACCCCCGTGATGCTATGTGGGAGCCGAGGAACACTCTTGGAGAGTACTCGCTTTTCATCGGGGACAACTACCCCATTGTGAAGCGGATGCCACCTTCCGTGCACGACACGGAAGGCCTACCATTCATGAAGGATGGTTGTGTCTTCATTGCGCACTGACGGATGAACGACATGCTGGGACACGCTATCCCTGATTTATGCCACTTCATCTTGGATGAGTCTCCATCGTGTGGAACCGGACTAGAAAGCTGCGACAATGATTCCAGTTGCCCACCGCTATGGATCGTGCCATCCATGAAGAACACATGGGACTGGAACCTGGAGGAGGACATGCATGTAGCCCATCTATAACGTGTAAGTGGAGTACGGTAATTGTGAACGGTAGCGCTGTGAATATATGTAGACTAGTCGTGCACAAATTTATCACATGAATTGGAGATGAACTTGTGTGGCATACTGGCATTTGTCCTTTAGAATTTATTACTAGTAAATGTGTTATGTGTATGTGCAACTTGTGTGGTTGTTGCACGGTCTCCAACATGCTCTTTGAGAAAAAAAGGTGGCACAACTTTGGAGTAGCATCGTTCGCTATAGTTGTAGTACACTCCTACTAGGACGACAACTCCTATAAAACCCTTTTTTTGTAGTTCAACTCCTATAAAACCTTGCGCTTGGCTCTTTGCCTCTTCGGGAGGTTCAATAGTTCGTACTCGTGTGAACCTTGCACTTGGCTCTTCGCCTCTTCGGAAGGTCCAACAATGATGATACTACAGTACAATATGCTTCTAGCAATCTGACACCGATTGAACTGCTGCAGGTCCACCGCGAGGGCGAGGGCGAGGGCGAGGGAGAGGGAGAGGGAGGGAGAGGGAGAGGGAGAGGGAGAGGGCGCTATAGTCAAAACCCTCTCCTCGTCCCGCGAACCACCGCGCACGTGGGCGAGGGAGAGGCGTAGTAAGCAAGATTCTCCTCATTCGGCGAGTTGACGGGATACATCAAAGGAGTACTAGTACTAGTAGTAGTCCATACTGCATCCTTTCCGATTAATATGGCTTAATTTGAAACGAGAAAAGTACACTGGCGGTCAACGTATGTAACAATATCCTCTTTACGGTCACTATATATTGTTTTGTGGCGATTATACGATCACTAGCTCATCGAAGAGCACTGTATTGCACCCTACTGACCGGCCACATAGTCGACGTGGCACTTTGTTGACTGGTTAAATTGTCACCTGGTTTCTGGGTCCCACCTGTCAGTTGGCAGAGCAAAGAAATCAGTTAAACAAAACTTTCCCCAGGCATGACACGAGTCCAACCCTTGCGCGCGAACCGCCCTGGCTGTGTATGTGAGTGCATGCACGTGTCCTCCCTCGGTCTTCCAACAAAGAGTGTACATCAGCTACAAAACAAAGAGTGTGGTACATAATGTACATCTACACTTCCAATGCATTTAGCCTTTAATCTAAATCGATATTGATTAACTAAGGCACCAACTTGTGTTGTAGGTATAGGCTACATGTCTATCCTTAATTACAGCATGCAACGGCCTTCATTTAATCTTCTTATCTCAATGGTCGCATGCACACATAAGTCTGCTACTTTTGGGTGTTAATTATGCCCTGGTCAATGTGTAAATCTCTAAATGTACAGTCTTTCACGGACGTAGGGAGTAGGTTGAGCACTTGAGCGTGACCTGTGTGTGTTGCGTCGTGTGCTGTGTGCCGCATGGGTGAGTGAGTGTTGCATGCGTCCATGTGTGCGTGTGAGTGTTGCATGTTGCATGCATGCATGCATGCATGCATGGGGCTTACTCCGTCCCATTGACATGTTCATATTTCAAGATTCCTCTGTTCCCTCCATATGGTGATACTCCCTCTGTCCCAAATAGTACAGAGTAAAAGCCTCCCTCTGTTCCCAAATACGGAGTATTTGTCTTTCTACAGATTTCAACAAGTGACTAGGTACAGACCAAAATGAGTGAAGTGAGCATAGAGGCATAGGGATACTGTAGAAAGGAAGTCCTCGCGATCCATTATTCCCTATCTCGGTCAGAGAGAACTATTCAACTAGTCTTCGTAGTGAAGTGACAATACACGCTGCAGCAGATGGGACACATAATTAATAAGCTGAACCAGCGTGTTGTTGTTACTAAAAATCAGCCTTACCCATTATTGCCATCATGTTTGCTAGTAGAGCACGCTTCCGCAAATACGCCTACGCACCTCTGTCCTCCATTAACTGACATATGGGCCCTCTTGTGGTAGACCCACATGTCATCGGTGTAACTATTTACAGTCCGAAGGACGGTATATCCTGGTAGTAGTACTAGTAGAATTGAGATTTAATGCACTTTCTTCCCCGTCTTCCACTCTTCTTCCTCCTCTCTTCTTCTTCCTCCTCTCTTCCCCATCGTCGGCCGCACACCATTTACCCCCGCTCACTGCTCGCCCGCGAGCGCCATCTTCCTTGGTAGCTCACGCGTACCATATCCCCCTGCTCATTGCTCGGCCACACGAGGAGAAGCTTCTTTGCTCGCCCGCCCGAATCCACTTCCCCACTCGCTTGTAGGCACCGAAAACCCCAATGGCAGAACCGACTGACACGCAAAGCCGCGATTGGAATTCCCTCCCCGATGTTCTCTTGGAGCAGATCTGTAGTCATACGGACCTACTCAGCACGTCCGTCTGGCCGCATGCTCGGTGTCTTTGTACCATCTACTCGTCTGCAACCGGCCGACTCTTTTCAAGACACCCTTCTTGCTGATGCCCGATCCTCGCAGGTGGCCCAGACACTGACTTGACGATCCTACGGAGGTTGCCGTGGTGCCCCTTGACATGGTACCACTACCCGTCCACCTGTCCTTCATGCACGGCCACTACTGGGCGGGCATGAAGGCCAACTGGATCGTCCTCATACACCACATCGGTAGTCCGTGGCGTCTCGTGGATATCTACACCCAGCGAGAGATCACCCTTCCATCGTTGGATACCGCCGACATCGAGACTCACGGCCCGCCGGACACTCCTGCCTACTACGCACGAGACGCGTCAAGCTTTTGGCTCGACCTCTGTTTGCAGAAAGTTGTAATCTGCGAAGTGCCCACACCATCAGGAGACTACATGGATTACAAGCTCATTGCCTTGTTCAACATGGGATTAGTCTATCTAGAATCCGGTCGCCATACATGGTTATGGCTCATCATCAATCCTGTTGAGGCAACATTTCTGTCTAATGCTATAGTGCACGATGGCATTGTTTACGCGGTCGACGCATAGATTTGCTGCCTATACTGGTGGAATCTATCGTCGTGTAATTGTTCTATCTCATCTCATCTTTACCTTATGAATATGACTGCATGTTCATTTGTTACAAATTTAGAATGCATAGCATGTCTATAACCACATCATTGCTATATGTTCCTCTCATTTCCTAGATTTTTATGACCACACATGTTATTGTTAGAGTTGATATGAGAACAATTGGCATCTAATGATTGTTAGAATACATATTATGAGCATAACATCATGATTTCTATACGTTACTCTCATTTACAAGATTTTTATAACAACGCATGTTATTGCTTAGAGTTGATATGATAATGGTAGTAGTAAGTGCTATGGTAGAATATGAGTAGGCGCTGTCATAGTTGTTTTCCTCTCATTGTTACATGATGTTTGAACCATGACATGTTGCTAGAATATGAAAGCCATTGGCTTATTTTTTTAACTTGGGGTATGATTATGACCACGACATTGCAATTCTCTGTCTATGATATGTGTCACTGTTATAATAATCTTAATTCCACACATACTCTGAACATGATTGTTTATTTTTGTCCTTTTGGTATCCAATTTGAATTGTTGCAGCAGACGCAAATGCGCTGGCCTTCATGATTCCAGGACCTGGAATCATACCAGCCAATGGGTGGTGGTTTATCACTCGTTCAGCTGACGGCGGTCATTTGATGGTCATTCGCACGTACCAAATTGACCAAACCATTACATCAAACCACATGCAGTACAATGTGTGGGGCATTCGTGACATTGATGGCTATGGCTGCTTCGTGTTCGAGAAAGATCCCAGCTCCGTTGGGCCAGGCGTATTCAACTAGAGGCGGGTTTACAGCCTCGGCAACCACTCCTTGTTCCTCGGGATCAATTATCCAATCATCCAACCAATCATCAATCATATCACCGGCGAAGATTACTGTGCTATGCAACTTCCATTCGCGAGGGGGGGCTGTGTTTACACATCATACCATGGGTTTCATGAATCACCATATCCAGAGATTCATCGACACAGCTTGTTGCCAGGTAATCTTCAGTGTGTGAAAGGCATCAAGCTTCCATGCGATGGATGGCTTTTGCAAAACCGACATGCGGCGATGTGGTTCACGCCAACAACAAATATGCACAACTTGATTCGTGCCGATATCTAGACTGAGCCATGTATTCTGCTGCTGTAGCACGACCCTCTTTTGTTGGATATTATGTACTGTTGTTAGTTTGAAGCACTCCTCTGGTTTGAAGGATATATACCTTCCTGGGACCAAGTGCATCCTAACTCACCTACGTAGGATGTACTGATAAAGATGATGGAGCTGCTATGCAGAAGCCATATATATATATATATATATATATATATATATATATATATATATATATATATCAGTTAGGCTTCAAGTGTGTACTTGTTAGTTAAACCTATGTATAAATTGTGACACTAAATACGACTAGTAAGTAGTACAGTAGCAGTACTAGTATACATCGGTCAAATTATTCATCATGTCCACACATTGAATTGACGTGACAACATGCTGTGCGTGAGGTGACACAAGAATCCCGGCGGCGTGTTCGGGTATTATGGACTTCAGATTTGGAGTACCACTTATCTGTCGAAATATTTCATCATTCACTTAAAACAGTCGATTGATCATACATTGAGTACCATATAACTAGAATTACCGATGCAAGTCGAACAAGGATTGGCCGGTGCTGCCGGTTGGAGTCAAGTTCGATCCCATGAATCAGGAGCTGATCGAGCACATTGAGGCCAAAGTGAGTGCTGACAGCGCGAGATTTCAATCTCCCATCGATTTGTTCATACCAACCATCAACAGCGAGCACAGCATATGCTACACCCAACCTTAGAAACTTCCAGGTAAGACACCGATCGGCCGTCTACTTGCACAAACATATTCCTTTGTTTATAGCTTTATTTTTCTTTTTAGACGCAAACCTGGTGAAGCAATTACAATTTGACAGTTAATAAAAAGTGAATCAAGTGACTGCAACATGCCAAAGATGTTATGAAAATGCCAACTACGTACACTAAAACCTGTATTCCACAATATTGCAGGTATCACACTGAGTGGCCTAAGGAAGCAATTCTTCCACCGCAATTCCAGGGTGTTCAAAAGGGGCACGTGGACGAGTCACAAGATACAGTCGGAGTGTGGCATGCACGCGATGTGGCACAAGACCGGCAATACCTTGCCGGTGATGGTCAACGGCCGGCAGACGGGCAGCAAAAAAGGTTCTGGTGCTGCACACCAACAAGAACTTCGACCAGCAGAGGACCAACTGGGTGATGCACCAGTACTACCTCGGGGACCTGGAGCAAGAGAAGGAGCGGGAACTGGTCCTCTGTAAGATTTTCTACCAGACGAACACTAGGGCCAGGAGTAAAACGATTATAAGTTAGTTAGGTATTGATAGTTGTACTACCTTGTCGTCCGCAAGTTGGTATTGTTGTTAACGATCTTTTGGTATGAACTTGCATTTTCTTCCAACCATCATGCCGAGGGTCGGCGTGGATATAAAGCTGAATCATTTGTTTCGAAACAAATTTTCAGCCAACTGATTTTTATTTGATGGGTAGTATAAGCACCCGCCGTTCGAATTCCCAGGTCTCCAATTTTTTCGAAACAAGTGCATGCACTTATTATCACGATAAAAAAATTTATCTGTGTTGCATCCCAATTATCAGTCTATACTTGCAGAATTCTCTCGTTTATTGAGCACGTATATTGTTTTTTCAGGTCGAGCAAGTTTCAACTGGGCTGCAGGCTGCCCAGGGTTGGTTTTGTTTTTAATAGGCCCAACCCATGACGACAACGGGGCACAAAGATCCAACAGGTATCTGCTGGCCTCTGTCCCGCCAGTGTTAGTTGTATTTTGTCTTACAACATCCATAGGCAGATTTTTTTACTGAATCAAACACACAACCCAGTTCTATTTTCTTCTTGAAACGCATGTCCTACATCCGTTTTCTAATCTCTACCTATAGTTTTACTAGTTCATATACACGTATCATTATATTGAAAACACATGAAATTCCCTTTTCATATTTACATCCTTATTTTTGTTGTTTTTTCCCACCCAGCGCTGATTTTTTTACCACTGGTTTTCCCTTAAACCAAGTCAATTGTCCCACGTCTTATTTGCTCACAAAAACAAAACGATTTTTTTGCAAATCAATAAGTTCTTAAATAAATGTTTATCATTTCGGGATTACAACAATTCAGACTCCACCGAAATATGCAAAATAAGGTTGAACTTTTTGATCGTGGTCCTGGGCAGAAAATGGGCTGTAATAAATTACTTAACAAGTAGCAAATGGGCTACAAATTATAAAAATATAGCAAATGGGCTTTATTTTGTCTGCCACAGATTTGGAGGTTGACTTGTGGGCCTACCAAGTTCAAGCGTACACAAGGTTTCGCAAAAAATAAACTTAGTCAACAATCGACTCTACCAGCGTCAGACTGTTAGATGTCAATCGAACGACAATCGTGCTTCTTCAGTCTCTGATCTTCCTGCCCCAGCCGCCCAAACCAGCACCGTCGGAACCGCCTGCTCCCGCCTCCCGTGGCCGGCAGTGCTGCCAGGCAAGCCTCACGTCCCCATCATACTCGCATCCCTGGCCTGTCTATCCCTCTACTCACCCACACCTCCTGTTATTTTCTGGCGACGGCAGCCGAACCAGTCAACCCTCGTACTCTCCACCACGTGGGCAGCCACTGCCGTGTCTTCCACAGCTCCGTGTCACTCCCTTCATAGGCCTCGCCGTCGTCCACCGCCCTGGTGCTCTTGGCGCGGCGTGGTCAACGATGTCCATCCAATGGCCATAGTGCTTCTTCAACCTCTGGTCTTCTTGCCCCAGCCGCCCAAAGCAGCGCCAGTCGTGCCGCATGCTCCTGCCTCCCGTGGCCGGCTGTGCTGCCGCAGAGGCCTCACCGTCCTCATTCTACTCCCACCACTGGCCAGGCCATCCCTCCACTCACCCACTCCCCCTGTTATTCTGCGGCGACGGCAGCCTCACACCGCAGCCGAACCAGTGAACCCTCGTGCTCCTCTCCGCGTGGGCATCCACTGCCGCGTCTTCCCCAGTTCCGTGTTGTCCCTTACCTAGGCCTCGTCGTCGTCCACCACCGTGGTGCTCTCGACGCGGCGTGGTCAATGTGGTCAACGACCGACTTCCATCGAAAGAGTACTGTACGTGGAGAGGCTGACAGCTGGGTCCACGGAAGCCGCAAGGAAGTGCCTCCTTATTACGCGCAAAATAATGATTCCTCCACCTGATATCATGGACCCACTGGACGGGCCACCAGTATGTCGCAGAAAAAACGTTTTCCCCCTGACTGCTGGGACCCACCGGACAGGCCACCATATTTCACGAAAAAAACGTTTTCCCCTAACTGCTGGGACCCACCAGACGGACCACCGTATTTCGCGAAAAAAACGTTCCCCCCGCTGTCAGCTCGGACCCACCGGAAGTGCCTCCTTATTACGCACAGAAAAATGAATACTCCCCCTGCTAGCTGGGACCCACCATGGTGGGAGGCTGACTTGTGGGCATACTAAGTTGACGGGGACGGAGGGCTTTGTCAACTTAGTCAATATGAACGATTCAAGCTCCAGTGACCGTATGATGTCCATCCAACGGCCGTCGTGCTTCTTCAATCTCTGCTCTTCCTGCTCCAGCCGCTCAAACAAGCGCCGATGGGACTGCCTGCTCCCTCCTCCCTGCGGCCGGCTGTGCTGCCGCGCAGCCGTCACCGCCCCACCGTACTCCCATCGCTGGCCTAGCCATCCCTCTACTCACTCACACCTTGTGTTATTCTCCGGCGACGGCAGACGAACCAGTAAACCCTTGTACAGTCGTACTCCCCTCCGCGTGGGAAACAACTGCCGAGTCTTCCCTGCCTCCGTGTCGTTCCCTTCCTAGGCCTCGCCGTCGTCCACTGCCCTGGTGCTCTCGGCGCGGCCTGGTCAACGTGGTCAACAACCGACATGCATCTGAAGTGGACTGTACGCGGAGAGGCTGACAGCTGGGTCCATGGCCGCATGCAAGGAAATGCCTCCTTATTACGCGCAAAATAATGATTCCTCCACCTGACATCTGGGACCCACCGAAAGGGCCTCTGTATTTCGCGAAAAAATGTTACCTCCGCTGAGAGCTCAGACCCACCAGCTATATCTTCGCAGGCAAGGAAGTGCCTCCTTATTACGCACAAAAAAATGAATACTCCCCCTGTTAGCTGGGACCCAGTATAGTGGCAGGCTGACTTGTGGGCCTACTAAGTTGAGGGGGACGGAGGGCTTTGTCAACTTAGTCAATATGCATGATTCTAGCTCAAGTGACCGTACGATGTCCATCGAACAACTGTAGTGCTTCTTCAACCTCTGGTCTTCTTGCTCCAGCCACCCAAACTAGCGTCGGTCGTGCCTCATGCTCCTGCCTCCCGTGGCCGTCTGCGATGCGGCGGAGGCGTCACCACCCCCTACTACTCCCACCGCTGGCCAGGCCATCCCTCTACTCACCCACACCCCCTGTTATTCTGCGGCGACGGCAGCCTCACACCACAGCGAACCAGTGAACCCTCGTACTCCTCTACGCGTGGGCATCCACTGTCGCGTCTTCCCCGGATCCGCGTCGTCCCCTTCCTAGGCCTCGCCGTTGTCCACCGCCCTGGTGTTCTCGGCGTGGCGTGGTCAACATGGTCAAGGAATGGCTTCCATCGGACGTGGACTGTACGTGGAGATGCTGACAGCTGGGTCCACGGCCGCAGCAAGGAAGTGCCTCCGTATTACGTGCAAAATAATTATTCCTCCACCTGACAGCAGGGACCCACCGGACGGGCCACCGTATTTCGCAAAAAAGCGTTTCCCCTTGACTTCTGGGACCCACCAGCTACATCTTCGCACGCAAGGAAGTGCGTCCGGGCAAAAAAAAAACGATTTGCCCCCTAACTGTTGGGACCCACCAGCTACATCTTCGCACACAAGGAAGTGCGTCCGGGCAAAAAAAACCGATTCGCCCCTATGACCGCTGGGACCCACCAGCTACATTTTCGCACGCAAGGAAGTGCCTGACAGTCAGGACCCACCTGGTCGAAGCATACGTAGCATTGTCATTCTGGTCGGGAACGTGTACATACATAATGGTCGTTGTAGAGGCGTGCACGTGTTGTAGTAGAGGCGCGCACGTAGCATGTACACATACATACAACGGCCAGGGTGCAAGAAAGAAAATACGGCCACGTATGTGTACATACGGGCGGGGTCTCGAACGCCTACTCGCGCATATGTACATGGCTGGGTCGGAACGGAGAAACAGAGTCGTCATCGTGTTCATGGGGAGGCAACGGAATGCGTCCTGTTCATGGGGAGGCAACGGAATGCGTCGTGTTCATCGGGAGGCAACAGAACGCGTGGGAGCCAACCGACTAGGTCGGAGCGGAATGCGTGGTCGTGTTCATCGGGAGGGCTTGGACGGAACAGGCGATGGAAATGAGGCATGGCGTACCGCCAACGGAGGAAACGAACCTCCTATATTCGGAAAGGGGTCCTGTTGATCGGGAGGGGTGTGGCGTACCACAAAATGGAGGAAACAGACCTCCTACGGTTGAAACGGGGGTCCTGTTGATCAGGAGGGGTGTGGCGTACCGCAAAACGGACGAAACAGACCTCCTACAGTCGAAACGGGGGTCCTGTTGATCGGGAGGGGTGTGGCGTACCACAAAACGGACAAAACGGACTTGTGTTGGAGCGCTACGGTCGAAACGGGGGTCCTGTTCATCGGGAGTGGTGTGGCGTACCGCAAAACGGGACTCCACGGGATATTGTTCATCTCCACCGTCGACCTCCTCCAGCCTCCACGGGCTACCGTCGACCTCCTCCAGCCTCCACGGGCTCCTGTTCATCCAGCCTCCACCGCGTGCTACTCCACCGGCTACTGTTCAACCACCCCTCCACCGTCTACTGTTCATCCAACCCTCCA